>NW_008353267.1:1912615-1915436 GCF_000622305.1 Nannospalax galili | reverse complement strand
TGTATAAAGAAGCTTCATTGCTATTGTTTCAAAAATTATCTTTTTGAGTAATTAAAATAAGAAAAATAATTTTGATATTTATAATCATTTTCATATTTCTGGGCATTATTTCCCTGTGTAGATACAAGTTTCTAGTGTTGTCATATTTTTAGAATTTCTTGTGGTATAAGTCTTCTGACTGGGATTTTTCCTAGCTTTCATTTATCTGAAAATGATTTTCATTTTTATGCTATTTCTGTTCAAATCTTTAGTTTTAAGAGAGAAATTTCTAAGGTGGAAGACTGACATCTTTTCTTTTAATACTATAAAGACAGCACCTAGCATATTTTCCACACTTTGCAACTTGGCACCATTGATATTCTGAGCACCCAGATCAGACCTTGGAAACACAGCTTGCACACGACATCAAGGTACCTTTGGTCAAAGGTACCTTTTGTTCTCTTTTGCAATCACAGTTTATGGGTCCACCTTATTCTTGAAAGATTTTGTTCCTTTTTTGAACTTCATGATAGTTGTTTTTCCTTGTGATAGCTCTTTTAAGGAATAGCATCTTTGTCCTGAGGAGACATCAAATTTTGGTGTACTTATTTTAATCTTGGTTCAAAGCTGTTCTCTTCACATTTATGACAGCAACAAAAAAAGGCAGCATTTCCTAAGTGTAAGAACTGGGTGTCCAGTGTTTCCACAGCTCTAGTTGCCTTCATCGTGTCTCATGGCCAGTTCTCCACTATGTGCCTCCTTCTTTATCAGTCCCAGGTCAGTATTTCCTGACAGGATGTTGCACCCTAGTGTCATCTTCATCTGTCTCTTTCTTTTTATTCTCTCACATTCTCATAGTGATTTGAATTGTTCATTCACCCGAGTCTCTCTGCTTTACCACAATTTTCCCACTTAGTACAGATCTAGCTTCTGAAGTATTGTCCTATCCAGTTTGGGCAGGAGATCTTATCCATACATGTTCACACTTAATTAGACAATCTTTGACATCAGGTAATCCAGCATGCAGGCAAGTAACAGTATATAAATCCCATTTAATGCAAAAGCATTCCATTGTAATTAATCTTTATCTTACATTGACTGATGACGTACAAATCAGTCATCAACAACAACCCGAGTTCTATATTAAGCTTGCAGATCAGAAAACTGGTAAAGCTTGAATATTTTGATTCATCGTTTATAAAAAGACATATCCCTTATTCTACATTTTAGAGCAGCTATTAGCTGTAATATAGTTAATGAACATTACATAACAGTCATAATACAGCCATCGTGTAATAAGTCATACAGCTTAGCAACATTTCTTTACCTCTAACTTCATCTTCCCTCTTTTCTATGATCCAACAGGGAATTATAGCATTGTTTTAAATACCGGCTTCTTCAAGTCTCAGCACTTGAACTGTTTCCTTGCTTCCCCAAAGGGTTGCTTTACCTTGATCTAGTTTTCACTTTTCTGGGTCTTCTTTTGTTTCCTTCATATTTCTTCTACGTCTCAAATCCATTATGTTTTTTTCTCTTATAATCACTTCCTCAAATGTTTCCTCTTCTTTTTTTATTGAGTTTTTGTACATCTCATATAACAGATCTTAATCAAACTTAAGACACCCTCCCTGCCCTCATACCCATCAGATTTCAGGTATTCTGTCATATATCTTAAGTCTTATCCAGTCAAGCATTTGTACCTAGAAGCCCCTTGATGTAAATTCATCCATTGGGGTCTCATCAGGATATCTAGAGTTACTTCCTTAAAGAAGATCTACTCTCCCTCACCCCACAGTAATCATTTGTGAGTAGTTCTTTGTTTAAGTTTGGGACCTGCTGCCCATTTACCCTGTTCTATTCTGGGTTTTTGTCTGATAGAGTTGGAATGAGTCATATATATGTTGTCATCATTGTTTCAAGTTCATGAGCAAGTCCTCAGAAGTTTGAAAGCCTGTTTCCTTATGTTCGTACACCAACTGTGGCTCTTACAATATTTCCACCCACTCTTCTGCAATGATCCCTGAGCTGTGGGTGGGTGAGGTTTAATATAGGAGTCCTACGCAGGGACACACACTCTGCAGTTGCTTATTCTCTAGAACTTAGCTAATTGTGGTCTTTTGTATGCATCATACTCTGTTGTATGAAGAAGCTTCTCTGGTTAGAGGAATGTATTAGTATTCTCTCTACCCCCTGTTCTGCTATGTCACATGAGCCTTAGTGCAAAGGTTCTACTGTAGGTGGTTAGGGCTTGGCATCTCTCAGACATGTATTTTCTGTGTGTGACCAGTTGTAGAACTTTGTAATAGCCTCCATTTGTTGCCAAAAGAAGCTTCTTTGATGAGAGGTATATGGGATACTTGTCTGTAAATAATAAGGATTCATATTTAGCAACCAGTAAGAAATTTTATTTGCCTAGAGATATGATAGACATAGGGTTTTCTCTGGGATTTATGACCTCTCCAGCCATGTGTATTTGGTTATATTCACAGTGCCCCCACCCATGAATTCCCTCAATCAATGATCCCAGCCCAGCTATAAAGCCTAATAACCACAACAACTGGCACAGTAAACAATCTCTATTGGTGCAGTGGTGGCACTGTTATCTAGGAGATAATCAACAACTGTCTTCTTACTTCTAAACAGCATCATATGAGCACACAGAGGAGTCCCTGGACACTCTTTAAATGTTATTTTTAAGTCAAATTAAATGATTGTAAAATTAACAATACCATGCTTATGCCCTTGCAAGATCTATGCAAGGAAATGAAAAAACAAAGCCTTGATTTACATCGGTACAAGCAAACTGAATCTTTTTTTTAAATATATTTATATACGTATCTTT
>NW_008353267.1:1910651-1911056 GCF_000622305.1 Nannospalax galili | reverse complement strand
CTGGTGAAGATTTTCTCCCATTCTGTGGGTTTTATGTTTGTTTCCTTGGTTGTATCCTTTGATGTACAGAAGCTTTTAATGAGGTCCCACTTGTTAATTCTTGCCCTTGTTTCCTGGGCTATTGGTGTCCGGTTTAGAAAGTCCTTTCCTATACCTATATCTTGTAGATTTTTCCCAATATTTTCTTCTAAGAGTTTTAGAGTTTCAGGCTTTACATTGAGGACTTTGAGCCATTTGGAATTGACTTTTGTGCAGGGTGAAAGATAGGGATTAAGTTTCATTCTTCTATGGGTGGAGATCCAGTTTTGCCAGCACCATTTGCTGAACAGGCTATCTTTCTTCCAGTGAATGTTCTTGGCCCCTTTGTCAAGTATCAGGTGGCTGAAATTGCATACATTCATATTT
>NW_008353267.1:1907833-1908131 GCF_000622305.1 Nannospalax galili | reverse complement strand
TTCTGCCCCGATTTTTGTTATTTCTTCTTGTCTGTAGGGTTTGGGTTTTGTTTGCTGTTGCTTTTCAAGTATGTTGAGTTGCTGTGTTAAGTCATTTATTTGTGTTCTTTCTGATTTTTTGATGAAGGCACTTAGAGCTATAAACTTCCCTCTAAGAATCGCTTTCAGCGTGTCCCAGAGGTTTTGTTATGTTGTGTTGTCCCTTTCATTTAATTCCAGGAATACTTTTATTTCTTTCTTAATTTCTCTTTTGACCCATTCATCATTCAGGAGTGTGTTGTTTAATCTCCATGTGTTC
>NW_008353267.1:1903520-1906626 GCF_000622305.1 Nannospalax galili | reverse complement strand
CGGGTGTTGCAGGACCAGGGAAGCAGAGAGAGGTGAGGGCGGGGCTGGGTCCAGAGGCAGCACTCCTGGGGCCCAAGGAAGGCACCAAGCTGGTCCGGGTGAACAGGGTCATGAAGCAGCACTGGCTCCCCAGTTGTCTGGGGTCCCAAGACTAGGAATGGCACAGGGCCCAAGCTTGGAGTAGAGACCGGCGGGGGAGATGGAAGGGTGAGGGCAGCTGCGGGATTCACAGCCCGGAGGGCTGCATGGTAGACTTACCCCAAGAGAGGCCTGAGGGCAGGAGAGAGGGCCAGGAGAATTAGCCAGTGGTGCAGGTCCGGGAAGCAGGGAGAGGTGAGGGCGGGGCCAGGTCCCATGGAAGCAGTGCTCCTGGAGCCCAAGGAAGGCACCAAGCTGGCCTGGGCGAAAAGGATCAGGAAGCAGCACCGGTTCCCCAGGTGTCTGGGGACCCAACCAAACTGAATCTTAAATAAATAAATAATATGGCTATTCTTAACATTTAAAAAAACCTCTAGTTCATCATTCAGCAATGATAGATGAAGGTAAAATACATCATAAGGGAGCTAGAGACATGGCTCAGCAGTTGAGAGCACTGGCTGCTCTTGCAGAGGACCCAGGTTAGATTCCCAGCACCCACATCGTGGCTAACAACCGTCTCTAACTCCAGTTTCAGGGGATCTGACACCCTCATCTGACCTCTGCAGACATTGCCCAACATGGGTTCATTTATACATTTGCAAGCAATACACATACATATAAAAAATAAATAAAAACAATAAAATTATAAATGCATTATAAGATTTCTGACAGGTTTCATTCTATACTTAAGAGAAAGAAGCCTATAAAGTTTAGTCTACTTCTTGGCCTCCACACATGAGTACACATATGCACACACTTCTCACATATATATATTACACACATGCAAACACAAATATATGCACACACATTACATGCAGACACAAAGGGAATAAAAGAACGATGCTGTGCATCAGTGAGAGTGCATGCACGCACACGCTCACATGCGCGCACACACACACACACAGTGCTTCGAGACCTGCTTTTTAGCATGAAAACACACACAATTGACTGATGATGCAGAGCAGCTCCTGCTTCAGACAGTGGGCTGACTTTCACCCTGAGCACCTCACAGGCTCCTATTCTAACTGACTTCCAATGTGCTTGGGTTTGTAGCTACTGTCTTAGAGAGTGATCTCCGATGGAGAAAAAACTGACTTTGCCTAACTCATATTACTGACTCCTATTGCTCAAAGTTTCCACTAATCTTTACACTTAGGATGATCTTCAAGCATCCTTCCAACCAGGATTTTCTGAAAGTAAATAGAGGCACTATCAATAATTTTTATGACTATGATTGTAGAACAAGAGTGTTCCTGTTCAGCTGTGACACGGGCACCCCACTGTACTCATGAACAGCATCTTCATCAAGAAGTTTATAACAATTTTCTATAACTCGAACTTCCTTGTTTGAAAAATTTACAGCTCTCTGTTGCTTCATTCCTTAAATAAATATTGCATGCTAGTCTTCTTTCTAGTTCTGCACATAAGCTGAGAAATAGACAAATTCTTTCCACTGATAGAATTTATACTCTGCTCATGAATAAAAAAACATGTGTTTCAAATTACACTGATAACATCTTTTTGTGAGGGTTGAAATAGTGTCTCATGTAGCCCAGGCTGCCCTTGCACTCTCTTGGTGGCTGAGAATACTCTGAACTTTTGGTTCTCCTACTTCTACCTCCAGAGTGCTCAGATTAAAGGTGTACGGCACCATTCCTTCTTTATGTGTTCCAGGGGATCAAACCCAAGGCTTGTGCAGCTACCAAATATCGTGCCATGGAGCTACATCCCCAGCTCCTAAAAGGGATATGGCTGATTTATGAAAATGAGAAAAGATAAGGACAGGAAAATGATGTTCCATTTTCAACAGAGTTGTTAAGGAAGACCTCACTGAAGGGTATATTGGAACAGAGACCATACGAAAATGTATGGTACAACTGACTGGAGGAGGGGAGAGATTTGGGGGTCAAAAGCAATTGCAAGTGCACTGAGAATGTATTTTCATAGAAAATCTAATAGTCTAGCAAGACTACCACATAGTAACTGACATGAGTATTGAACAATAAAGTCAAAGATAGAATGATTCACATAAAACTTATAGAAAGTTCAAGAAGAAACCTTGAATCTTTTGTTGAGACTCCACAGAAAATATGAAGACAGAATCAAGAAAGATCAAGTTGAAATGCCATTCAGTGGACACATTTGGAGTACATCAGCAATTTGGGCATTGACTTCTTGCAGTGATATTTTCAGCATCTGAATTCTGAAAATGTATGATACAACTGTCTGGAGGAAGGAAGAGATTTGGAGGTGAAAAAACAATTGCAAGTGCACTGAGAATGTATTTTCATAGAAAACCTAACAGTCTAGCCATGTGTTACAGAAATGCAAAGCTGCCAAATGTAGAAAGTAACTGTGAGACAATAAAGAGATAAGAGTGCATCAGTTGCCTGGAGCATAAGGAACATCAGAGAAGGCTCAGAAGGAAAGGTTTATTTTGGCTCATGGTTTCACAGAGATTTTAGTGCAAGTTGGCTTGGTCCTATTCCTCTGAGCATGTGGCAGTGAGCAGGAAAGGGGGTTTGGGGGACAGAGATTGAGAGAGGGAAAGAGTTGGAAAAGAGAAAGGAGAAAGAGTAGAAAGAAATTGGGTCAGGTCCCAATACCTCCATCCAGAACAAGCTCCCTGTGACTTTTCTTCCATTTGGCCCCATTCCTAAGGGTCTCCCAATAGCACCAGAGGGTGGAAACGTAGACTTCAACACATGGGCCTTGTATTAGTCAGGGTTTTCCAAGGAAAGAGAACCAGTAGAATGAATATATATGTATAGAGATTTATCAGCTTAGCTCACAGGATAGAGTCCAAGTAGTCCAACAATGGCTGCACCACACTGGAGAGGCTGAGAATCCATAGTCACTCAGTCTGCGAGGCTGGATGTCTCAGAAGTCCCAATCTGGTGCTGAAGGCCTGACAAATTCCAAAAGATCAGCTAGTCTTCAGTCTACAGCAGCAAGATGAACTCACCAG
>NW_008353267.1:1882851-1903359 GCF_000622305.1 Nannospalax galili | reverse complement strand
CAAGTTGACACCCAGGATTAGCCATCACAAGTCCACCCCTTGTCAACTTGACACACAATAGCATCTCTCTATGTCATGCTTAATTTTCAAATGAAAACAATGTTGAGGTCATAATTTCACCTAACATGATATAACTATCTCATCATACAATGACCCATGCATTATGTGTCTTAGAGTAGGTGATAAGGTATTTGAGAAATGATTAGTCCTTTAGTATCTCATAACCCAATATAATCATATAGGTTCACAACACTTAACCATTTAACACTTATCTCAATTATACATCAAAAAAGAATAACTCAATTATCTGCTTAACATATGTGTATACATGCACAAGCCTATTTTTAACCAAATAGGACAAAAATACTCATGTCAATTACAATCCACGTTTCTGCAACTGGTCACGTGGCCCAAGTTGGTATTTCTAACTACCTTCCTCTACTACCCATTCTGTATTTCCTCTGCCATCAGCAAGCACCTCTGCAGGCCTTGGCTTTTTCCCTTGAGGAGTGACCCATACTTTCATCCCTGAAGGGTCTGGGCCATTTGTTGTCCTGTCTGGATTGGGTTGTTGCAGTTTCCCATTGACTTTAATCACAGGACATGGTAACACCAAAAGTCACCCTAAGGAATCTCCTGCCTTCCACATATAATCTTCATTACCACCATTGTGGAGAACAAGTCCAATTTCTCCCTGGTAGCCTGGGTCAATCACCCCTCCTATACTGTTATTCCTTTCTTAGCCTGCTGACTTAAGGGTATCAGAAGGCCAAAGTGTCCAGGGGGAAGTCTTAGCTTCCAGTTCAACGAAGTATTTATTGTGTCTCCTGGCAGAAGCACTTCCTCCTCTGGAACCAAAACATCTAAGCCAGCAGAGTGCAAAGTTGAGAGTACAGGAAGTCAAAATTTTCCTAGTGGGTCACCCGGGGTGATAACAAGTGGAATCATTCCCACTTCCAGGCCTTAATTCCTGGACCCATGAATCCTGCTATAGGAGAAACTGTACCATATATTGAACGCTGATACAAAGCATACACTGCCTTCTGGAGGACTGTGGCCCATGCCTCCAGGCTATTGCCACTTAATTGGAACTGTAACTGTGTCTTTAAGAGGCCAGTCTATCATTCTATCAAGCCAGTTGCTTCAGGATTGTGGGAAACAGGGTAAGACCAGTGGATTCCATGACCATGGGCCCACCGTCACACTTCTTTGGCTGTGAAGTGAGTTCTCTGGTCAGAAGCGATGCTGTGCAGAATACCATGATGGTGGATAAGGCATTCTGTAAGTCCCTGGATAGTAGTTTTGGCAGAAGCACTACGTGCAGGAAAGGCAAATCCATAACCAGAATATGTGTCTATTCCTGTAAAGACAAAACGCTGTCCCTTCCAAGATGGAAGTGGTCCAATCTAGTCAACCTGCTACCAGGTTGCAGTCTGGTGGCCATGGAGAATAGTGCCATATTAGGGGCTCAGTGTTGGTCTCTGCTGTTGGCAGATCTGGCACCCAGCAGCAGCTGTAGCCAGTCAGATTTTGTGAGTGGAGGTCCATGCTGTCAAGCCCATGCATACCCTCCATCTCTGCCACCATGGCCACTTTTTTCATGGGCCCACTGAGCAATAACAGGGATAGCTGAAGAAAGAGGCTGACTAGCCACAGAGCGGGTCATGTGATCTACTTGATTATTGAACTCATCTTCTTCTGAAACCACCTTTTGATGAGCATTCACATGAGACACAAGTATGTTCACATCCTTTGCCCATTTGGAGAGAGCTATCCACATACTTCTTCACCAAATGTCTTTCCCACCAATTTTCCAATCATGCTCCTTCAAGTCCCTGACCATCCAGCTAAACCATTGGCTACAGCCCATGAATCAGTATATAATCGCACTTCTGGCCATTTGTCCTTCTAAGCAAAATGCACAGCCATGTGCACTGCCTGAAGGTCTGCCCACTGTGAAGACTTTCTTTCCCCAGTGTCCTTCAGGGTTGTTCCAGAAATTGGCTGTAATACCGTATATGTCCACTTCTGAGTGGTGCCTGCATAGCATGCAGAACCATATGTAAACCAAGTCCTGGTCTTCTCTTCCTCAGTTAACTGATCATAGGGCACACCCCATGAAACCATAGGTGCATGCTTCAGAACAGGAGGCATTGTAACAGGAGTAGTAACCATATGCATTTGGGCAACTTCTTCATGTAACTTGCTTGTGTCTTCTGGGCCTGCTTGGGCCCAATCACATATATACCACTTCCATTTGATAATGGATTGTTGCTATGCACATCCTACTTTATGGCTTGGGGGGTCAGGTAACACCTAGCTCATGATGGGCAGCTCTGGTCACATGGTGACTTGGTGGCCCATTGTCAAACGTTCAGTTTCCACTAAAGCACAATAGCAGGCTAAGAGCTGTCTCTCAAAGGAAGAATAGTTGTCCACAGATGAAGGCAAAGCCTTACTCCAAAATCCCAATGGCCTCCACTGTGATTCCCCGATGGGGGCCTGCCAGAGACTCCAAACAGTATCTTTATCTGCCACTGATACCTCAAGCACCATCGGATCTGCTGGATCATGTGGCCCAAGGGGCAGAGCAGCTTGTACAGCAGCCTGGACCTGTTGAAGGGCCCTTTCCTGTTCCAGGCCCCACTCAAAGGTGCCTTCTGAGTCACTTTATATATGAATCATAGTAACACACCCAGATGAGGAATGTGCTGCCTCCAAAATCCAAACAGGCTCACTAAGCCTTGTGCTTCTTTCTTGGTGGAGGGAGGGACCAAGTGCAACAACTTATTCTTCACCTTAGAAGGAATGTCTCTGCATGCTCCACACCACTGAACTCCTAAAAATTTCACTGAGGTAGAAGGCCCTTGAATTTTGGTTGGATTTATTTCCCATCCTCTCATGCACATATGCTTAACCAACAAGTCCAGACTGTCTGCTACCTCCTACTCACTGGATCCAATCAGCATAACATCATCAATATAGTGGACCAGTGTGCTATTTTGTGGAAGAGTCAGGCAATCAATATCTCTTTGAACCAAGTTATGGCACAATGCTGGAGAGTTAATATACCCTTGAGACAGGACAGTAAAGGTATACTGTTGGCCTTGTCAGCTGAAAGCAAATTGCTTCTGGTGGTCCTTACAAACTGGTATCAAGAAGAAAGCATTTCCCAAATCAATAGCTGCATACCAGGTACCAGGAGATGTATTACTCTGCCCAAGTAAGGAAACCACATCTGGTACAGCAGCTGCAATTGGAGTGGCTACTTGATTAAGTTTTTGATAGTCAACTGTCATTCTCCATGACCCATCTGTCTTCTGCACAGGCCAAATAGGGGAGTTAAAGGGAGATGTGGTGGGAATCACCACCCCTGCATCTTTCAAATCCTTGATGGTAGCACTAATTTCTGCAATCCCTCCAGGGATGCAATACTGTTTCTGGTTCACTATTTTTCCTGGCAGAGGCAATTCCAGTGGTTTCCATTTGGCCTTTCCAACCATGATAGCCCTCACTACACAGGTCAGGGAACCAATGTGGGGATTCTGCCAATTCCTAAGTATATCTATCCCAATTATACATTCTGGTACTGGGGAAATAACCACAGGGTGAGTTCGGGGACCCACTGGACCCACTGTTAGTTAGACTTCAGCCAAAACTCCATTTATCACCTGACCTCCATAAGCCCCTACTTTAACTGGAGGGCCACAATGCTTCTTAGGGTCTCCCAGAATCAGTGTCAACTCAGAACCAATATCCAATAGGCCACAGAAAGTCTGATTATTTCCTTTCCCTCAATGTGCAGTTACTCCATTAAAAGGCCACAGGTCCCTCTGGGGAAGGATGGGTGAAAGGCAAGCAGCATAATTCCTTGGTACTATGATAAGGTCCTTCCTCAAAGGCATCTGGCCTTCCCTTCATTCAAGGGGTTCTGGTCTGTAAACTGTCTCATGTCTGGAAATTGGTTGCCTGAGGGGGATTCTTTATTGCTCCCAATCCAATACTGATTTCCTCTCATTATCCTAGAGGTTTTCTGCTTATATAGATCAAATGAAAACTTAGTAGGCTTCTTATGTATTTGGTGCCTGGAAACACCATGATTGATTAGCCAGTACCACAGGGCCATTCGAGTCATGCCATTGTAGGTATTGTTTTGCCTTTGCCACCCATTATGATAAGGTCTACGCTCACCTTGTCTTTGGTAATTCAATACTGCCACCTGACCCCTACTCCACGGTCCTGTTACACCTATTATATTTACATTTAATGTATGCAACTGAGCAGCAGCATCTCCAACTGTAAGATTCGGCATAAGGAAAAGAGCAAAAACAAAGCTCTTCAAACGTTCTGGTGTCTCTCAGTACTTTCCATCTGATAAAATCAGTAAAAGGCATGTCCTCTGGGCACTCCCATTGTGGAGGATTTGCTGTTGCACTATGAATCCATTTGAGCATACCAATTTGCCTGAGTCTTACAATCCCTTCATCAACACTAAGCCAAGGGATATCCGGTATCTCCAGCTCTCTGTCAGTAGGCCATCTTTTGATAAATACCTCAGCCAACCAATCAAATAAACTTTTAACACCTTTTTTTAACTGGATGAGCTTCCATATTAAACCTAGAATCTCCAGTCAGGGGATCCATGTTAATAAACTCAGCCTGATCCAATTTTATTTTCCTTCCACCATTATCCCATACCCTTAAAATCAGTTCCCAGACATATTTATTAGACTTCTGCTTGAATGAATTAGCAAATTCAGTAAGTTCTTTAGTGGTGTAGAGTACCTCTTCATGGACCACACTTTTTATCTCTCCTCTAGGGGCCTGCTTAACTTTCAGCCTGGTTACAAGTCTAGAGGCAACAACAACTGGGCCCTGAGGGACATCAGCTTTGTCTTGCTGAATGGGATTAGTTTCCTCAATGGGATTAGTTTCCTCAGGCAAGGGTGGGGAGGGTGGGTCTGCTGAGGGTGGGGAGATTAATTCATCAGGTAAAGCAAATTCCTCAGAGTCTAAGGATTCAAAATCCTCAGCGTGCTCAAGGTTCTCCTACACATCTCCATCCCACGTGTCAACAACTCGCGAAGACCCTGCTTTCGCCGTTCCCACACCTCCCCTTGTGACCCGGCAGCTGACGGATCTCGAACCTAGAGGGAGTGCCCGGTAGGTTGGAACGGAACCCGCCTGGAAGCGCAGCGATCAATAGAGTCGCCAGCACCCAGTAGATGCGGAGACCCACAGCAACGCGGTGCTGGACACACGCGCACCCCAGCAATGCGGTGCATGACCCACCGCACCCCAGCGGCCCGTGGGAGACCGGCGCCACGCCCAGCAGCTGGCGCCCTGAGATCAAATGTTTTATGTATAGAGTCACTAAATTTCTTGCTCTTCACAAGAGGTAAATTAGAAGAATCAAATGCGTCTATCTCCATAATTGTTTCAAATAGTCTACACCATGGATTTTCAGTGCTCTCCATGCTACCTGAAGACTCTGAGTTGGAAAGCCTGGTCCAAATACTAACAAGCCAATTAAAGAAATTCATCCTTTCAATTCTGTTTCTCTAGAACCACTCCTGGTACCACAATCTGTATTAGTCAGGGTTTTCCAAAGAAACAGAACCAGTAGAATGAATATACATGTTTAAAGATTTATCAGCTTAGCTCACAGTATAGAGTCCAAGTAGTCCAACAATGGCTGCACCGCACTGGAAAGGCTGAGAATCCGTAGTTGCTCAGTCCACGAGGCTGGATGTCTCAGTAGTCCCAATCTGGCACTGAAGGTCTGACAAATTCCAAAAGATCAGCTAGTCATCAGTCTACAGCAGCAAGACAAGCTCACTAGTGAGAGAGAAGGCAAGCAGCAAGAAGCCAGGCATTCTCCTCTGCCATGGCCTTTTATATGGGCTGCCATCAGAAGGTAACACTGACATTTAGGGTGTGTTTCCAGCTTCAGATGATCCAATTAAGAAGACCTCTTCTCATTTCAGTTAATCCCAGATCCAGTCAAGTTGACATCCAGGATTAGCCATCACAGTCCTTTAGGAGGCTATCAAGACCCAAACTGTACTGGCTGCTACAGACAGGCTTCTTAGGCTTTGAATTGATAGACAATTGGGTCCTGACTCCTGAACTTTCATAATATTGTGTTATGTCCTAGTTTCTGAGACGTTCTACCTCTGGTTGAACATGGCCTCTTGTGGCTTCAGTATGTCAACCTTCAGCACCTCTCCTTCATCTAGTGAAGCAGCTACAGTGTGCACTAGGTATCAGTCCAAGGGGACAACTTCCATTGCACAGATAGTGAAGGCCATCACTGCACTCTGAATAAAAACAGGACTCTGAATATTTTGCACGGTCATTTTCCTCATGAGTCATATGAGACAAACATTTATGTAATTTAAATGAAACAACTTCATTACTCATACCTAGCTAGCAATGGACAGTGGAAATCTAGCAGTCTTGCTGAGCTGACCCAAAGATCAAAAGAGTTGCCCAGGGTTTCTGGAACCTTGTCTATGGTGGTCCTACTTCAAGTGCAGCTGGGAATTCTGAAGACAGTCTGCCTTGAGTTTTTATTCCATGGGAACAAGATTTGCTGGGAGAATGTGAAAAACATTCTGTTCTACAAAGGACGGGAATAGACCATGGGCCAGCTCCTTTTCAGGATGCTGCACTGTCAGCACATTCTACTGCTATTGATGAGAACTCTAGGTGAGACATAGAGAGAACTGGGTGAGCCCAAGGGCACTGAGAGAACTGGTCTGCTCATATTATCTGTCCTTCTTGACATTCACCTATAACAGCATTTCTATAATTGTTATTTGGTTATCATCCTGATTCCATAATTCAATCTCTGGTTCCAAAAACTATTATTGTGTAATTGACTTCATGAAAATGGTTAATTACGGAAAGAAAAATAACACCTGTGAAATGCTTCCAGGATTATGTCATTATGTCTGGATTTGCATCTGACTGAGGTTACAGCAACTTCTAGCCAGTGTTCACCACATTGCTGCAAAAAGATGTTTAGTTTTTGTCTCTTCATAGCCAAATGAATAATATAATTTAACTCATATTTTGCCATTCAGAAGAAATGGTTTTAGATAATCACAAACACTTCAAAGAAGTGTCTGGCCATCATTCTCATGTCTTGATCCATGTGAAAAGAAATGTTTATTAATCACACTGAAGTGAGCACAAATAACCAACCACTCAGGGCCTCAGGACTCACATCTCAGCACAACTAAAGTCAGTCACAAGTTCTTTTATGTAGGAACTTCTCTGTTGGCAGAATTGGCCTAATCACAGTCCCATGTAATACAGCATGCTTGTAATTGCTATGCTAGTGAGGCCAAGGCAGAGGGATCATGGGTTCAAGGCCAGCCTGTGCTACACAGGGAAACTACATTTCCAAAATGTAGTAGTTTGTTTCTGAATTCCAATTATAAATATTTATACACTAATAATAATAATTTTAGTTAACTAATATTCATCTCCAGTTGAGTACATTTCTGAAGCATTAAGGGCCGAAAGAGAAAGTATCTTAACAAATTATTTAAAATAATAATTTTAGTTAACTAATATTCATCTCCAGTTGAGTACATTTCTGAAGCATTAAGGGCCGAAAGAGAAAGTATCTTAACATTAATTATTTAAAATTTCTTAGTCTTATTCTGAAATAAATTTTTCATACAAAACTAATATAAATTGTAATAGATTTAAAAACTCACATGTCTGGGCTTTAAAAATATATTATTTTTCAATTTGTTGCATTTTTTCTCACAGAATCTAATCTTAACTTTTCATCATAGAAATTTCATCCCAGAACCTTTTCCTTCTATCCTTCCAAAACAGGAACATGGTTTTCATTTTCATTTCAACCAACACCTACTTACCACTTCTTATATGCTACCTTCTGTGTTCTAAGGAAACAAAGAAGAGAAAAATATGGTCTCTCTCCTAAGCTGTTCATAAACTAGAGAGAGAGAAAATTGCCAAGAAATAGCTAGCTATAATATGTAGCTACTTAAAATATCAGAAGTGGGAAGTAATAGTGAACTTTACTCAGAGGTCAAGAGGTAAGGCTACTGACATCCTAACTCCACAAATCTAGGAGAGGCAAAGCATTGAAATAAATTCCTGGAATATTCACTAATTCTGTGTTTGCAAAAGTAGGTGTCAAATCCTTGGTATGCAAAGTTAGCCAAATTTGATATTAACAGTGTCATATATATTCCTATGCCTGTGCTACATCAGACTATTGTGGGTCTTAAATCTTATTCTGTTCTCAGCATATGAGAGAATGCTCAATCAAAGTGGGCAACATGTACATAAACAGAGGAAAACAGCTGATCACATCCATTGCTTTGAATAGGCCAATTCATGCAGAGGAATTGAGGTACTGGCACATAGAATAATCTCTTCTTAATGACTTTATAGAAAAAAATGACATGAATGCTCCCAGTTCTGACACCTTTATCAATTTCAGAGATGTAGCATTATAAAAACATCAATTACATGCCTGCCCAAAAATGTTTTCAACCCCTATAGCAAGCCTTCATGAAGTGCACTTAACTCCTGCCCTTGCTTCAGTGCAGATGTCATGAATAGTATGCTGGCAGTGCTATCAAAGATGCCTAAATTGGTTGGCTGCTTTTATCTATGTTGATATAGATGATTCCTTTGAATCCCTGAGAGGAAAGGTAATTTTAGTAGCCTGGTAAATTTTCGGATCAGGTAATTGTGGTCTAATTTCTGCCTATCAAACACTTCCCAGCAATTTAAACTACAGATAAATATGTTGCCCAGTTTTCTTCCAAAGCTATTTTGCATGACTTTGAAAGACTGGTAAAAGAGGTGTCACATAATGTTCTGATGTAAGCCCTATTTAATACTGGAAAGGGTTAAATTACATTTTATTCATTTTCCTAATTGCATATTTTTAAAGAACTTGTGGTATTTTGGAATGAATAGGCAATTGCAACAAATTGAAAACCAAGTAGATGATAATAACACCAAGAAAAACATGCTGTCTTTTCTACTCATTATCTTTCCTTTAGACCTAGTCTCATAGGCTAATATCTCCCCACACCCAGCTTTAACTCCAGTTCAGAATTCTCTCTTCTAGGAGTCAGGACCCTAGACTTTTGTCCTTATCAGAAATCTTTTCCCAAAGAGTCTCAAGACTTCTAGATTCCCAACTCCAGAAATGGTCTCATCTGTTAACCCTTCTGTTGCTTTCCTGGCATTCTCATTTATCTCTTCAGGCTGCAAGCACAGAACTTAAGATGCTGTCCCCTCCATTTTGTCAGCATGTAAGAGTTTTCAACGTCAAGAATGTATCTATAAACACTTCTTTCTTTCAGATCCTCTTCTCCATCCTTATTGTGCTAACCCTGGTTCTGAACATCTCTCTAGACCATTGAAATGAGTCCCAGCTGGAGTCTTCTATTCAAAGTTTTAGACCACTTTATTCTCATACTTGTAATTGCCAAGAATACCCTGGTGCTCAGCAGATGGTCTGAAACTAAGAGTACAAATTGTGCTCCAAAGTAAAAGATTTTAGACTTTCAGTCTAAATATGAAGCACTGAGGGTAAATTAGATCAACCAGCCAACATTTCATGAGAGCAAATTTGGTCCAATAAACACTGGTTTTAAGGACTGCCATGGGACAGAAATGATATTCCTATCATTGAAAGCCAGACTCAGAGTGGAAGGAGAGTAGATAACTGCAGAGTAAGGAAGTGATACCACAGCCTAGGAGAGAACAAGTATCGATCCAATTAGTGCTTCTTTCAGCCTTGGTCAGAGGTGCTTCTATTTGCTCATAACTGGTTAAAGCACTAAGAATAAGTGACTGTTGCATGTTCAGTCCTAACCAGGACATATTTTCACTCCTGTCCCAAGGCTCAGGGAACATTGAGGAAGAGGGGGTGGAAAGAACATAAGAGTTGAAACATAAATTGGAAGGAGTGCTGTGAACTATCTTGTCAACATGAACTCACAGCACCTGTGGTCACCCATGTAAGTACTGCACAAGATGGGGGCCTGTCAACACTGCATCAAAGATGGGGGAGGGGCTTCTGAGGCCCCACCCTTCTCTTAGGAGCTATAAGCAGATGGTTATTGCTGGGGAGAGGGAGTCATATTCCTTGGTGGTACAGACACAATTAGTTCAAATAAATAACCCATGTCCATTAACATGAAAGCAACACTAATTAAATGCAGTGAAACACAAAAACTGAAAGGCTTGAAGGTAGGAGGAAGACTTGTTAGGAAGAGGGGTTCAGTGATAAGTCGGAGGTCATAAGAAGATAATGAGGGGAATATGATCAAAGTGCACTATATGTGTGAAATTGTGAAAGGATAAATAGAATTTAAAAAGAAGAAAAAAGGAGAAAAGATTGCTAAGCGAGATAGGAAAAGAAGTGAATGATTTTGGAAATTTTAGAAATATAATAAGAATAATATAATAAGTCTATTGCTTTCCTGCAAATGAGTGCTTGGGTTTAGTCATCTATTCTTCACTTGCTCCAAAGCACAGAAAAAGTGTGAGGATGAGCTCAAACATTTGACCACCTGTTCTTAGAGGGTTCTTTTAACTGACTCCTACCTAATGTAATTTTTCCCTCCTGGTATCTTAGCCTTGCCAATAATTCAGATCTGATAGTTTTCAACTGGGGAAGTGGAAGGATGAAGACAACTGTGTGGTTGTCAGGTTTTTGTTTCACTGGTGGAGAACTTAAAAGAGAAACAGATGTGTACTGTAGTTCCTAGTCTCATGTTAAAACTGAAATGGGTGCTACAAAAGCCAGGACAGAGCAAAGCAGATATACAATTATTTGACTTAAGTTAGATATTTTTGTCTTTAAGATGTCCGTAAGGAGGGTTGTTAACCTTCTATATTACAGTCTCCAAGGGATTGAAAAGAGAGCATTTTGTTTTGTTATTATAGTCACTTGAAATAAACTTTTGAGATCCCTTTCTACTGAAGTAGGTATTATACTCTACTGTACTGACCATTACCACAATTATTTGCAAAGGCAGTTGAACCAAATAGTAACTCCTAGTCAACACGTCTTCTATAGGACATGAACCATGTCCATCCCTCCCTCCACATATAATATGTGCTTTAATGAGATAGATCCATAAGGTATGGGTACATTGTTTTTCAAGAAAGTAGATCTTCCAATAGCAGTAAGCAATGCATTTATCTTACTTTAATGCATGCTTCATATTGTTCCCTGGCCAAAATGAAAAACTTCTTCAAAACAATCAATTGTGATATTTCTAGGACTTTATCTTTCTTTTTAAAAATACTTTTATTTATTTTATTTTTATTTGTTATTTATATGACTGTATTGCCTGCATGTGTGCAAGGGCGTCCATGTTGTGCAATGCTTGCGGAGGTCAGAAGAAAGTATCAGATCCCTTGCACTAAAGTTAGGGGCAGTTGTTAGCTGCAGTGTGGATGTTGGGAATTGAATGGGGTCCGCTGCAAGAGCAGCCAGTGCTCTTAACCGCTGAGACATCTCTCCAGCCCCAGGACTTTTTCAATAGGAAAATAAAGGAAGAAAATATTGGGGCTTGATAGATGGTTCAGGGGCTGGAGAGAGCACTGATTGCTCTTGCAGAGAACCCGGGCTCAATTTCCAGCACCCACAGGGTGGCTATGAACTGTCCTTAACTCCAGTTCCAGGGTAATCTGAAGCCCTCTTCTGACTTCCACAGCATTGCATGACACGGGTGCACTCACATACATGCAGGCAATACACTCATATACATAAAATAAAAATAATAAATATTTTAAAGAAAATATTAATGGTCTTGAAAGCATACAGGAAAAAAATGCGGACAATTATGTTAAAGAAAGGAGAAATATATGGGTGGATTTTTTTGTAATACATGAGAACCTAAGCACTTAACGAAACTACTTTCAGTATCAGCTAACTCTTTGCACAGAGCTGCCATGAGTCAAAACTCATCAGCTTTCTTTTGACTGGTTTATTCAAGTGAAGTTTTCCTAGGTCTGTGCTATTGTATTATCTGACTTGTACAAGTATAAACAGCTTTAAAGATAGGTCATTGATCCAGGCTCTCTCAGGCAGTCCCATGCCTTGTCAACCCTATGCCAGAGGAAGGCCAGAGGTGGGTCAGAGCCCAGCATTCTATGGCAGTCTGCTGAGCTCCGAGCTGCTGCCCCAATGGAGGTCTGAACCCACCCTCTCAGGCTGAGCCTGGATCCTGCCTCCATGTGGTGAAGGAAGCCTGAGTGTACTTGACTGGAACCTGAATTGGGCTTCTGTGGATGGGTACACCTGAATAGCTGATCTGAAGCCATCAGTTCCCTCCAAAATAGACTTGAGAGAACCTGAACCCTGAACCGACCAGCTTTACATAACCAATAAAGAAAGGATCTAGGCACCTGGGATAATACAAACAGAAGCATACTTCAACTTAATTCTTATATCAGAATAATAAAAACAAAAGAAATTCACATGCCAAAACCACAACAAAAGAATAATAAAATGGAAACACTATGTCCTGTCCCCCACCAAACTCCACCAATCTTGTAGAAGAGTTCTACAAGGAGAACCCCCTAGAGATAACCCAGGACATTGAATTTAAAAGAGCAATCATAAACATGATCAAGGAATTCAACAAATTTAAAGAACACATGAACAAACAAATCAAAGAGCTAAATATAGATAGGGATAAACTTCTGAATGATTTCATGAAAGAGAAACATTGAAGAAAACTCAGGCAGAAATGAAGAAAGAAGTGCAAAACTCAATAAGCCAACGTGAAACAATAGGGGAAAGCCTCACCTCTAGAATGAATGAAATGGAAAACAATATTAACACTACTGGAGGATAAAGTTGCCAGCCAGGGCGCCATCTGGCTGACTCAGCTGTGCTCGCTTCCCACAGAATGGAATAAGCAAGAGATGTGGGACACCATGAAAAGGTCAAATCTATGGATCACAGGAAGCATAGAGGAAGAAGAATTTCAAGTTAATGGTATTGACCAGATCTTAAAAATGATAGTAGAAGATAATTTCCTGAAATTGTGGAAAGATATCCCCATACAAATACAGGAAGCACATAGAACACCAAATAGACAGGATCAGAAAAGAAACTCCCCATGACATATCATGGTAAAAACACTAAATATACAGAACAAAGAGAGAATACTGAAAGCAGAAAAAAAAATCAAGAAACAAGTCACATACAAAGGAAAGCCCATCAGAATAACACCTGACTTATCAATGCAAACTATGAAAGCCAGAAGAGACTGGACCAAGGTTTTTCCAGTTCTCTATGACAATAGATGCCAGCCCAGAATACTATACCAGCAAAAATGTCTATTATATTTGAGGGGGAAAGAAAAGTCTCCTATGACACAAATAGCCTGAAAGCCTGAATGTCCACAAAACTAGCCCTTCAAAAATACTTGGCTCAATACAGAGAGCAGAAAGAGACACAATTATACCCTAGGGGCAACAAAAGAAAATAAACAAAGATATAATCTAGGAAACAAAATTACACAGAGAACACAAACAGCAATCAAAATGACAGCATCCAATACACACCTTTCAATAATAACCTTAAATCAATGGACTGAACTCCCCAGTCAGAAGACATAGGCTAAGCAAATGGATTAAGAAACAAAATCCATCTTTTTGCTGCCTGCAAGAAGCCCATCTCACCTTCAAGGACAGACACTACCTTAAGGTAAAAGGATGGAAAAGAATATTCCAAGCAAATAGCACTAAGAAACAAGCAGGGGTTGCAATTCTAATATCTGACAAATTAGACTTCAAAGTAAAACTAATCAGAAGAGATGAGGAGGGTCACTTCATTCTGATCAAAGGAACAGTTAACCAAGAAAATATTACAATCCGTAAAATATATGCACCCAATTCTGGTGCACCCAAATTCATAAAAACAACACTACAGGACTTTAAGACACAGATTAACCCCAACTCAGTAACAATAGGGGATTTCAATATCCCACCGTCTCCATTAGACAAGTCAACTGGACAAAGAATACACAGAGAGACGTCTGAATTAAATGATACCATACATCAAATGGACCTAACAGACATCTTTTGATTATTCTACCCAAACAGCAAAGAATACACTTTCTACTTAACACCCCATGGAACTTTTTCAAAATTTGATTACATACTGGCCCACAATACAAACCTCAATAATACAAAAATATTTAAATAATTCCATGCATTCTATTGGACCACAATGCTGTAAAGCTCAAAATCAACACTGTATGAAGCCCTAGTCACTACACGAACTTGTGGTGATTGAACAACATGCTCCTAAATAATGAGTGGGTCAAAGAAGAAATTAAGAAAGAAAGAAAAGAATTCCTGGAATTCAAAAAAAAGACAATACAACAAAAAACAACCTCTGGGACACATTAAAAGCAGTCCTAAGAAGGAAGTTTATAGCTCTAAGTACCTACATTAAAAAATTAGAAAGAGCCCAAATAAATGACTTAACACTGCAACTCAAGGCACTGGAAAGGCAAGAACAAATGAAACCCAAACCCAGCAGAAGAGAAAAAATAACAAAAATCAGAGCAGAAATTAATTAAATAGAAACAAAGAAAACAATACAAAGAATCAATGAATCTAAGAGCTGGTTTTTGAAAAGCTACACAAGATAGACAGATCATTAGCCCAGTTAACCAAAAGAAAGAAAGAGGAAATCCAAATAAACAAAATCAGAGATGAAAGGGGAAACATCACAATGGACACCCAAAAGATCCAAACCATTGTAAGGGACTATTTTCAAAACCTATATGCTACTAAATCTGAAAGTCTAAAATAAATGGATGGATATCTGAAATCATGGGAACCTCCAAAGTTAAACCAAGAAGAGATCAACAGTTTAAACAGACCCATAACATATAAGGAAATTGAAACAGTAATGCAAAGCCTCCCAACTAAAAGAAGCCCAGGCCCAGATGGATTTACAGCAGAATTCTACCAGACATTTAAAGAAGGCTTCCAACCAATACTACTTAAATTATTCAAAAAAATAGAAACAGAGGTAGAATGCTCAGATTCCTTCTATGAAGCCAGCATCACTCTAATACTCAAACTGGGTAAAGACACAACCAAAAAAGAAAACTATAGACCAATATCCTTAATGAACATAGATGCAAAAATTCTCAAAACAATACTTGCAAACTATATACAGACACACATCAAAAAAGGTCATTCACCACGAGAAAGTAGACTTTATCCCAGAAACGCAGGGATGGTTCAATATATGCAAGTCAATAAATGTCATTAATCATATAAATGGACTCAAAGACAAAAACCACATTGTCATCTCAATAGATGCAGAAAAGGCTTTTGACAAAATTCAGCATGCATTTATGTTTAAAATCCTAGAAGGAATTGTAATGGAGGGAACATACCTTAACATAATTAAAGCTATATACAACAACCCCCCAACCAATATCATTCTAAGTGGAGAAAAACTGGAACCAATCCCATTAAAATCAGGAACCAGACAAGGATGTCCACTATCTCTACTCCTTTCAACATAGTGCTTGAAACTCCTGCTAGAGCAATAAGACAGGATAAGGAAATTAAAGGAATACTAATTGGAAAAGAAGAGGTCAAACTTTCACTTTTTGCAGATGATATGATACTATACCTAAGAGATCCCAAAAGTTCCACCGGACAACTCTTAGAACTGGTCAATACTTTCAGTATAGTGGCAGGTTATAAAATCATCTACAAAAATCAGTAGCTTTTCTATATACTGATAATAAGCAATTGGAGAAAGAATACAGGGAAATGCTCCCATTCACAATTGCTCCAAAAAAAAAATTAAGATATTTTGGAATAAATCTGACCAAAGACATCAAAGATCTCTACAATGAAAATGTTAAATCATTAAAGAAAGAGATTGAGGAAGACACCAGGTGATGGAAGGACTGCCCGTGTTCATGGATTGGAAGAATTAATATTTTTAAAATGACCACTCTACCAAAAGGAATATATAGATTTGATGTAATCCCAATCAAAAGCCCATGACATACTACACAGAATTAGAAAAATCCATCCTTAAATTCATATGGAGGCACAAAAGAGCCCAGATAGCCAAAGCAACCCTTAGTACAAAGAATAATGCTGGGGGCCTTACTATACCAGATCTCAAAGTATACTACAGAGCCATAGTCATAAAAAGAGCATGGTACTGGCACAAAAACAGACACATAGATCAATGGGAACATCATTGAAGATCCAAACTGGAGTACATGCAATTTTAGCCGCCTGATATTTGACAAAGGTGCCAAGAACACACAATGGAGGAAAGACAGCATCTTCAACAAATGGTGCTGGCAAAACTGGATCTCCACCTGTAGAAGAATGAAAATAGATTCTTATGTTTCACCTTGTGCAAAAGTCAACTCCAAAAGGATCAAAGACCTCAATGTGAAGCTGGAAACTCTGAAACTATTAGAAAAAAATATTGGCAGTAACTTACAAGATATAGTATAGGAAAGGATTTTCTAAATCAGACAGAAGTTGCTCAGGAATTAAGGTCAGCAATCAATAAGTGGGACCTCATTAAACTAAAAAGCTTCTGTACAGCAAAAGAAACATTCAAAAAAGTGAAGAGAAAACCCACAGATTGGGAAAAATTCTTCACCAGTGGCACATCTGACAGAGGTTTAACAACCAGAATATATAAAGAACTCAAAAAACAAAGAATTGAGAAACCAAATGACCCAATTAAAAGGTGAGATAAAGATCTAAGCAGAGAGTCCTCAAAGGAAGAAATAAAGATGGCAAAGAAACATCTCAAATAGTGTTCAACATCGTTAGTAATTAGTGAAATGCAAATTAAAACCACCCTAAGGTATCACCTTACCCCAATCAGACTGGTTAGGATCAAGAGAACAAATGATACCAAATGCTGCCGAGGATGTGGAGAAAAAGGAATGCTCATTCACTGCTGGTGGGATTGCAAAGTCATGCAGCCTCTATGGAAAACAGTGTGGAGAACTCTTAAAAAACTAAAAATGAAGCCAGGTGTGGTGGCGCATGCCTTTAATCGCAGCACTCGGGTGGCAGAGGCAGGCAGATCTCTGTGAGTTCAAGGCCAGCCTGGTCTATGTAGTTCCAGGACAGCTAGGGCTACAGAGAGACCCTGTCTCAAAAAAGACAAAAAAAAACAAAACAAAAACAAACAAAAACCAAAAACAAAACAAAACAAAAACAAAAATAACGAGACATTTGTACAACCATGTTTGTTGTTGCTCTTTTCACAATAGCTAGGAGATGGAAGCAACCTAAGTGTCCCTCAACTAACAAGTCGTTAACAAAAATGTGGTATATTTACACAATAGAGTTCTATTCAGCAGTAAAGAAAGATGAAATAAAGAAATTTGCAGGTAAATGGATGGATCTAGAAACTGTTGTACTAAGTGACGTAACACAGACTTAGAAAAACAAACAACGAATGTCCTCCCTCATATGTGGCTCCTAGCACCAAATCCTTTTAAATTCCAAATCCTTTTAATAAGAAAATGTTATACAGCAGTCCCTTTTGCATGAAATAACTACCAACATCATGCCCTTGACTGAGCCTCATTGCTTAACATAGTCACAATTGGGCTTGTTGATAGTTGTGCACATTCGTTAAAGGTGTGCCAAGCAGGGTCACTGGACCCTCACCTGAGTATCCAGCCACTCTTCCCAGACAACTAATCCAGCCTTGGAAGAGAAAAGAGAAATGAGGAAGATCCCAATAGAGTGATGCTTTTGGAAGCCCTTGTCAAGAAACTCCAATGGACTTTCATATGAACACTTGAAAATTGCCCTGTTCTGACTTTTTTCTAGTTCCATGTCCAGAACTTGTAATGCTAATTACTCTTGCCTTTACTTCTCCTTCACATCTCCTATTAAGGATTCAAGGACTCTCTTTTCCCCTTATAGACAAGAGATATGCAATTTGGGAGACTTTTAGATAGACCCACTGAGGGGGTACTCCAATTGCCTCACCCTGCGTCCCTGTTCAGCATGGAAGAAGACAGTGGTCCACGTCCCTATTTCCTACTGGCAATTTGGGTAACCCCTTCAGAGGATGGCGTGATAAGAATAGGAGGTAGGAATTGACTAGGCAGTTAGGGTAAAAAGACCCCAAAGAAATGTAGCTAGTCTCTTGGCTAAAAGTCCAAATGTCCTTGGTCCTGTTAACAACATACTCTGTTTCAAAGGCCCAAAATGTCAAAAGCATTTTGGAGCTTATATTTAATCCTTAAAAGAATTTAGAGTTACCTCTTCAGAAGGGGGGATGTTGGAGGGGAGGGGTGGGCATGGATTTGATCAAAACACCTTATATGCATGTATAAAATTCTCGATAAAGTTTTTGTAAAAGTCAGAAAAAAAGGAAAGAAAAGAAGAAAGAAAAGAAAGAAAAAGGTTATTGAGTTGCAATTTTCTAAGTACTACTTTTTCAAATAATTCTGAAACCAACACTGGCACTGTTCTTTGTTGTTGTGTTTAGCTGTTTTAATCTATGAATTTTAAAATTTTAATTGTGGCAAAATTCACACCACTTAATCATTTTACATGTATGATTCAGTGTTAGGACATACAGTCAAAATGTGGCCGCTATCACCTTCACCCATTTCCACAGCTCTTTGATTCTTATAATATTGAAACTGTGAAGTCATTCAACACTAATTTCCATTTCCTTCGTTATCCCAGTCTCTGGTAGCAACCATTCTATGATTTTGGGTCTATGATTTTGACTCTTCTGTTTCTCACGTAAGTTGAATTATATAGCATTTGGATTTTTGTCACTGGCTTATTTTACTTAGCATAATGTCTTTAAGTTCCATTCATATTGAAGCATAAAACAGAATTCACTTCAGGGTTTAGGCTGAATAATATTCCACTGGATGTATATAACATACTTTGCTTTTTATCCATTGGTATTGATTCAGGATGCTTCCTTGTTTAACCTATTGTGAATAATAAATACCCTTTTAACATAGATATAAAAACATCTCTTCAAGAACCTTCTTCCAACTGTTTTAGGTGCATACTCAGAATTGCTGGATCATGTGGAAATCCTATTTTAAATTCTTTATACAATTGCTGTACTGTTTTTCATAATATCTGTTCTATTTTACATTCATGCCACCAGCACACAAGATTCTAATTTATATACAAGCTCATAAAAAGTGTTATTTCCTTATTCTTTTTTATAGCTATCCTAATCGGTTAAATGTAGTATCTGGTTGTGCTTTTGACTTGTATTTCTTTAGTGATTAATAATACTGAATAACTTTTGTGTGTTTCTTGGCCATTGTATATCTTCTTTGGAAAAATGTCTAAGGCTTTTTTTTCATTTTTGACTTGGATTATTTATTTTTGATGTTCAGTTTAGGGAGTTCTCGATATATTTGTGATATGAATGCCTTTTTAGATATGTCATTTACAAATATTTTATTTTATTTTGCAGGTTTCCTTTTCACTCATTTTATTGTTTTATTTTGATGCTCCAAAATCCTAAATTTTCATGAGTTCCAATTTCCTTTTCTTCAGTTGCCTACATCTTTGGCACCATACACAACAAAACATTGCCAAGATCAGTGTGTCCTCTGTTTTCTTCTAAGAATTTTAAAGTTTCAGATCTTACATTTAGCTGTATGATCCAGCTTGAGTTAATCTTTATACAATGTGCTAGGTTGGAATTAAGCTTTATTCTTCTGAATGTGCACTTGAGTTTTCCCAGCACTGTAAAATGGCTGCTTTCTCCTTAACTGTATAACATCTTTATTAAAAATTTATAATTAGGATAGAAGGATGACTCAGGTGGTGAAGTTCTTACTGTGCAGCTATGAGGCTCTGAGGTCAGATTCCTAGCACCCATTTAAAAGGTTAGAGTGGCCATAAAGGACTATAATCCCAACCCTAGTGAGGTGGATACATGTGGATATGTGGGGCTTTCTGGTCTAGCCAGCCTAGCTGAATTGGTGAGCTCCAAATTCAGTGAAAGACTCTTTTAAAGAGCAAAGTGGAGAGTGACTAAGGAAGACACCCACTATTGACCACTAGCCTTCACATGCACACACACGCGCGCGCACACACACGCACACACTAATACAGTTTATTTCTGATCTCTATATACTGATGGACGACTATATGATTATTTAATGGCAGATCCATACTTGAATACTATAGTTTAGAAGTATGCTTTGATATCAAGAAATGTAAATCTTTCAGCTTCACTATACTTTTGCAAGCATTTTATTCTTCTTTGGGATCTATAACATCCCTTATAAATATTAAGACATGTCTTTCTGTTTTTGCAGAACATATCATTGGAATTTTTATGGAATTTTAATTGAATATAAAGAATGGTTGGGTAACATTGACATTTTAACAATATTAAGTTTTGCTGTTTATTAAAAGAGGAATTGTTTACACTTATGTCTAATTTAGTTTTTAATGTTT
>NW_008353267.1:1880646-1882754 GCF_000622305.1 Nannospalax galili | reverse complement strand
ATATTTAACTCACTGAGTCTTTTAGTAATGCTCTTATACACACACGGGTGTTGACTCATCCACTGGAGCATAGGTAACCCATATTTTCTGGAAGCAACATTGTTCACCAATGTGGTGTACTTATGTTCAAACTCCTTTAAAAAAGAACTATATTTTAAATTAGCTTACAAACTGGTGGGTCTTTTAAGACTTTTTCATACATTCTTCTTTATTTTCTTAATGTTCTTTTATATTTTTTGACATCTTGGTTATAATTTTGTATTTTATTTTTACTCTTAAGGTCGTTCGAGGATATGTTCCTCAGGGGTCACATGGGCTTAGGAGGAACCCCTGGCTCCTTTCCTCTACCAGTTCCATCTATGTGAAGATAAGCCATATGTCCTGCTGGACTGTGGCTGGCTTCACTTGGAAGCATGGAGGAAATATTTCCTCTGTGTTGACCCTCCTCTTTGTAGACTGGACACTGGTTCAAGTCCATTTGGTTGGGTCTCCATGGCCTCCTTGATCAAGAAGACAGGTGACTCACAACAGTCACAAGACATTTTGAGAGATGCCCATAGTCCCCTGGAGCTTAGTTGACCTAGGAGGGCAGAAGCAAAACTGACCTTTATGTCCCTTTGACCAAATTAGTATAGGCATCAAAGTATGGGTGTTAGACATCCAAGGTTATTTAGTTCCATGAGTATGGTACTTTTAATTACCATGTGCTATGTAGATAAAGCTTGGGCCAAATGTTCTCAGATAACCCTGGCCTAGACATGTATTATACTCTTTGAACTAATTGTATGCAAAATTTGTCAATAGGGTTTTCAATTAATATGGTTCCCTCTGTTGTTGTTGTTTTTCTTTTAAACTAGCTAGGCATTATTTATCTCTCCCGTTGTCTACCCTTCCACCATGGTTTCCCCATTTAAAGTGCCCCCATTTTTCCCATTTTTCCCTTAATAATACCCTTCTTCTATGGTCCCACCTCTCTTGAGCACCTTCTTTCCCTTATCCCAAAGATTCCTTGTATAACCCTCTCTCTCCCGACCCCTTAAAATAACCCCATTTTTATCTATATCTCCCTTATTAATGCCTGTTTCCTACTGTTCTTCTCTTTCAGATTATTTCTTTTCCTTTACCTTCGTGATTCCTTTTCATTATCCCTGTTCCTGTAGTTAAATCTGGATACATACTCACTTATGAGGATTTGGTTCTAGGATCCACATATGAGGGAGAATGTACATCTTTTTTTCTGAGTCTGTGTTACTTCACTTAATATAACAGTTTCTAGTTCCATCCATTTACCTGCAAATTTCATGATTTCATTTTTCCTTATTGCTGAGTAAAACTCCATTTTATAAATGAACCACATTTTCATTATCCACTCATCAGTTGAGGGACACTTAGCTTCTTTCCATCTCTTAGCTATTGTGAAAAGAGAAGCAACAAACGTGGATGTACAAAGTGTCTCTGCAATAGGATGAGTTCTTCGAGTATATGCCAAGGAGTCATATAACTGGGTCAAGTGGTAGGTTCATTTGTAGATTTTTAAGAGTTCTCCACACTGCTTTCCATAGGGCTTGAACAAGTTTGCAATCCCACAAGCAGTGATTGAGCATTCCCCTTTCCCCACATCCTTTCCAACATTTGGTATCATTTGTTTTCTTGATCTTAGCCAGTCTGACTGGGGAAAGATGAAATCTTAAAGTGGTTTTAATTTGTATTTCCCTAATTACTAATAATGTTGAACACCTTTCCAGATGCTTCTTAGCCATCTTTATTTCTTCTCTTGAGAACTCACTGGTCAGATCCTTAGTCCATTTTTTAATTGGGTTGCTTCCTTTCTTGATTCTTTTTTTCTTTTTTCTTTTTTTTTTTTTTTTAGCTCATTATATACTCTGGATGTTAAACCTCTGTCAGATGTGTTGCTGGTGAAGATTTTCTCCCATTCTGTGGATTTTCTCTTCACCTCCTTGGATGCTTCTTTTGATGCACAAAAGCTTTTCAGTTTAACGAGGTCCCATTTGTTGATTTGTGACCTTGTTTCCTGAGCAATTGATGTCAGATTTAGAAAATCCTTTCCTACACCTATATCTTGTAGGTTATTGCCAAGGTTTTTTTTT
>NW_008353267.1:1879658-1879891 GCF_000622305.1 Nannospalax galili | reverse complement strand
CCAAATTACAAATTAAAAAAAAAAAAAAAAAACACAAGTATCTGCTTAACGTATGTGTATACATGCACAAGCCTATTCTTAACCGAATAGGACAAAAATACTCATGTCAATTACAATCCATGTTTCTGCAACTGGTCACATGGCCTAAGTTGGTATTTCTAACTACCTTCCTCTACTACCCATTCTGGATTTCCTCCACCATCAGCAAGACCTCTGTAGGTCTTGGCTCTTTC
>NW_008353267.1:1876983-1879581 GCF_000622305.1 Nannospalax galili | reverse complement strand
GTAGGACAAAAACACTCATGTCAATTACAATCCACATTTCTGCAACTGGCCACGTGGTCTAAGTTGGTATTTGTAAGTACCTTCCTCTACTGCCCATTCTGTATTTCCTCCACCATCATCAAACACCTCTGCAAGTCTTGGCTTTTTTCGCTGGAGGAGTGATCCATACTTTCATCCCTGAAGGGTCTGGGCCATTTGTTGTCCTGTCTGGATTGGGTTGTTGCAGTTTCCCATTGACCTTAATCACAGGACATGGTAACACCAAAAGTCGCCCTCAGGAATCTCCTGCCTTCCAGATATAATCTTCATTACCACCACTGTGGAGAACCAGTCCAATTTCCCCTTGGTAGTCTGGGTCAATCACCCCTCCTAATACTGTTATTCCTTTCTTAGCCTGCTGACTTAAGGGCATCAGAAGCCCAAAGTGTCCAGGGGGAAGTCTTAGCTTCCATTTCAATGGAATGTTTATTGTGTCTCCTGGCAAAAGCACTCCCTCTTCTGGAATCAAATCATCCAAGCCAGTAGAGTGCAAAGTCGAAGGTACAGGAAGCAAAAATTTTCGTAGAGGGTCACCAGGGGTGATAGTGAGTGGAATCATTCCCACTTCCACCCCTTGATTCCTGGACCCATGAATCCTGGCTATAGGAGAAACTGTACCATATATTGGATGCTGATTCAAAGCATACACTGCCTTCTGGAGGACCCTGCCTCAGCCCTCCAGGCTATTGCTGCCTATTTGGTGCTGTAACTGTGTCTTTAAGAGACCATTCCATCGTTCTATCAAGCCAGCTGCTTCAGGATGGTGGGGAACATGGTAAGACCAATGGATTCCATGACCATGGGCCCACTGTCGCACTTCTTTGGCTGCGAAGTGAGTTCCCTCATCAGTGCCATATCGGGGGCTCAGTGTTGGTCTCTGCTGTTGGCAGATCTGGCACTCAGCAGCAGCTGTAGCCAGGTCAGCTTTCATGAGTGGGAGTCCATGTTGTCGAGCCCATGCATAACCTCCATCTCTGCCACCATGGCCACTTTGTTCATGGGCCCATTGAGCAATGACAGGGATAGCTGAAGAAAGAGGCTGACAGTCCACAGAGCAGGTCATCTGATCTACTTGATTATTGAACTCATCTTCTTCTGAAGCCACTTTTTGATGAGCATTTACATGAGACACAAGTATGTTCACATCCTTTGCCCATTTGGAGAGATCTATCCACATACTTCTTCTCCAAATGTCTTTCTCACCAATTTTCCAATCATGCTCCTCCAAGTCTCTGACCATCCAGCCAAACTATTTCCTACAGCCCATGAATCAGTATATAATCACACTTCTGGCTATTTCTCCTTCCAAGCAAAATGCACAGCCATGTGCACTGCCTGAAGTTCTGCCCACTGTGAAGACTTTCCTTCCCCAGTGTCCTTCAGGGTTGTTCCAGAAATCGGTTGTAATGCTGCAGATGTCCACTTCTGAGTAGTGCCTGCATAGCGTGCAGAACCATCTGTAAACCAAGCCCTAGTCTTCTCTTCCTCAGTCAACCGATCATAGGGCACACCCCACTCTCGGTACCACAATCTGTATTAGTCAGGGTTATCCAAAGAAACAGAACTGGTAGAATGAATATGTATAGAGATTTATCAGCTTAGCTCACAGGATAGAGTCCAAGTAGTCCAACAATGGCTGCACCACACTGGAGAGGCTGAGAATCCATAGTCACTCAGTCCACAAGCCTGGATGTCTCAGTAGTCCCAATCTGGTGCTGCAGGTCTGACAAATTCCAAAAGATCAGCTAGTCTTCAGTCTACAGCAGCAAGACGAACTCACCAGCGAGAGGGAAGGCAAGCAGCAAATAGCCTGGCGTTCTGCTCTGCCAGCTGCCATCAGAAGGTAATGCCCACATTTAGGGTGTGTCTTCTGGCTTTAGATGATCCAATCAAGAAGATCTCTTTCATTTCAGTTAATCCCAGATCCAATCAAGTTGACACCCAGGATTAGCCATCACAACATTGAAGTCTTTGATCCATTTGGACCTGACTTTTGTGCAAGGAGAAAGATAGGGATTTAGTTTCATTCTTCTAATGGTGGAGATACAGTTTTACTAGCACCATTTGCTGAACATGCTGTCTTTCCCCCCAGTGAATGTTCTTGGCCCCTTTTAAAAATATCAGTTGGCTGAAACTGCATGCACTCATATTTGGGTCTTCAACTCTGTTCTATTTTTGTGCCAGTACCATGTTGTTTTTATGGCTATAGCTCTGTAATGCAGTTTAATATCTGGTATAGTAATCCTCCCAGCATTGCTCTTAGGGCTCAGGGGTGCTTGGGCTATCCGAGATCTTTTATGCTTCCATATGAATCTTAGGATGTTTTTTCCAACTCTGTGAAGAATGTCATGGGGATTTTGATTGGCATAGCATTGAATCTTTATATGGCTTTTGGTAGGATGGTCATTTTCACAATATTAATTCTACCAATCCATGAGCACTGGAGGTCCTTCCATCTTCTTCTATCTTCCTCAATCTTTCTTTAAAGATTTAAAAATTTCATTGTAGAGGTCTTTAATGTCTTTGGTCAGGTTTATTCCAAGTTATTTTATATGTTTG
>NW_008353267.1:1867980-1876860 GCF_000622305.1 Nannospalax galili | reverse complement strand
TACAAAGAATCAATGAATCCAAGAGCTGGTTCTTTGAAAAGATAAAAAAGATTGACAGACCACCAGCCCAGTTAATCAAAAGAAAGAAAGAGTACCTCCAAATCAACAAAATCAGAGATGAAAGGGCAAACATCCCAACAGACACCATGTGTACTTGGCTATGTTTACAGTACAGTACATGAATTTTCTCCCAGTGAGCAGGCCTTAAGTCAATTGATTATTCCCAAGAAAAACACAGTTTTTTAATAAAGACAAATCTTATTTATGCAAAGAATACAACATTTATGTGACTTTGAATGTAAAACTATTTATAACCTTTCCTCCCTCTTTTTTTGAATTACTGTGTTTTTTAATGTTTAGTTAATTTTTTGTAAAGAAATGCTTAAGTTCACATCACATTTTTCTTCTATTATCTATTTTCCCTGTGGTTACCATGGGGATCACACTTTACGTCCTTCAGTTACAGTCCTCTAATTTGAACTTAGAGCATCTTAATTTCAACAATATACAAAAATTTACTCCTTTTTTTTTTTTGAATTACTGTGTTTTTTAATGTTTAGTTAATTTTTTGTAAAGAAATGCTTAAGTTCACATCACATTTTTCTTCTATTATCTATTTTCCCTGTGGTTACCATGGGGATCACACTTTACGTCCTTCAGTTACAGTCCTCTAATTTGAACTTAGAGCATCTTAATTTCAACAATATACAAAAATTTACTCCTTTTTAGTGCTGGTCCTCCTCTTTTGGTGACTAATACCACAGAATTACATCTGTATATGCTATGTGCCCCCAAACTTCAAGAGCTTCTTCTCAATTTATTCAGAAAGTGAAATGTTGTATGTTTTAGCAGTACTAGCTTTTAGACTAATAGTTGTTTATAAATGTATTGATCTCTTAAATCATGTAGAAAACAAAACGTAAAGATAGACATTAGTGTAATGTAATTTGATTTTATAGAGTCTCGTGTGTTTATTATTCTGCCAATCTTTGTTTCTTTAGGCAATTTTTAGTTACTCTTCATCTGAACAACTAGGATACCCATGAGCATTTATTTCAGGAAAGTCTTCTGGTAACAAATTTACTTATTTCTATTTGGGAATGTCTTCATTTCTGCCTCACTTTGAAGGATAGTTTTTCCAGATATAAGACTCACTCTGGCAGTTATTCCTTTTAGCACGGTAGGTCATCTCTGTCTAAGGATTAGCCTGAGGTATACATTTAAGGTTTCTCATATATTTGCTTGAGTTTTTCTGTGGGCACATGGAAATGGTTTTGAATGTCCCAGTCTTTCATTTGCGGCTTTCAACAATAGGAGGAGTAACATAACTTCTGTATCTTCATCTCTGTGGTCAGAAGTGGCAGTAGGACCAGAGTACACACCTCCAGCAGTTGGAAAGGGTTTCCTTTATGCTCACCTTGCCTCCAGCAAGCTCTTTGCAGCTTGCTCCCAGGGCACATGCACAGATGCCCAGCATGTGTCTGAGAGCTGGGAATGGATAGATATAACTGTACTAGGGCCTGATATTGATAGAAATTAAATGTAATTAATCAACCAAGACTTCTTCCTGAAAGTTTCCAACAGTCTGCAGGGTTCTAAAACAGTGAACAGAGATATACTGGAAATTCAGTTGGTACCTAAGTAAGGCCACAAATCCCTAAGCCTACTTTATTTTCTTTGCAGCGTCCTCTCCTCTGCAGCACTGTAACGTCTTTTGTTTATTAAGTTCAAAGGACATTTATTTGGCATTCAAAGGTCTTCCCGTAATGTAAAGATAATTATAAAAAATACCTCTTCTAAAATACAATTGAAATGCAGCCCAACACTAACCAGGAAACATACCAGGGCATTTTCCCACTGGAATTGGCATCCAACATATTTTCAGCTTCAGATCCTGAGGTACAGTGTGGATATGGAGGTCACTTGGGGACGTCAGTTCGCCCACACAGATACTAACATTTCTGTCTTGCTCTTTATCTTTTGCTTATGGATTTTGACCTTGTTGGTATCTTTATTCCAACAGATGCCCAGACATTTTCCTTTAAGATAAATCTGGAGAATTCTCACTGTCTGTAAGCCTCTCTATCAGCTGCTAATGCTTCTATGACTCCAGAGTCCCGCAAAGAACACAGTACAGAAATCCTTAGACATAGCACTTCATCCTCATTCCTTTATCCATGTGAGAGGGGTCAAGGCTTCTCTTGTGAGGTTTCTTTTGGATAGGCATGTTTTTCTAAGTGACAAAAGGAAAAAAAAAAAACATTCTATAAAGACTAGGTAAAACTCTTGGCCCTGTTTCATTTTCTGATAACATGACTAGGATTTTCCTACATGGAGTCCAGGACAGGGAATCCTGTTGATGTCCATGTGGCTTATTCTCCTTGGGTAGGTAAAGGATGTACTGCTTATAATAAAGGAGCCATATGCTAGGTTTCTGGAGATCAGATTCCTTCTTTACTCAATTTAAGCTCTAGTAGAGTCAGACATCTGCAAAGGATAGTGTAGTGTGCTGATAAAGACAGGAAAAGAGTATTCTCAGTTAATATACCCCCTAGTCCTGCTAGATAAGCAGAGGATAGCTAGAGATTAAGGTAGGGGAATGATTTATGAGTTAGCCAAAACATGGAAATATGGGGTCAAATCTGAAGCTAAAATGAGAGGAGTTGAAAACTACAGGGCAAAGATCAAGGGAAGAAATAGCAGCATGTCAGATTAAACTGGAGAGGTTTGGGTGTACCAAGGTAGAATCCCAAGAAGAGAGAGTCCAGAATCCTGAATAGCTCTCTGTCAATATCACAGGGTTTAACTTTAGCCTGGCACATATCAGTTGGCCTTCAACATCCTTTAGAAACTGATTATTAAACAAAGGAGGTCTGTTTTGAACACCATTTATTTTTAGAGGAGGTAGGATATAGATGACATTTCAATTGAAAACTTTGCTGTTTGGCACTTTCTGTGCCACATAAAATCAAGAAAAAAAAATAGCTTGTGCTTTAGTGAGATAATTTATTCTGCTCATTAGCAGTTCATGTTGTGAGACCACTTCCCTCATTCAGAAGCATCCAGCCAAGACCATAACCCTGACAATTTACAATTCCTCTGTTAAACATTTATTATGTCAGTACATGATTGAAGGCTCCACATCTATTACTCAGAGCTTTCTTGTTACTATTTTCATGCTCTAGACTTTGGGAAATTTAAATTTTCCTTGATACTTTAATTAGTTTCAACACAGGAACTTCAATGGAAAATACTGATGAGTGTTCAGAGGAAATACCTGTGAGACAGAAAACAGGTGACTCATCCAGTGACTATGCATTAGAGATGTGCATGGAGCACAGTGTGCTTAAATCTTGCAGTGATTGGTAACTGACATATGGAAATTCCTGAAAGATGGACAGTGAGTATTACTGTAGGAATTTCTGACCTGTTAAATCCTTAGAAAAAGGTTGAAACCAACACCAAGCCAATTGTGTAGCCTTAGTGCTTGCATACAGATGGATCCTGACAATTCTACTGAATTCAGAATAGAAAATCTTTTATAGAATTAGCCTGCAAAATAAGCAGATTTGGTTTACAAATAAATGTTTACAAACGTTTGGAATTCTGCCCTAGTTGCTATCAGCTATCGACAAAGGGTTGTTCCTTTTAAGAAAGCTGTATCTTCAGAGTGAAGTCACCATCAGCAGGAGCTCCTGCCAAGAAACAAAAGCACATTCAGATCTAATTGGAAGAGTGAGACTGAAAGAGGACAGTAGAGCAAAAGCAGTGAACACACAGGAATGTGTCCCTTTTCCATATTCTCCTGGGAACCTGACATTTCATTCCCAGAAATCAACTTGTCATGTAGGTATAAAATGGGGACATATAACCCCTTTTCCACTTAGACACTTTGAAATGTCTCTTTGTGGTCTACCATTGTTTCTTCTTGGAACCGGTTTCCTGTGTGCAAATGTCTGGATAAAGAGGAGGAATGCAGGTTTCTTCTCTTTAATACACAAAATATGGGAGTGTAGGGATTTTGAATTTGTGGACCGGGAGACTCAGTGATCAAGCCACAGCTTATTTGTCAGGGCTGTAATTATGGTGTACTGAAGAATACAAAAGCTCTTAGACTAGATAAGTACCAGAAACCATTCTTTTCTTTTATTATCCGTGTTTCCAAGGTGATGGGAGTGTAGGAAGAATTAGGAAGAGATTGGAAGAGAAAAATGTAATATTGTGATTAATCATCTTCATAATTTTTTTTCAAAACAATATGACTTTCTCAGTGTAGGGATTTCCCAGACTAGACTGACATGTTTCTTAAGTTGTGTCAATGCCTTAGAAAATTAAAGAATCTGAAGCTATTGTGGAGATAAGCTCTGATCCTTGTAACAAAATAGTTTAATAAGAGGATGCTTGAGAGGTGCAAATTTGACAGGTTTATATCTCAGATTCCACTGGCTTGAGGGGCTCAGGGAAGAGGGATGGTGTCATAGAAAGCAATGAATAAATAAAATAGACAGAAATAACTACAAGGCAAGGGACTTTATTTATTTACATATATTTTATGAGTTTTGTTTTTTTTTTTATGTGTATGAGTGTATTGCCTGCATGTATGTGAGCGCACTCATGTTGTGCAATGCCATGGAGGTCAGAAGAGGGCTTCGGATTCCCCTGGAACTGGAGTTAAGGACGGTTCGTAGCTGCCATATGCGTGCCGGCACTCGAACCTGGGTCCTCTGCAAGAGCAGTCAGTGCTGTTAGCCACTGAGCCATCTCTTCAGCCCCTATTTTATGAGTTATAAAACTGTATTTTATTAAGATTTTAAATTTTATGTGTATGAGTTTACTGCCTGCGTGTATGTAAATGTACCTGTGAATGTCAGAAGAGGGCATCCTGGAACTGGAGTTACAGATGGTTTTTAGCTGCCATGTGATGCTGGAAATCAAACACCTGGGTCCTCTGCAGAAGCAAGCAGTGTTCTTATCCCCTGAGCCATCTCTCTAAGGCCCATGGGGTTTTTTTGAAACAGGATTTTGTTATATATCCCTGGCTAACCTGGAACTCACTATACAGACCAGGCTACCCCAATCTTGTGGCAATTTTCTTGCCTCTACCTCCTAAATGTGAGAATTACAGTCACGGACCATCATGCCCAGCTAAGGCATAGGGCTTTTAAAAATGCTTATAAGCAGGTAACCTTCCTCTTTTGAACTCTCTGGAAACCTGTATTTTTTTCCTGTTTTCATCAAGTAGGGGTTGGCAATGAGAGGAGAAGGGGTAGAAATGATATAAACACAATACTCATGAAGTTTTAAAAATAATAAAAAGCTTAAATTACAAAAAAAGGAAAGATTATACATCCTTCACATGCTTGACAAAAGAAAGGAAAAGTAAAAGAAAGAAAGAAAAAAGATATGCTGGAGAATGCAGGTGGGAAGAAGACCAAGAACTTGAATTTGTTGCATGTGCTCAAATACGGATGTTGGCAAACAGGAACAGGTAGAACTTGTACTTTGTCCTTAAAAGCTTGGGGCTACAGTGATGGCTCAGTTAAGAGTGCTTTCTGCTCTTCCAAAGGACCTGAGTTTGGTTCCCAGAGCCCATGTCCAGCAGCTTCCATCTGCCCGTAACTCTAGCTCCAGAGGATCTCTGACCCTCTTCTGGCCTCTACAGGCACCTGCACTCACATGTACATGGTACACAGTCTCCACAAAGATATGTAAATCCACATAATTTTAGAAATCCGCATAATTTAGATGTGTGCATGGTGGCACACATCTTTAATACAAGTACTTGGGAGGTAGAATCAGGCAGATCTTTGTGAGATTGAGGCTAGCCTGGTCTATATAGCAAGTTTCAAGCCAGCTGAGTCTACAGGGAGACTCTGTCTCAAAACAAGAAAAATCAATCTTAAAAAACATTCTACAGCTTAAACATTTGTAGAGACTATTTGGTCCTAGAATTAATATGTGATTTTTGTCATTTTTTATTGATTAAATTTGTTCTTTGACAATTTCATATATGTACACAGTATAGTCTGTTTGCTTTCACCCTCTCTTATCGCCCTCCTCATCTTCCCCACCTCCTCCTTACAGGTACATATTTTCTAATGGAAGGAGATCCTGAGCCTTATAGACAGCAAAACAGAGGTGATGAGAGAAGTAATTCCCTTACCCCTGTCAGTACGTAGAGACTTATCACTGCCATCATGAAGGAAGGTTGTGGTTAACTCTGAGTTCTATACCGCAGATTTATCTGTTTGACTATATTCTTATATAGACATACACCTAATGAAAATTTTTCTGTGTTCTCTATTGGTATGTTCATAGCTCATCCTATCATTAAGAGCTTAGTGTTTTTGTAAGTTAAAAGTCTTTTGAGAAGAGTATAAACTGCATAGATCTAAATAAAATAATTGTGAATAAACCTATCATTCAGAATCGACAGGTTAAAGAAGCCTTCACCCTACCTTTTAAATGACCCCAACATCAACAGGGAAACTGTGACAATTAGTGAGCTAATATTCAGACATAAAGCACTATGACATATAGACTGATGAGCCTATGGAAACCTTGCCCTGTAATACAAGTCATAATTTCTGAAAGAGTCATGCCATTTCCAGTGTATGAAATAAAACTTGTTCCATGGGATGTAGATTGTGGGGCTGTGTACTAGACATTAGTCTGTCCTACTTGAGTCTACTCCTAGCATGGGGTGGGAAAGCAGGAAGAAATGTATAAGTTTATACTCTGTCATATACAGGAAGACAAATTCCTGTATTTTCATCCAACAGATCAGTTGTTTGTCAATGCAATGTTTACAACAAAGTATATGCTTAAGGGTTATTTTGTGAGGCTATTTTTTGGGAAGTATGTTAGGCACAACAGAGATTCAATCAGGACTCCTTTTGTATTTGGGAGGTACTGAATGCATAGGAATATAGTAATTACAAATCTAAAACAGATGTCCTGACATTTACATGTCGCAATGTGTTTCTAAAGGAAAGACTTTGTGACCTTGAACAGTAAGCAGTGTAGCCAGATAGTATGTACTACTGAAAGTGGATTCCTGTTGCTGCTCTTCTGCCCAAGTCTAAATGTCTGAGCCAGCACGTCTGTGCCTACAGTCACTTCTCAGATGCCTAAATGAGAATGACAAGTCTAATTTTATTAGCCTTACTCCAGCAAAATGCCCACTGTCATCTATAAGGACAATATGATCAAGTCTCTTGGCTGAAGAATGCATTTCCTCAGCTGTAATGTCCCTAAGGTTTCCAAACAAAATGGAAATTCAAACTTCACTTTTAGGAAAAAAAAAGTCACTATGTTGCACTTCTAAAAATAGGTTTTGTTAGAAAAAGCTTTCTGTAATGCTAGGAGGCATGCTAGCTGATGACCGTAGACAGCATCAATGAACTACCCTAACTGATACACAGTCAACAGTTTGGCACTAAGGCTAGTCATGGGTAAAATAAAGGGAAAGAAAGGATGATCTGAAGCCCAGAGAGGAAAAACAGAGCAGATGTGATTGAAGGTTCTTGAAACTATAGGGTCATACTCAGTGCCTCAGGGAACGAACTGGCAAGGCATATTCGCAGAGCAGTGGGGGTATCCTTTAGGAGAGTTTTGGAGGATTCTGATATTAAATATAACACATCTTGTGCTAACATTGACTCATGCATCATCAGCCTGTGATACTTTGTTTAATACCCAAAGGAGAGAACAAGGGTCCCACTCACAGTACCGTTTCCTTCCCAAAGAATTGAGAGCTAGAAAGAGGCAAGTAAATTACAAGGTTCAGCAATTTTGTTTAATTTTGATTTTCTTTATCTGATATAAATCATGAAGCCATGCTGAAGAAATGACAAATAATTTCTGTAAACACACTGCTTATTTTCACCACAGCAAACATCCTAAAGTTGATGACCCACTGAGGGCTATCCCTGCAATTCACTAAGGAAACCCTGATGATCTTCCTATTCTTACCTAATAGGGTCTCGCTTTTCCTCTTTGTTCTGGCTATCATACACTATGGAAACACATTCTGTTGTAAATAGTGCTCCTCTAAAGGGTTGCTTTCCCTAGTTGAACCTGTTTTGTTTTGTTATCCGTAAGATAGGAATAATGATACCCTATACTACCTCTCTCCTATGAAAGTTCCCAGAAAGAATGTATCTTAAAACTGAATCTTCTACAGGCTGATCAACTGATTAGAACATCAACAATTACGGAGAGTTTAGAGTATTTCAGGTCAAGAACCTAATTACAATTTATCTTTTACTATCTTTAGTCATCTAAATAGTCATTTATTCCTTGCCCATCTCTGTGCCTGACCTAACATCCTGTGACTTACAGTTAAAAAAGGTCTTTTGGAATCATTAACTTAAGACAATGTTAGCTTCAACCAACCAAAAGGCTAAGAAGGTCATCTGATAACATCTGAGACCTACAGCAGAATTCTCCCTGTTTTGTTGTACCTACCACCAAATGTATGCAACAATGTATTTGAAAATGTCTTGATTTATGGTTTTCTTTATTCTATTACTATAAAATTTCATGAAAATGTTACCAAGTTGTGGAAATTCAGAAATCCATAGGACATACTTTAAAATCTATATTCCACTAAACTGGAAATTCTAAGAGAAATGAATAAATTCCTAGATATGCATGGCCTTCCAAAGTTAATTCAAAATGACATAAATAATTTAAGCAGATGTATACCAACCAAGAGACATAGATAGTAATTAAACTCCCAACTAAAAAGGTCCTAAGACTAAAGGGATGAATTCTACTAAATGTTCAAAGAAGAACAAATACCAATACTCTTCAAATGGAAAAGGAAGTAACACTCACACATTCTTTTTATGAAGCTGGAATTACTCTAATACCAAA
>NW_008353267.1:1850996-1867896 GCF_000622305.1 Nannospalax galili | reverse complement strand
AGAACTCTGTTATCACTCTAATACCAAAACCAGGTACAGATACAGCCAAAAAAGAAAACTATAGACCCATATCCTTAATGAACAGAGATGCAAAAATTCTCAATTAAAAAAAAAACCCTGAATGGAAGAACACATAAAGATTAGCATCATGATCAATTTGGCTTCATTCCAGAGATTCAGGATTGTTTCAACATATATAAATCAATAAACGTAATCCACATGACTGCCTCAAGGACAGAAACTGCATGATCATCTAATTAGGGCTTTTGACAAAATCCATTCATGATAAAAGTCATGGAGAAGTTAAGAATAGTGAGGACATAACTCAGCACAATAAAGGCAGTATACAACAAGACCACAGTCATCATCATACTAAATGTAGAAAAACTCAAAGCAGTCCCATTCACATCAGGAACAAGACAAGGATGTCCATTCTCTCCATTCCTTTTCAATATACTACTTAAAGTCTTAGCTAGATCAATAAGACAAATGAGGAAGATAAAGGGGGTACAAATTGGAAATGAAGAAATCAAAATATCTTTATTTGTAAATGATATGATTCAATACAAAAAAGGCTTTAAACACTCCACCAGAAAACTCCTAGAGCTGATAATTCCATTCAGGAATGCAGCAGGATTTAAAATTAAAACACAAAAAGAAGATATATATATATCAACAACCAATGTATTGAGAAAGAAATCAGGAAAATAATCCCATTCATGGCAACCTTAAACCATAAAATATCTTATAATAAATCTAACCAAAGAGGTGAAGGAGTTGTATAATAAAAGCTTTAAGACCCTGAAAAAAGAAATTGACAGATCCCAGAAAATGGAAAGGCCTCCCATGTTCATGGATTGATAGGATTAGTATTGTGAAAATGACCATCCTACCAAAAGCCATTAAAAAATTCATTACAATACCCATTAAACTTCTAACACAATTCTTCAGAGAAATTGAAAATTGAGAAATTGAAAAAATAATCTCAAATTTCATATGGAAACATACAAAAATCCAGGATAGCCATAACAATCCCGAATAATAACGGAACTTCTGGAAGCACTGCCAACCCTGATCTCAAATTATCCTACAGAGCTAGAGTAATAAAAAGAGCATGATACTGGCCTAAATACAGACACATTGATAAGTGGGATAGAATTGAAGCCTCAGATATAAGTCCATGAATTTACAGCCACCTGATTTTTGACAAAGGAGCAAAAATATGCACAGGAGAAAGGACATCATGTTTAGAAATCAATGCTCATCAAACTGGGTAGCAGCATGTTGAAGAATGAAACTAGATCTCTAAATCTCACCATCTCCAAACTCAATTCCAAGTGCATCAAGGATGACAATGTGAGATCCAACATTCTGAATCTGATAGAAGGGACAGTAGGGAGTACTGTGGAACTTATAGGCACAAGAAAGGACTTTCTGAACAGGATTCCTATGGCACAAGCCTGAAATCCAACGATTGACAAATGAGACATCATGAAACTTAAAAGCTTCTGTATAGCAAAGGACACTGTTATTTGACTGAAGAGGCAAACTGCAGAATGGGGAAAAAAATCTCTGCAGGCTACACCACTGACAGTGGGTTATTATGTAGAATATACAATGAACTGAAAAAACTAAACATCAATAAATCACCTATAACCCAATTAAAATTGGAGTAAGAAGCTGAACAGTGAGTTCTCTAAAGATAAAATGCAAATGGCTGTAAAATACTATTTTAAAATGTTGAAGGCTTTTAGTTATCAGGAATATGCAAATTAAAACCACTTTGTGATTTCATCTTACCCACTAAGAATGGCTAAGATCCAAAAAGCCAATGACAAATGCTAGTGAGGATTTGGAAAAAAGGGAACTCATATCCACTGGTGATGGGAGTGTAAACTGTTGTGAGTGCTATGGAAATCAGTGTTAAGATTCCTCACAAAGCTGGAAATTGATCGACCATATGATTCAACCATACCACTCTTGGCATATACTCAGAGTCTATACCCTACTACTGAAATACCTGTTTATCTCTGATCATTGCTGCTTTTTCATAATAGCTAGAAATCAGAAACAACCTAGATGTCCATCAACTGATGAATGGAAAATGAAGGTGTGGTATAATATACACAATGGAATACTATTCAACTATTTAAAAAACCAAAATTATGAAATTCACAGGTAAATGTATAGAACTGGAAATAATCATTCTCTTTGAGGTAAATCAGACCCAGAAAGACAAACAACACATGTTCTCTCTCAGAGCTGGAGGCTAGCTTATAATTTTTAGAAATTCAAGTTTCAATTTGAAAATACAGAGAGATCAGGAAACTAATAAACGGCCATGTGGGGAGGCTTCCTGGGAGGAGCCATAGAATGTAGTGATATATAGTGGGAAGGGGACTAATAGTGAGTGGGAACGTTTAACTTGGGTGAGGATTTGGAAGGTAGTAGAGAGGAGGGAAATGTACAGGGACAATCAAACTTGAAAACTTTTAGAAAAAGTAATATGGAATATATATATAAAGTATATATATATGTTATAAAAAGAGATTAGAAGGAGTTACCTTATAATAGGGGGACATTTACCTTACTAGACACTGTAAGCTAAAAAGTAATAGCCAAATGCTGGGAATGGACTTTCTCTTTGGAGGATGTTGACCATGGTGCCGTACATCCTCACACAATACTGCTCATTGCACCTGCTCTTTGTTGCACACAAGAATTTCACAGTAAAACCCTGTTGCTGAAGATACTATTGCATGAGCTGTAGAACAAACATGAAGAAATTAAGCCGGTCCTGACTTCAAAGCCTCATCTGTTTTGGCTAAATGTCTTAATGTTGGAAGTTGCTGTGAATACTGCCTGAAGAGAAAATTAATCAGCAACCTCTACTCAGCTGTGAATCCTGCAAGCCAAAACATCTGACCTGGCACTATATGTCCATCAATACAACAGTAGCACTAATATGGGAATAATCAACCACTTTCTGATTGGATTTAGTTTTATTCATAAAATGGAGCCCATGCCTAATATCGATATCAGTCTTAGGAACCTGAGACCAGATAGGTCACAAGACATAGAGGAGAGCCTAATGCTATTATTCTAATAAATAAATAGATACAATATTTTACTGATTACTATTGACTTGTTGTTATGTCAAGAGATTAATGCATCTCCCAATTCTCACAGAGAAGCTTTCAAGCCTTCTTATGTAGTAGATAGTAATTAACATAGATTACCAAACTAGCAAAAATGCAGAGAATAAGAGACAGCACGGCGCTTAGGCCTTATCAGGACACTTATCTCACTTACCTCGCAAGGCTCAGCAATCATTCTGGAAGAGGTGGCAGAAATATTGTAAGAGTCAGAGGTGGTAGATGACCACAAGAAACAGTTTTTCAGACAGCAGGAAAGCTGTTCATATGAACTCACAGTAATGGTGACAGCATGCAAAAGTTTCATGTAAGCTCAAGCTAGACAAAATCCAAGCACAGACATGGGGAGGTGGGTAAGAAACCTCAACTGCACCTGATGAAGTATTTGCAACCAAATGCTACCTAATGGGGAGAGTCAGACTCACTTAAGGGTGAGACTTGGTAGGTTGGCCAGGCTCCAATGGATGAACCTATACAGCAGGACATTTGGGTACACAAATATAATAGTGTGTGTGTGTGTGTGTGTGTGTGTGTGTGTGTGTATGTAATTTAGTTGGGGATAGTAAGGGGAGTGCAAATAGGGGAAAGAACCTAAATACTATCAAAATATATTGCATGAAATTCACAAAAGGTCCATAAAAGGACTAAAAAAATACAAAGAGCAGCTTTCTACTTTACTTTTGCATTTCATTGTTTATTTAAATGCTTGAGCCCTCCTGCCAGGCTTTTATAGGCTGGTGAACACTGAAAAATGCTCTCTTGACCAGAGCTGAATCCGATGGAATAAATGCATTATCGAACTAACATTTGTGCACATCGTGTTTTGATCATTTACAAAATAAAACAAATATTGTTACACACCTCAAAAGACATAAAATATTAAATGCTCATTATTAGCAGAAACTTGCTATTTTTGCCTTCAGTTGGAAAGAGAAGGAAATGTTACATTTCATACAAAAATAATAGTTGATAAAGAATGCACAGTATGTATAAAAATGACAGTATTGCTGGGTGTGGTTGTGCACACCTTTAATCCCAGCACTTGGAAGGCAGAGGCAGGTGGATCTTTGTGAGTTCAAGGCCAGCCTGGTCTACATAGTGAGTTCCAGGACACCTGGGGCTACAAGGAGATCCTGTCTCAAAAAAGACAAAAAAAAAGTATTTTCAAAAGTTTAGAAGTATTTTAGATATAAAACTGTCTCCATCTTTTACAAGTAACTTCTAAATTAAAGAGAACATTCAACAGGTTCTCTACAAAATAAAGTCAAGATATTATTTAAAATACTAACTCACATTGTTTTGGTTAATCCTTATAAAGCTGCACACTAATGTTAAAATGTGAAATATGTTTATGTGTTCTGTGTGTGTCTGTGTGTGTAAATGGCTATTTGTGTGTTTATGTGTGCAAGAAGAATAAATGATATGCTTCTGTAAAATGTTGACTTTTTAAAATGGAGGTTGTCCATCAGAACATGAAATCTTACAGAAGCCAGTGGCTGTGCAAACTTGCTGTGTACTGAACAAATATGCAAATATAAATTGAGCAGGAAAAAATGTATATCATATTTTCATAGTTCAAAATGCCAGAAAAGAATAAATCCCATATCATCTAGATGTTCCTAGTTCCTGGGATTTTAGTTAAATATAACTAAAAAAATACATGCAAGTATTATATTGGAGAGTTTGGCATCTAACACGGAAATGTATTAAAGACTTAATATTGTATGATTTAAGGTAATGCCAATTAATACTAATATAAGCTTTGTTTAAGGACATAACTAATAACCCAAAATGATTGCACATTTTTGATGCAAGTTTGGTGAGTTTGAACATACCATATACCTATGACATTAATTGTCATAACCAAGACAATAAATATATCTATCACCTCCAAAACTTCTCCTTGTGAGTGGTAATAAATTTAATGTGAAACCTCTCTTTGACAGTTTTTATTTAGCCAAAGTAATTCTTAATAATAACTGAACTGCTAAAAACATTACCTTCCCTGTCTCACATTATACTGCAGATTTACAGTATCAAAAAGATGGTTCTGGCATAGAAATAGACACATTGATCAATGCAATAAAATAAAGAACACAGATTTAAGTCCCATGCATTTACACCTGATAGTTGACAAAGGAGTCAAAAATACACACTGGGAAAAGACATGTCCAACAAACGGTGCAGGTCACACTGGATAGCTGCATGTAGAAGAATGAAACTAGATCTCTATATCTCACCACATACAAAACTCAATTTCAAATTGATCAAGGACCTCAACATAAGACCTAATACCCTGAATCTGGTAGAGAAAAAAATAGGGAATACTTTAGAACTCACAGGTACAGGAAAGGAAGTTCTGAACAGGCTCTTATAGGGCAAACATTAAGTCCAACATTTGACAAACAGGACTTTGTGAATCTAAAAAACATCTGTACATCAAAGGACACCATCACTTGACTGAAGAGGCAACTTACAGAATGGGAAAAATATTTACCAGCTATATCACTGATAGATTAGTATCTAGAGTATATACATGACTAAAAAAAACCCTAAATATCACACAAACAAACAACCTAATTAAAAAATTGGAGCAAGGAACTGAACAGGAAGTTCTAAAAAGATGAGAAACAAATGGTTGAGAAATACTTTAAAAAATATTGAACCTCACCCACACATGGCTCAGGGATCATTGCAGAAGGAGGGGGCAAAAAGATTGTAAGAGCCAGGCCTGGTTCATGAACACACAGAAGCAGAGGCTTTCAGGCCACTGGAAGCTTGCACATATGAACTCATGGCAATGGTGGCATCAACCACAGGACCCATGCCAATTCAATTAACAAGGGCCCAGAGGGTAGGAGAGAAATGGATGACAGGTCAGTCCTAGACTGAGACCTACTGGAGAATGATTGCTACTAGGAGAGGGAGAATATGTCTTGCTTATGATCTCTAGATGGGCTTCCCAGACTGCGGTGGATGAATTTGCATTGAAGGACATCTGGGTACAAATGCTTGACTGGATAGGAGGACTTAACATACATGGCAGAATACATGAGGTCTGATGGGAGTATGAGAGCATGGATGGGGGAGGGGGTCTAAATTTGATTAAGAACCATTGTATGAAATTACAAAAGCTCAATAACATTTTTTTTTAAAAGATGCTCAACATCTTTGGCCCCTTAAACAATACTGGCCATTGTACCTGCTCTTACTTAACTACCAGAACTTGACAGTAAGATCCTGTTGCTGAAGATATTACATACATGAGCTGTAGGTCAAACATAGAGAAATCAAGCTGATACTGACGTCAAAGCTTCATCTCTACTACCTAGCTTTCATAGTGCTAGAAGGTGCTTTGCATATTATTGGAAGAGAAAACTAATCATTAACTGTACCCAACTGCCAATCCTATATCTTTCAACAACTATCATGGCAAAATATGACCTCTTGTGCAATACTGGCAAGAATATTATGGGGCTCACAAATTTCTTTCAAGTTGGATTTAAGGTCTGCTTCATAAGATGGAGCCGATATCTAACACTGATATCAATCCTAAGAACATGTGGCCATAGGAGAGAATAATACTGTTACTCTGCTAAACAGATACAGTATCTGTAATGCCCAATGGCTTATTGTTATGCCCCTAGATTAATGCATCTCTCAGCTCTCACCAGAGAAGCTTCCTTATGCAGCAGATGGTGATTAACACAGAGATCCACAACTGACAAATGTTCAGAGACTAAGAGACTTCCCAGCGATTATCCATAAGAGGACACCTGTATCAAACTTCTACCTCCAATGACTCAGGGATCATTGCCAAGAGGGAAAAAAAGACTGTAAGAGTCAGAGGTGGTGAATGACCACAAGGAAATAGTTTCCAGATATCTGTTCTGTTATTCATAGGAACTCACTCAGTGGTGTCAACATGGACAAGTGACATGTAACCTTAAGCCAGACAAAATCCCAGGATGGATGTGGGGAAGTGGGTAAGAAACCCCAATCCTACCTGAGAAACTATTGGAAACTGACAGCTGCTGGGAAGGGAAGAGTTAATCTCTTTTAAGAGTATGACTCTTGATTGGTTAACTGGGCTCCAGTGCATGGTCCCACATCTGAAGTACATTTGGACACAAAATTAGAATCTCGGATATGTCTATATATCTATCTATATCTATATGTAATATAGTACATGAAATTGAACAGGGAGTAGTAAGGGGGTTTGGATAGGGAGGGTATCTAAATATGATCAAAATATATTGTATGAAATTCTCAAAAATTCATTAAAATGGAACGTTTATAATTGCTTTGACAGGTTTTTTTTTAAGTACACACAATACCATGCTTTTAGCTATAGGCACATTGTTGTACAACAGATCTCTAAAATGTACCTGTATAACTGAAGTTTTACATCCATTGAGCTGTTCTATAGTCTCCATTCCAGTGGGAGTGTACTCCTCTTTCTGTCCTATGCTTCTGGGAGTTTAACTGTGTTATACATTCCATATATTGTGATAATGCAGCAAACCTCACAGAGACTAACTTATGACACCTAGCATCGTGCCATCTAGGACCAACCCGTTATGAACAACAGGATCTCCTTTTTAAGGCAAGATAATATTTCCTTGTGCATTTTGGCAGTTTCTTTTCCCTTCACCTGCTGGTGGTCATTTGGGTGGTTTTCATAGCTCAGTTTTTTGCAAATAATGCTGCAGTGAACACGGGAATGCAGTGTTTCTTCAAAATTCTAATTTCAAATCATTTAGATATATTCCCAAAGTAGGACTGTTAGATCCTGTGGTAGTTCCATCTTAAAATTCTTGAGGAATCTCTGTTCTGTTTTTCATAACATTTGTGCTGTCGTATATTCCCACAAGTATTCCAGGATTCTAATGTTTTCTACACCCTTGCCATATCTTGTCCTTCCATAGCTGTGTTTGTGTGTTTAATATGATATACATCATGCCAATGAAGATTGTTTCCTTTGCCTCCATGTTGAATGGTGCTGAATAACACTTCAAATAGCTTTTGGCCGCTTCTTTGGAAAAAATGCCTATTCAAGGCCTTTGTCCAGTGCTCACTTTGGCCAAATATATACAGAATTTGAAATGGTCCAGAGAACATTACATGGACATGGTATAAAGACGTGTAAATTTGAGATATATTTTATGTTTTTACTATTTGAGGAAAGATAGGTCAACAGAGGGTTACAGGGAGGTGCATATGAGTAAAGTATAATAACTTATACGTGTGAAAAATGTCATAATTACACTCGTTATTTTGTACACTTATCAAAACTTAGTGCTTTGCCCATTTTAATTGACTTATGTGGCAATTTTGCTAGTGCTTGTGAAAATTTTTCTTATAGTTTTGATATGAACCCTTCATTAGGTATTTGATTTGAGAGCAAAGCATAATGACACACATGCATGAAGATGCTGTATTTTTTTCTAAGCCTGAAAATTTAACTTAAAAATTAAAAAGAAAATACTTTCTCCCATTTTGTAAGTCGCGTTTTCATTCGTTTGCTTGTTTTTTTTGCTATGCATTTATTATTTTTAAATTTCTCTCTCTTTTATTCACTTTTATTTTATGTGGATCTGTGCTTTACCTGCATGCATCAAAGTACACAAATGTCACGCATTGCTTGCAGAGGCCTGAAGAGGGCATCAGACCCTCTGGAGTTAAAGAAACTTGTTAGCCACCACGTGGATGCTGCAAACCAAACCTGGGTCCTCTGCAAGTACAGCCAGTGCCCTTAACCACTGAGTCAATCTCTCCTGCTTCTCTCTCTCTCCCTCCCTCCCTCCTGTTATGCCCAGATCTCACGACCCCCAATGACCACCAAGGAGTCCGGAGTGTATGCAACAGCAAAGAGCCTTTATTCGGGCTTAAGCTCGGGCCCTCAGATTTCCCAAACGCAGCGGATCCGTACTGAGAGCCCCGATCTAGGGTGGGGTAGGCTTTTATATGGAAGTTTCATAGAAGCCCGTGTGTGCCAAACATCCTTTAAAATGATTGGATGGTCCTATGCCCTGAGTACAGGGAAGATTCTTATTGGTAGGGGCTGTCTTTAGGGCATTGGAATGTGCAGACTGTTATCTGTGGGGCCAGAAGTTTCTGTGTTTACCTTATAAGGCTGCTATATGCCTGGGCTTGCTTGATCTATAGCTTTCCGGGATGGGGGTGGTAGCTGGAGATTACAACATGCCTGAAACAGCTAGTCAAAATGGAGTTAGTGCCGTCTTAAGCCAAGCAAATTACAGAAGTAGAAAGAAGCAGTTAGATGAGTTGAGGTCTCACACCCCTCTCTCTCTCTCTCTCTCTCTCTCTCTCTCTCTCTCTCTCTCTCTCTCTCTCTCGCACCCCTATCTAGTTTTGCTACTGTTCCCTGTGCATTATTTGCCATATCCAAGAAATTATTGCTAAGACCAATCTCATGTTTTAAGATCTGAAACTGTAAAACTCCTAGAAGAAGTTGAATGGTATTAAATACATTCAATTGCTTCAGAATCTTCACTAAATCTACAAATAAGTAAATTATAAGCCCATCATAGAAATAGTAATTGTGTGAAACATTTAATATGGTGAAACTGTCAAGAATCCTATGAAATCTTATTAGACGTATTAGACAAATTAGGTCATGTCTCAAGTTCCACTTACAAGGTAAGTAGCATCAGACACTCCACTCTCACTGACTACAGGCAGTTGTTTTTTTTCTCTGGCCACTGGAGTCTTGAAATGCAGCCACAGTTTAGAATGACATTTCTCCAAATAGAAAGGCTACTTGCTAGCCCTCTTGTTTTAAGGAACTGTTCTACACGGTCATGTTTCAACTCACTTTTATTTAATACTATAACAGAAGCTGTGCCAAGACCTGTAACAAAACAGCAGCACAGCAACCAAGTTCTTCCTAAAACTTAATTTTTTATGAAAGTAAACCAGTCAGCAACAATTTAATTGGATAGGAGTACACCATAATCAAAATGACTACACTACTCTGCAAGGACAGTGCCACAAGTTTATTCAAACATTCCTCCCTATTATGGTAACTCCATACTTTTTAAGTACCATTATAGATTGTATTAAGGTCACATTAGTTAGATTATATGTAATTAGACATGTAATAGTTTTGTATGTACTTCCTATAGGGAGTGAACTATTTTTCAAGTCATTTTCCATTAGTTAAAAGCCACCCAATATAGAAGTTTTTAACAGAGGAATCTTGTAAAACTACAAGTCCATTTCAACATACTCCACTTGAAATTCTCACTGCCCTAAGTATTAATATCAAGTTCTGGGTAATGAAGTGAGTCTTACCACAGAAGCAGCCATCCGTCAATCCAGTCATTTCAAAACAATAGAAAGGAAACATATTTGGGGTTTCCCTACAGGGTTGTAGCTCTTGTAAAATGTTCTGCAAGTTTCGATTCAATACTCAGTGGCCAGGTTGGTCATTTTGGTGAGGAATTTTCCTAGAACAGTGACAAATTTCAATCATTCATCAGCAATAAACACCTGACAAAATGCTATGCATGCGGTAATCTCCACAGCCCTTCAGAAACTCCAGAAATGTGCCCAGGAACATTATAGAAAGAAATTTTCAATTACTCATTGAAGACTATGGTCTAATCGTACATCTAGTCCCTAAGCACTAGTGATACAGGAGATGTTAGTCTCCAGGCTATGCAGTGAGCAGCATTGAAGAAAGAATGTCCCCATGCTAACCCACATCAGAGAGCTCAAAGATTTACATTCCAAGAAGTAGTATTGGTGAGATGAAGCAATTCAAAATCATGTCAGTGAAAAGGACTTATATGAGTTGACCCTATGCAGACAGAAGAGACTAGATGAGCAGAGGCAGATGTCTGTGTTTTTCAGAGAGAAAAAATAAGGTTGTATACAGTGTTGGGCAGGCATATCTGTAAGTTGTCTTTAAGGTTTATCTGTGTTTCTAAGGCAAAGACCAGAATCTCTTGTCTGAAAGTGCTTCAATCATTTTTCCAGAATAAAACCCAAACATTTTTTATATCATTCTTAGTCTGATCCCTGTCTACCTGCTCATTGTTATCTGTTACACATTCTCACCTCACTCGTTCTACTTTGCAGCAAATGAAATTCTTTGCTAAGATTCACAGGTTCATAATTTTCCACACCTGTACTTTGGCTGTTAAAGATTGGGAGGATTTGTAGCCTGCATCCTCACTCTGACCCAAACTTTTCCCAGCACCTATAACTTCATTCTTGATAATGGGAACCTGGTTAGTTTTTATTGTTAATTTCACATAAGTTAGCATCACTTGGGAAGAGGGAACCTCAGTTGAAGAATTTCCTTCATCAGATCGGCCTGTGGCCAGGTCTGTGAGAGACTGTCTTGATTGATGATTGATGTGGGCAGGGCCAGTCCACTGTGGGGTGGCACCATCTGTAGGTAGGTGGGTCTGGGCTGTATAGAAAGGTAGTGAGCAAGAACCAGGGAGTGAGCTAGTAATCTGGGTTCCTCCATGTTTTCTTTTTAAGATTTTACTTGAGTTCCTGCCCTGACTTCCCTCAGTGATGGACCATGATCTGGAAGTAAAAGTCAAATAAACCGTACCCCCCCCCAAATTGCTTGTAGCCACCATGTTTTATCACAACAACAAAATCAAACTAGAAGAGTTATGATTCATTGCTAGGTTTTGAGGCCATTCTAAAAGTAACAGCTCCACACCCTTCTTCCATTGGTATAAATAAGGAGATCAGCATCTGCTTTTACCTTTGGCACCATCTGCCCCACTTACAGACTCCCAGGAGAGGATGTCAGCATCCCTGTGTCATTGTGTGGCCTTTCCATTCATGGATTATTGTGCTCCTGCTGACAACTTCTGCTCCAAAGACTGCCTGTCAGCAAGGCTGAGGGCTCTAGTCAATGGAAACCTTATTTTTAGAAACACCACATTCTCTGCATTCTAAAAATAGTCCCCAACATTTACCATGCTCTATAATCTTCTTGGGTAAAACCATGTAGGTCTGTATCTTTCAATTACAGGATCTGACTAGGAGACTTTACCAGAAAGCATTCAATTCCAGGGAGGGAACACAAATGGTATTCTTTGAATGATATTTTGAGATCTGTATTAATGCACTTCTCTGGGTACCCCAGGCCAAATGGGATAATAGTTTTAACAAATAAAAAGTGAAAAGTAAGGACTTAAACTATTCATCAAGCAGGAAAGCAGTTTCTCATACTGGTTTCTGGTGGGGTTGGTGGGACAGCTGAAGTTTGATGTCAAACGATCCATGATAGAAGAGGATGGAGAGATGGCTCAGTAACTAAAGTGCTTACCACTCAAGTATGAGGAGCAGAGTTCACATCCCTAGAACCCACATAAATACCTGGTGGGCATGGCAGTCTGCTTATAATTTCAGTGCAATGACAGGGGATCCCCAGGAAGCTGGCCAGCTAGACTGGCCATGTCCATGCAATCAAGTAAGAGAACCTGCCTCAGTGATAAATGTGGGGACTGAGGAAGACTCTTGATGTCAACCTCAGGCCTCCACATGCACATGTACATGTCAGTAGACACATATTTGCCCATAGATATGCCAATATGTATAGGTATGCATGTACACCACATACACATACACAATCAAAAATAAAAAATGAGTACCCATGATAGAGATGGTTCCAAAGCTTTTCCCCACTCCTTTTCCACAGTGTTCCATCCACTCCTCAAGTTTACCCTTTGAATTTAAAAGTGACACAGAGAAGCATATGGTTTTCTCTGTGTCTCAATTTCCTAAGCAAAAATGAAGATTGAAATGTTAAAGTGATCCCTCTCCTTTGGTTAACCCACCTTATCCTTCCCCTTCTTCATTATCTTCATTAAAATAACATTTAGATTCACTACTGGAATTTAAGGGCTCCTGAAGTAGACTGGGCATCCTGTGAGGACAGGAGTGGGGGGAGGAATAGGCAGGAAGTGAAGGAATTTATCCTTTATTTTTTCAGCTTGAGAATTTATTTGCTAACAATACAAAGGAGGGAGGGGACAGAGACAAATGGATACAGTCTGAAGAAAAGAGAATCTAGATGTCTTAAGTACTTGAGGTTGGACGCAGATCATTTTGTGGCTTGGACATCAGTGGGGCTTCCTATATCAAGCAAGAATATAGATCAGTTTTACACCTTTGTTTCTTTGACTGTGGACCAGCCAAAGCTAGCCAAAGCCAACCCAAATGCATGTATGCTGCTGTGTCTGAATTTCCAGTTCTGTAATCTCTGCCATGCAAGCAGATGCCATGCAAATCACAGTAATGCATATAAGGGATGTCCTGGTCAAAATAAAGCCACATAATGATGTCAAACTGAAGCTTTGTGGTGTCTGTGCTGGGAGCAGTGGGGGATGTAAGTGCAAATTTATGTTTAGACAACATGACACTAATAAAGATATCTGGCCTGGGTCAAGAGGGCTAATGCTGGACATCTGGGAACCTATGAGTCAGCACAAAATGATTTCATCACATGTTTAAGGAGCCAGAAGTAAATAGCAGTGTGATATTATATAACTATTTCTTTCAGAATGCCCCTTTTGTGTGGGTTTTATATAAATGTGGCTTGAGGTTAGAGGCCTTCATCTGAGCCTTTACCTTTGCTAGCTTACCTGTGTGTGTTTGTCTACAGGCCTGTGTGCCTACCTTCAAGTAGCCTGTGAGCTTGTCTTCTCATGTGTCTGTGATTGCCAGTGTAGAATCTGTGTGTGTCCAGGGGTGTCTGGATGACTGCTGGCATCTGCCTACTTAGCAGTCAGCCTACTCCTGGAGTGAACAGAGTATGTCTTATCTGTCTATGATTCTTCACAGTCTCTTCAACCTCCTGGCTTCCTGTGATCCTCCTGACATCACAGCTTGGACTTCACAGTCAGGTTACAGCATTCCAAGGCTAGCAGTCTCAGATTCCTGGACTATGCTTGTACAGATTCCCTACAGGGGAGGGAGAGACCAGCTCCATTTCCTGGCGTCTTATTATTGCCCTTCCCTACACAGCATCTTCTTATCTCTACTCCACATACTGTGTCTGCTTCATGAGACACAAGAGTGTGAAGGATTTCAGAACTCTACCTTTTCCCCATTGCCTCATACTCAGCGCCATCGTGCCTTGTGGATCTCTCACCCCTCCCTATTGCTCACTCTCCCTTCTCTCTGCTGCCACTGCCACTTTCAAGGCCCAACCAGTGCCACCTCTAAGTTTCCTCCTGCAGCAGCCCCATGAGGAGTGCTCCTCTCCTGCCTCTCCCTATCTTTATCTGCATTGAAATGAACCAACCACACCTGCTATCACACCATTTCAAAATAGGGCAGAGACTGTTGGGGAAACATGATGGGTGCACCATCTTGATTAGAAGGGCTCACATCTGCTTCTAGGAAGAGAATATACCCAGACCACAACCCTCCAAAACTGTGTGTCTTTTCTGTTCTGCTCTGAGAATCCATCTGATATCTGTCTCATTTTATTCTGGAGGAGTGGGTGGATTGATAATGAATTGTTTGGAGTTAGTAAAGTTTAGGGATTCTGGGTTTCACTTTATAGAGCTAAATCCTTTGAATCTTTAACTTTTCTCCTTCTCAAAAGGCTAACTACACACACACACACACACACACACACACACACGCAGAGTACTTCTAAAAGCCTATTTCTCACTTTCCAGTGTATCAGTTCCAGTGTTCTTGAAATTCATGATGCTTCTATTGGGATCATGCTTGTAAATATTTTAATATATTTTCCACCACAAACTTCTAAATTACCATCTTTGAGACCTAGAAACCTGGGAGCCACACACGAACCTCTTCAAATGAGGAAGTCGGGAAGAAATGTACCAACTGTTTACAAGAGATTTATATAAAAATATGTCTTGTGCTTTGGGTATTTCTACAAAAAACAATACAGAAAGAAGTTACAACACTACCTTCAAACAAAATGGCGGTTTCTAATGAACTAAGGTTGAGAAAATGAAATGAATTGTCTAATTTGTAGTCTAATTGAACATATAACTGCTTAATTGCTATTCCATCTTTATCTTTTCATTTTAGTGGGCAAGAAATAATATTTTACTTATGCTGGTTTCTGGTTCTTTATAGCTATGTGACAAGCCATTCTTTTAGTGGCTTAAAGCATCAGTAATTGCGCTATAGCTTATGATTTCTGGGTTAGAAGCTGGAGAGGGACCATATTAAGCAGTACTGACTGCTCTTTCATAAAGTTTCTGTCATAGCTTTTAAAGTGGAAAATTAGAATATCTAGGAGCTAGCCAAATGTGTGTCTCTCCCCACATCCTCTCCTTTCTATCTTCCTCTCCTTTTATCATGCAGTCCCAGAATGGTGCCATTTTTTCTCACATGCAAATTAATTTGTTATTTATCTGAACCTCAGTGACCACAGCTTAACTGGACTACTTAAATGTTAGCTCTGGGCTCTAGCTTGAAAGTGTGATAAACAAGGCAAAGCTTTTAAAGAAGTAGTTCTGGTAGTCACATGGTTTCCTGGTTTCCAAGACATAAGGGATATGCATGTGGATTCACCTCTCAACTGACAGTGAGAATCAAATGATTTGGAGCTATGATTAAAAATCTCCACATTCTATACGCCATCCACAAATATTTGCTCTATTCCCACATTAGAAATGCAGCTACTGTCTCCTAATGGTCTCCATAAGTTTGAGCTCGTTATGGTATCATGCTCAAGTTTGAGACTCGGGATCTCATTATACATGTGCACAAATTCCCTGGCTTAGTTTCCTTGGATACATCTCCTCAGGTATGTTTCTCCATTTTAAGATGGAGGACAAAAATTAAAGTTCTCTGCTTCCTCACCCTATGCCATTTCACAATGTGCACTTATCTCAAAACATCGTGTTGAACATGATAAATATGCTCAACTTTTCTCAATTAAAAATAAGAATTTTCAAAGGTATTATGATAAATGCTACTGACAAACTATTTTCAAAAATGGAGAAGTAGAAGAAGCAAAATCTCTGGGAGAAGGGAAATTTCTCCAGACAAACCTAGCTGGACAGAGCTGGTGTAGGAGCCAATGCAGCTCCCTGGGCAGGCTCCCTGGAATTCTTCCTTCCACCTTGTAATGTCATGGTTTCATTACTTGACCCATCCTCCGTGTTTTCCCCGAAAAAACAGGCTGTGTAATGAATTAGATCTTTTTTTGTTTGTTTGTTTGTTTGTTTGGATTTTGTACCTCTCTGTCCACAAGGATGCAATCATTTTAAAACAATGTGGGACCCACTGTGTACACCCATCTATAATTTATTCCACCAAATACAGACCAAGCAAACAAGCCTGTTCAATATATCCTCTTTTCTTCCTTGAGGTCCACTTACAAGTGTCTCATATACCCTATTAATCAATGGGAAAAGCCTGTCCTATTGTTTAATAAGAAGGGATGTTTTTCCAGAGAACCAAGACAAGAAGCAACCCAATTGAAAGATGGGCTAAGGAGCTGAACAGAAAGTTTTCAAAAGAAGAAGTAAAGATGGCTATGAAACATCTTAAAAGATGTTCAACATCACTAATAATCAGGGAAATGCAAATTAAAACCACTTTAAGATTTCACCTTACCCCAGTCAGACTGGCTAAGATCAAGAAAACAAATGATACCAAATGTTGGAGGGGATGTGGAGAAAGGGGAACACTCATCCACTGCCGGTGGGGTTGCAAACTGGTTCAACCCCTATGGAAAGCAGTGTGGAGAACTCTTA
>NW_008353267.1:1848688-1848923 GCF_000622305.1 Nannospalax galili | reverse complement strand
AAAAGAAAAGAAAAACAAAAGAAGGGATGTTTTTCATCTTTAGAAGACTTCTTTATTTCAAAGGTCAATGTTATGTTAAATATCTGTTTTTTGAGACCTTAAAGGACTCTTACAGGCTAACCCTGGTTTTGTCTTTGCCCTGAAGTCATTTCCTATTTTTTTAAATTTTATTTATTATTTTTATTTTATGTATATGAGTGTATTGCCTACATGTATGTGAGTGCACCTGTGTTGT
>NW_008353267.1:1817765-1848665 GCF_000622305.1 Nannospalax galili | reverse complement strand
TCTGCAAGAGCAGCCAGTGCTCTTAACTGCTGAGCCATGTCTCCAGCCCCTGAAGTCATTTCTTAATTTAAATACTATATTATTTTATTTTTGTCATCTGGAAAAACTAGGAATGAGAACTAATTGACTTCATAATCCTTAGTCCCCAGATCCCTTACTTTTTTTGAAAATTTTCTTGAAAACAGAATAATTCATTTTTATTTTCATCTCCATGTCTGTACCTTTAAGGTTATAGATACAACATCACTTTAGCCAGAGACATCAGTTCATACAATACATCTATGTTCAGGGCTGGAGAGATGGCTCAGAGGTTAAGAGCACTGACTGCTCTTGTAGAGGACCCGGGTTCGATTCCCAGCACCCACATGGTGGCTAATAGCCATCTGCAACTCCTGTACCAGAGGATCTGATGCCCTCTTCTGACCTCTACAGTGATGCATGACACAGGTGCACTCACATACACACAGGCAATACACTCACACACATAAAATAAAAATAATAAATTAAAAAACATTTTTTTGGTCTTTTTGAGACAGTGTCTCCCTGTAGCCCCAGCTCTCCTGGAACTCACTTTAAAAAATACATCTATTTTCAATATTGCCACAAGAACTTTATCAAACAGCTTGCTACTACAGGAAATGAATCTCCTCCAACTTCAGAGGATATTCATCTCCATTTCCTCCAAACCTTCAATACCAGTCTCCTCCAGGCTGGTCTAGAATCCATTGACAATCTCCTCCAGAACACTTTTATGTACCACTGGGACCTATGGCTAACACCAGCTGTCTTAAGTACGCATTGCAGATACCTTTCGCTTCCAGATATGAAATTTTTGTCTGATTATCTGTTGCTGCATAAACAATCAACTCATACTTGCTGGAAAATACAAGAATCATTTTGTTATGTCGTACAATTTGTGTAGCTCAGTAATCTTAATCTTTAGAAGGCTTATTCTAAAGATTTATGACTGTATTATTTTGCCTGATATTTTTCGTGAGATTTCACTTGGAGCACATGCCAGCCTTTTGGGCCTCCCTTTTTAAGGAACCCCTAAGTTTGTATATGCAAACAACCCATTTGCATAGGATAGTTAGGCTTCTTCCAAGTGTAGCGTCTTCAAGGCTCTTGTATAAGTGTTCCAGTGAGCAAGGCACTGGCTTCATGGCCTAACCTCAGAAGTTACCCAGGGTTATATCAAGACTTCGCAAATTTAAGTGGAGGGAATATACACCCTATCCATTTGCAAATTTGGATCTGAGATTTAAAAGTGTCTTTACAACTCTGCCTTATTGTAATCATACTTACTTAATAAGGTCTTAATTTTTCTTAACCATGAGATCTCACTCAGAGAGCTTTTTAGAAAATCAGTTCTCTCCTTGGATGAAAAGAACTATAATACCAATTTTAATAGTCTCATCATGAATTAGTAAGCATTAACTAACATGACACTGGTGGACCTTGGTTTCTGTGCTTTCTTGAAATCGTTTGGACCAGACATTAACTATGTAATTGGTCAGATATGAAATCTTTCCCCTGGTTCATTCCCTGTTTCTGACCATTACCTATTAAAACAAGAGCTATTTAAAACAAGAGCTATTTAAAATCAATTACACTAAATGGTATGAGTAGGCAACCCTGACCTGCTCTGAAGAGTTCTTCTATTACACAACTGACTTCTTTGTCCTCATAAAGGACCTGAAAGTTAAGACATTTCCTTTTATCATTTGACACCAAGATCTCATTGGAAGCACATGTTCATTTTATCAGGTCAAAGGGGAATTGTGATTGCCTAATATTAATAGTGAGTGAATGCAGTCTTGGGGACTATGGATTTTTTCCATGATCTTTATTTCTGCCGAAGGAGATACAGCTGATCAGCATTCCGGTGCAAACATTTATAATAGGCCATCAGGACAAAATTTGGTTTTGTGCTCTCATCATCCTTATTTTAAAAGCTCATGAAAAATTCAGACTTTTATATAAAAACAAAGATGTTAAGTACTGGAAGTACTGTTTATTTCTTAAGACGAGTCTTTATATAGCATGCCTCTGTGTAAAACTCTTGGGTAGGATATACACTGCAACTTAATTTCACTACCAATCATTCCTAACACACACCTGTGACACCACAGCAGAATCGCAGATCATGCGTTTAAATGATTCTTCCCTGTCTGTTACTCTGCTAATGAGCACATGGTTCAGTTTCCAGTAGATAATCAAATGTGGTTCATCAGAAGCAGATCTGCCTGCAGACAGAGGTGACTGACACATTCCTTGGCCCTTGCTTTTCAACTTTGTAAAATATGAAACATTCCAGTACATCAGAAGAACTGAAATTTTGTAATATATTTACCTAAAGGTTATCTGAGTATAAAATGAAAACACTTCTGTCCTACTTACCAAGTTCTTCAGCTTACATGGTCTGCAACCTTACACAGCTTGGCCTCTGAACACAGTACTGTGTGTTATCAAATGGAAGGCATTGGTGAATCTCAATAGTTTTAATTACATAAAAGATAAGCTCATTGCTATCACCAGCTTTGTAAACAAGAGCACCTCTCTAACTCAGTTGTTTCTGTCCCTCCCAAAAGAGCGCTCCAGACACACTAACACAAGTGCACAAAAAGGGAGACGGTTTCTGTTTGGAGAATGAGGCAGATATTTACAAGGCAGATATTTACTCTGTTCTTGCACAATGTAAGGAAGGAACCACTATGTTTAGCCCAAAATCTTATTTGTATCTTCCTTCCTTCCTTCCTTCCTTCCTTCCTTCCTTCCTTCCTTCCTTCCTTCCTTCCTTCCTTCATTCATTCAATAAAACCACTTAATATAAAGTCATGTGCTATGTGGAAAGAGGCTGGATTTTACAACTGCAACAATTTCATTTCTTCCTTTCATGAGATAAGCTTTGGATATTGATCGTTTTCTAGAAAGTTCTAGGAAAAAAAATCTGGGTGAAAGTGACTGTTGTTAAGTTTCAGAATTCAGATATTGAATGAGGTTGAGTTATATACAAATGCTGCTTTAATAAGATTGCATGAAGGATCCTGTGGTGACATACACCTTTAGTCCCAGCACTCTGGAGGCAGAGGCACATAGCGCTCTGTGAGTTCAATGCCAGCCTGATCTATAGAGTGAGTTCCAGGCTATCCAGGCCTATACAGTGAGACCCTGTCTCAACAAAATAAAACAAAACAAAAGGTAACATGAATTTTTGATTGATTGTTTTTGCAGTTCCACACATCTCTATATCTTTCTCTTATCCTCCTTACTAATCTTCAATATTTACATGCATCAGGGAAATCATTTGGGGAACTTGTTTCCAAGTCTTAAGAATAACTTGTGCCTACAATAGTTTCTCTTAATTCAATCATCTAGGAATTATGTGTATCCCCAGATAAAGATGTTGCTTTTCTGTTGAGACAAAATATCTGAGGTAAACAACATAAAGTAAAACATTTTTCTCCTTTCTACCTTCCTTCCTTCCTTCCTTGCTTCCTTCCTTCCTTCCTTCCTTCGTACTTAGCATGGGGTGTAAAGAGTCCCGAGGAATCGTGAGCACAGGCATATTTACCTCCGTCTCTGCCCCCAGAATGGGCATTATGTTCCCTGTTTTGCTGAGACCATGTCCATGCCTGAAAAATGAGAAAAACAGCAGTGATAATTGTACTTGCATTGTGCCCTGTCTCTGCAGGATAAGTGTCATTCTGTGGTATGTCCCTGCCTGTGTGCCTACCTTTCATTCTTTCCTTCCTTCCTTCCTTCCTTCCTTCCTTCCTTCCTTCCTCCCTCCCTCCCTCCCTCCCTCTCTTCCTCCCTCCCTCTGTTCCTCCCTCCCTTCCTTCTTTCTGTCTTTCTTTCTGTTACCATTTCCGAGGTTTTAGTCCGTGGTCATTTGGTTCTGTTGTTTGGGGGTCCATAGTAAGGCAGAACACATGACAGGAAGCATGTGGCAAAAATGGACTTACCTTACACAGTGGACAAGAGAGACACAGAGATACAGAGAGGAAGGGTGAATTAGTGCTAGAGAGTATAAGAGAGTACCTACTCACACAAGAACAAAGGTCCAGGACACGGCACCCTTCGAGGGCATGGCTCCCGGGACCTGCTTCCTCCCGTAGGTCCCACCCGTTATTGTTCTTATCACCTCTCTTTAGTCTCAAAATGAATTCATCAGAGCCTTCATGATCCAATCTCTCCCTTAAAGCTCATCAGCTAGCAAGGAAGCCTAGCTCATGGTCTCATGAAGGATATTTTAGCTCTAAATCATCTTAAGAAGCAGTACTCAGTTTGTTTGTTTTTTCTTTTTTAAACATTTTTCATAGATGGTGAGGAAATCTTCTTCAGTGATGGCTCACCAAAAAGAAGCTCTTAGCATATTTCATCAGTGAGGCAAAAACTAGCAAGTACCATAAGTTAGTGCTAACATTTTCCACATGTCCCTTCACGCATGATCTATTCTCACACAGAACTTGCTTCTTCAGGATTTCAACACTGTCTTCTCTAATTCCTTCAGTAGCATTTTCTGACAAAGAAACTCATTTTAGATAATATTTTTCCAACATATTATCTTCTCTTGTTTTAGAAAAAGAAGAAGGAGGAAGGACAAGAAAGGAGGCAGAACAAATGTTGCCAAACGATGGGGACTTTCTCTGCTTTCGTGTGTAAATAAAAAAGCATCAAAGGAAGATTCAAGAACATCATTTAGTTTAACAAAATTTTACTAAGATTCATTGTAGAGGTTGAAGAGATGGCTCAGCAGTTAAGAGCACTGGCTGCTTTTGCACAGGACCTGGGTTTGGTTCCCAGCACCCACATGGCAGTTAACAATTGTCTGTAACTCTAGTTCTGTGTGAATCCAATCTCTCTTCTGGCTTCCATGGGTATTACATGATTGTGGTGGACTTACATATATGCAGGCAATATGCTCATACACATAAAATAGAAAAATAATGAATAAAATATATTTTTAAAAAGACATATCTATATACGAATCCTATCCAAGGACATACACTCTGCAGTCTCTTATTCTCTAAAACTTAGTCAGTTGTGACCGTCTATGTGTATCACACTCTGTTTTGTATAAGGAAGCTTCGCTGGTGAGAGTTGAGGAAATACTAGTATTCTCTCCACACCCTGATCCATTATAGTCCATGAGCTTTAGATGTAGAGGTTCCACTATAGATATGTCACCTAGGACTAGGCATCTCTCGGGCATATATTCTCTGTGAGCGACCAGTTGTAGAACTCTTCATCTGTTGCAAAAAGAAGCTTCTTTGATGAGTGGTGTACTGTATACTTGTCTCTAAATATAAGGATCCATATTTAGCATATGGTAAGAAATTTTATTTGTCTGGAGATATGACAGAGATGGGGTTTTCTCTAGGATCTATGACCTCTCTAGCCATATATATTTGGCTATAATTACAGTGCCACCCATGAGTTCCTGTTCATTGAGAGGGCTTTAAGTCCAATTAGATAGTTGTTGATTACCCCTCAGGTAACTCTGCCACTACTGCACCAACCGACGCCTGTATTAATAGATTCAACCATGGCTCAAGGTCCATGGTGGAAAGGGCGGGGGGAGATTATAAGAGCCAGAGTTGGTTCATGAACACAGGAAAACAGGCATTCAGGCACTGGAAGCTTGCTCATGTGAACTTGTGGAAATGGTAGGATTGAGCACAGGACCCATGCCAACTCAATCACACAAGGGCCCAGAGTGGTGCAAAGGAAATGGGCAGCAGGCCAATCCTAGCCTGAGAACTGTTGGAGACTGATTGCTGCTGGGTGAAGGAGAGTAGACTTTCCTTGAAATGTCAAGATAGGCTGAATAGACTCTAGTGGATGAACTTGCACTGAAGGACATTTGGGTAAAATGTTGAATGGATGGGACTTAACATGTATGGCAGAATACATGAGGCCCAGTGTAGGGGGGTGTGTGGGGGTGTGGATTGTGGATGGAGGGGTGTTAATTTGATTAAGAATTGTTGTATGAAATGTATAAAACTCAATAAAAATATTTTTTAAAGACATATCAAGAAACAAAGGGCACCTGGAACCTGTAAGAATAAATTGCATATTTGTCCCTCTCATAACCACATCCAACCTCAGTGTCATGGTCACTGGGTTCAGATGTTGCTGGGCCCTCCAGGAAAAGTGAGCATTTTTGTCCTTTGCACATGAATTTGTATACAGCTGAATTGCTTGGGGCCTGCACCAGCTTTCACAGCTGCCTCATTTCCACTTTCTAAATCTCATAAAAAATGCCTTCCATGACTTATGCAAACCAAGAATCAGACAAGAAAGGAAGTTCCAGAAAACATAATTTAGGGAACCGACACTGATTCTAACCACTCCAACAGCTATCAAAATGCCTGAAAACAAATCCTGAATCCATCACTCTCAAGTCCAGCCTTGGCATTTCCAGTCCAGCCTTGGCAGACAAAAGAAAAATGAGGAGGAACCCAATAAAGGGATGCTTTTGGAGGCTCTACTTAAGAAATTCCAATGGACTCTCATATGAACATTTGAAATTTGCCCTCTTCTGACTTTTTCTAGTTCCCTGTTTAGAATTTGTAATGCTAATTACTCTTGCCTTTACTTCTCCTTCACATCTCCTAGTCATGATTCAATGACTTTCTTTTCCCCCTAGAGATAAGAGTTATGCAATTTGGGAGTCTTTTAGATGGACACATTGAAGAGGTACCCCAGTTGCCTCACCCTGTGTCCCTATTCAGCATGGAAGAAGCCAGACCTGTGTCCTGATTCCCTATCCACAAGTTGGTACCTCTTCAGAGGATGGTGTGATAAGAATAGGAGGTAGGAATTGGCTAGGCAGTTACTATAAAAAGACCCCAAAGAAAAGTAGGCAGTTTCTTGGCTAAAAGTTAAAATGTCCTTGGGCCTCTTAGCAGCAAACTCAGTTCCAAAGGCCTAAAATGTCAAAAGTATTTGGGAGCTCTTATCTAATCCTTAAAAGATTTTAGGGTTACCTCTTCTGAGGAGGGAATGTTAGAGTAGCAAAATGCCCCATACAAAAAGAAGAAAGAATACATAAATTTATCAGAAAAAAGTGATGGGGAGATATGGGAGGCATTGGAGGGGTGGGAGTGGGCATGGATTTGCTCAAAACACCTTATATGCTTATATGCCTGCATGAAATTCTCAAAAATTATTTTTTCAAAAGAGAAAACACAATTTAGTACATTTGGCTTATTTCAGAGCCACTGCAATGAGATTTCCTGACTGAATCACGGGCTGATTCAGAGAATGCAAAGCCCGGAAGAGAGATCATACACACACACACATGCACACACACACACACAGACACACACATGCACACACACACACACACACACACACACACATGAAATCTAGTTAAGATCTGATGATTTCTATCATGTTTGATAAAGCTGATCACCTTTGCTCAACAAGTAAAAAGAGTCATGTAGTTTGGTTTATGTACAAGGGATGTTGTCATAGAAGATTAACCTCTCTTTGACCTTTGCTACTATTTGTAATTTTTACATTTGTTTCAATCAACTACTCTCTTTAGAAATTTCTAAGTAAAGACAATCTTGAATATAGCCATAAAAGTGAGATTAATCATTGAACTGTCATTATCTATTTTGCTTCTGTGAATGAATTAATTACTTCCCTATGCTAAGCCTTTGGACCCCTGATCATATGAAAAGCCAGTTGCTGGCCAGAAAATAAAATACTATTAAATATAAAGGGACTTTGATCTCCTACATTTATGATTGGTTTAGCTAAATAGCAAGACAGCCAATGATACATTTGTCTTTAGAAAATAATGCATTATAAATTTTATCTTTTGCTGATTTAGAAGACAGCATTTTTTCCTGTTTGTTTTTTTTTTTTTCTTTTTTCTTTTCACCTCTTAATGATTTGGAGCTTGAACCTGAGAAATCATGTCCAAGGCTGCATGTTCCATTGGTTCCTGGCTGCAGTACATCTATCTACACAAGGCAGCAAGTCCTACAGAAAGCGCGAAACCAGCGTCAGGTGAATCTTCCAGATGTGTCTCATAGAATGAAGAAAACGTAAGAGCCCTGACTTTCGGAAATCAGAACATATAGGTGGATCAGAGCAGATGACAGATGAGGATAAAGGTAGAAATGAAGGGCTCCTCCCCAGCCCTCTTAAGCAGGTTTCAATTTTCACTGTGATTTAGGAGATTCCTTTTGCCATAACCCCTGGAAGACTATGTTACTCCATTAGGGAGAAATGAGGTTAACTTTGGAAAGGCCTAGAACAATGCCAAATATAAATCATGTCAGGCATTATGTGGAGCCTATAATTTTAAGTAGAGGGCAAGTCAGAACCAACACATAGGGTTATAAAAACATCAGACAAAGTCTTGTAGATCTTACAGGCCTCACTTCAACTTTTAGGTCTGTCCCAGAGGTGCCCGCCAAGACGCACACAGTGTATCTCACCTATTGCTGAGGCAATCCCAAAGTTATAAAGTACTTGCTCAACACAGAAAGGTGTGAATTCCAGTTTCCTTTTCCATAGCTCCACATGATTCAGTAAAGGAACAAACATGGAGGCAGTTAAACAGGAAGTCTTTTCCTGGTCAGTGTCAATAGGTTTTACATTCGCAGCACAGAGCAGAAGAAGCCTGGTATGAATGAGTGCGGTTCTACACCTGAGGGTTGCTGAGGGAGTGCTGTTTATATAATGATTGCTCCATTTTTCCCTTTTTTTGAAAAAACAAAAACAAAAACATGGCAGTTATAAAAAAGCACCACAATATTGTATAAAAGTGTCTGGAGACTCTCATTAGAATTCAGAGAAAATATGGAAAACAATTCGTTTTAGGAAAAACATTCCTTCAAGAGAGGAAAAGAATTTACTCTGAAATACTCCTCACATGGCATAAAGATTCCATCTTAAACATTCACTGCTGGAATGTAGACATAACTGAACTGTCAGCAGTGACCAAGACACATTTTCAAGGTGACTGAAAGTGTAAGGGCACTCACCTCAAGAGAAGACTGATTGGCGGTGTAAGAATTGCCCCCCTGGTGGCAGGCAGAAGCAGCATCAACCTTCTACTCATAAAGTCCTAGAGGCAGATCAAAGTTCATTTCCACCAAGGTCACCCTGGGGACCGAGTGAGTTTACTCGGCTTACTTACAGAGCACTGGTGAGGGCTCGGGCAGGAGCATGAGTGAGCACAAGGCAGCTACACTGGAAAGTCTGCACCCAGCATGGATGTGCTTCCTGCATGGCGGTGCAAATGAAGCTCACCCTGTGAGCATTCTCCAGCCTATACACTCCAGCACTTCCCCAAGATCCCCACCATTCTGAAGAAATGCAATAGTCCATAGGCCTAATTGTGAGGGACTCTTATGACTGGGTACAGCTGATCTCATGAAGATGGTGGCAATTTTTCTCAGAGCCTTACAACATTGGGCTCAGATTTGGTTCATTAATTGTTGGAGAGGGCAGTGAATGACAGACTATTATTTGTAGGTCTGTTATTTCCATAGCCCCTTGTCTATTGTTCAAAAAGAGAGGAGGGCATACTCAAAAGCTGAAAAACCTGCTTTAAAATATTAAGTATTAATAAAGACAATGCTGCTTTAGCACCATCTTGATAGATCAGGGTGATGTCATCTAGAGGCTGCAGGAATGGATTCTTTTTCTTTGCTGATTTAAAGAATAAAAAAAAGAGGGCCGGCAGCTTTCCTGGATAAGTTTGGCGGCACCCACCATGCCTTGATTCCCCCAGCCTCATTCACCCTCCCAGCTCCCCATTCCATCTCTCCTCCTAGCAGGGGCACTGGCACATTTCTTGTTTTGGCACCCTAGGCCTCTGGACTGAACTCTTGGCTCAGACTCTCCAATGCTTCCTGATCCTTTGCATCCAGACCAACCTAATTCCTCCCTCTAGTCTGTGGGAGCCATAGCATCTTTGCTGGAGGAGTCCAGTCCTTAGGAGAAAGCATGAGAGCATCTGATCCTCATCCAACTTGGGCCTATGGGGACTCCTGAGCAGGAAGACAAAATCAATTTGGACCCTCCAACATAAAATCAAAAGAGAGAACCTGAACCCTAGACCAATCAGCTTTTTCATGCCCAACAAATAATAAACCACAAAGGCACACAAAGTTTACAAAAAGAAGCAGACCTAAACTCAACAAAGGAAGGCTTGCGTCTCACACAAGAATCAGGAACTACAAAAGAAATTCACATGTCAAAGTCACAGCAAAAATAATAACATGAAAACCCAAATAATATATCCCCACCAAGTACCAACAGTCCTTTAGAGGAGTACAGTGAGAACCCTCTAGAGATAACACAGGACATGAAATTCAAAAGGACAATCAAACATGATAAAAGAATTCAGTGAATTTAAAGAACACAAAAAAAAAATCAAAGAACTGAAGAAGATAGGGATAAGCTTCTGAATGAATTCAAAAAAGAATTAGGAATATTGAAGAATACTCAGGCTGAAATGAAGAAGGAAGTCAAACACTCAGTAAGCCAATTAGAAATGACAGGAGAAAGCCTCACCAATAGGATGAATGAAATGGAAAACAGAAAATCAACAGTAGAAGATAAGGTGGAAGAATTAGACATCTTAAGCAAAGATTATGAAAAATTTAAGAAAACACAAGAATGGAATATGCAGGAATTGTGTGATACAATAAAAAGCCAAACTTACAAATCATAGGCATACAGGAAGGAGAAAAATCTCAGGATAATGATATGGACCAGATTTCAACAGGACTGTCGAAGAAAATTTCCCCAAATTAAAGAAAGACATGCCCATAGAAATAGAAGAAGCATATAGAACACCAAATAGACAGGACCAGAAAAGAAACTCTCCACGGCACATCAAAGTAAAATCACTAAACGTACAGAACAAAGAGAGAGTACTGAAAACTGCGAAAGAAAAACAGTAAGTCACATATAAAGGAAAACCAATCAGAATTACAGCTGACTTTTCAGTGCAAACTATGAAAGCCAGAAGAGCCTGGACCAAGCATTCCCAGTTCTAAATGACCACAGATGCTTTACCCAGCCAAAATGTCTATTATACTCAAACGGGAAAGAAAAATCTTCTGTGACATAAATAGGCTGAAAGAATTCATGTCCACAAAACCATCCCTTCAGAGCGTTCTTGAAACAATACAAAGAGCTGAAGAAAGGAACGACTATACCTAAGGGGTTACAGAAAGAAACTTAATAAAGGTATAAATGTGGAAATGTACAGCTACACCAATAATGTGAACAGAAATAAAAACAACAGGAATCAGTGCACATCTTTCTTTAATAACTTTAAATATCGATGGACTGAACTCCCCAGTCAAAAGACACAGACTAGTTGAATGGATTAAGAAACAAAATGCATCTTTTTGCTGTCTGCTAGAAACTCATCTCACTTTCAAGGACAGGCACTACTTTAAGGTGAAAGGATGGAAAAAAGTATACCAATCAATTGGTACTAAGAAAAAAGCAGGTGTTTCAATTCTAATATCTGACAAAATAGACTTCAATCAAAAGAGATAAAGAGGGCCATTTCATTCTGATCAAAGGAACAATTGATCAAGAATATTATAATCATGAACATATACTCACCTATTCTGGTGCACCAAACTTCAGAAAAACAGTACTACAGGACTTTAAGGCCCAGATTAATCCCAACTCATTAATAGTTGGGGACTTCGATACACCATTATCTCCATTAGATAGGTCAATAGGACAGGGAATTAACAGAGAGACATCTGAATTAAACAATACCATACCGAATATACCACCCAAGCACCAAAGAATATGCTTTCTATTCAATGCCACATGGAAATTTCTCCAAAATCAACCATATACTGGAGTACAAAACAAGCCTCAACAAATACAAAGGATTGAAATAATTGCATGCATTCTATCAGACCACAATGCAATAGAACTTAAAATGAACGCTGGAAGAAACCCTAGTAACTACATGAACACATGGAGATGAAATAACACACTCCTGAATGATGAATGAGTCAAAAGAGAAATTAAGAAAGAAATAAAAGTGTTCCTGGAACTAAATGAAAAGGACCATATGACACAACCAAACCTCTGGGACACGTTGAAAGCAGTCCTTAGAGGGAAGTTTATAGCTCTAAGAGCCTTCATTAAAAAATCAGAACACAAATAAATGACTTAACATTGTAACTCAAGACACTTGAAAAGCAACAACAAATGAAACCCAAACTCAGCAGACAAAAAAAAAGTAACAAAAATCAGAGTAGAAATTAATGAAATGGAAACAAAGACAACAATACAAAGAATCAATGAATCTAAGAGCTGGTTCTTTGAAAAGATAAACAAGATTGACAGACCCCTAACCCAGTTAACCAAAAGAAAGAAGGAGCACCTCCAAATCAACAAAATCAGAGATTAAAGGGGAACCATTACAACAGATAACAAAAAGATCCAGAACATTATAAGGGAATACTTTAAAAACCTATATGCTACTAAATTTGAAAACCTAAAAGAAATGGATGGCTATTTAAAAGCATGGTAACCACCATTCTAAACCAAGAAGAGATCAACAGCTTAAACAAACATGTAACATGTAAGAGGATTGAAACAGTAATCCAAAATCTCCCGGCTGAAATAAAGCCCAGGACCAGATGGCTTTACAGCAGAATTCTACCAGACATTTAAAGAAGACCTATATCCAATACTACTTAAATTATTCAAAAAGATAGAAATGGAGGAAAAACTTCCAAATTCATTCTATGAAGCCAGCATCACTCTAATGCCAAAGCCAAATAAAGATAAAACCAAAAACCTACAAACCCACATCCTTAATAAACATAGATACAAAAATTCTCAACAAAATACTTGCAAACTGCACATAGACACACATAAAAGAGATCATCCAACATGATCAAATTGGTGTTATTCCAGAGAAGAAGGGATGGTTCAATATATGTAAGTTAATAAACATCATAAATCATATAAATGGACTCAAAGATAACTGCATGGTTATCTCAATAGATGCAGAGAAGGCCTTTGAAAAAATTCAAAATTCATGCATTTAAGTTCAAAGTCCTAGAGGGAATTGGACTGGAGGGAACATATCTCAACGTAAAGCTATATACAACAAACCCACAGCCAACATCATCCCAAATGGAGGAAAAACTCAAAGCATTCCCATTGAAATCAGGAACCAGACAAAGCTGTCCACTATCTCCACTCCTTTGTAACATAGTGCTTGAAACTCCTGCAAGGGCAATAAGACAAGAAAAGGAAATTAAAAATTAAAGGAGTAATAATTGGAAAAGAAGAAATCAAATTATCCCTTTTTGTAGACAATATGATATTATATCTAAGAGGCACCACAAATTCCACCAGAAAACTACTAGAAATTATTAATGCTTTCAGTAAAGTGGCATGTTACAAAATTAATCTAGAAAAGTCTGCAGCCTTTTTATATACCACTAAAAAGAAATCAGAGAAAGAGTACATGGATACACTCCCTTTCACAATAGCTGCAAAAAAATAAAATAAAATATCTCAGAATAACCCTGACCAATGACATTAGAGACCTCTCAAATGAAAGTTTTAAATCTTTAAAGAAAGAGATTGAGAAAGGCATCATCAGATGGAGGGACCTCCCACGCTCATGGATTAGAAGAAAGAATATTGTAAAAATTACCATCCTACCAAAAGCCATTTATAGATCCAATGCAATGCCAATCAAAATCACCATGACGTTCTTCACAGAGTTGGAAAAAAAAAATTACCATCCTACCAAAAGCCATTTATAGATCCAATGCAATGCCAATCAAATCACCATGACGTTCTTCACAGAGTTGGAAAAAAAAAAACAAAACATGCTAAGATTCATATGGAAGCACAAAAGACCTCGGACAGCCAAAGCAACCCTGAGTACTAGGTGCAATGCTGGGGGGATTACTATACCAGATTTTAAACTGTATTACAGAGCTGTAGTCATAAAAACAACATGGTACTGGTAAATGCAATTTCAGCAACCTGATATTTGACAAAGGGGCCAAGAACATTCACTGGAGGAAAGACAGCCTATTCATCAAATGGTGCTGCCACAACTGGTTCTCCACTGTAGAAGAATGAAACTAAATCCCTATCTTTCACCTTGCACAAAGGTCAATTCCAAATGGATCAGAGACCTCAACTCTGAAACTGTCAGAAGAAAACATTGGCAAAAACCTACAAGATATAGGTGTAGGAAAGGATTTTCTAAACCAGACATCAATTGCCCAGAAAACAAGGTCAAGAATCAACAAATGGGACCTCATAAAACTAAAAAGCTATTGTACATTAAAGAGGCAACCACGGAAGTGAACAGAAAACCTACAGAATGGAAGAAAATCTTCACCAGTGAGACATCTGACAGAGGTTTAACATCCAGAACATACAAAAAAACTCAAAATACAAACAATCAAGAAAGGAATTAACCCAATTAAAAGATGGGCTAAGGAGCTGAACAGAGAATTCTCAAAAGAAGAAATAAAGATGGCTAAGAAGCATCTTAAAAGGTGTTCAGCATCATTAGTAATTAAGGAAATACAAATTAAAACCACTCTAAGATTTCATCTTATCCCACACAGACTGGCAAATCAAGAGAACAAATGATACCAAGTGTTGGGAAGGATGTGGGAAAAGGGAAATGCTCATCCACTGCTGGTGAGATTGCAAACTTGTTCAGCCTCTATGCAAAGCAGTGTGGAGAACTCTTAAAAAAACTACAAATGAACCTACCATTTGACCCAGTTATACCACTCCTTGGCACATACCCAAAGAACTCATCCTATTGCAGAGACACTTGTACATCCATGTTTGTTGCTGCTCTTTTCATAATAGCTAAGAAATGGAAGCAACATGTGTCCTCAGCTGATGAGTGAATAATGAAAATGTGGTTCATTTATATGATGAGTTTTACTCAGTAGTAAAGAAAGATGAAATCATGAAATTTGCAGGTAAGTGGATAGAACTAGGAACTGTTATATTAAGTGAGGTAACACAGACTCAGAAAAACAAATGACATATGTTCTCCCTCATATGTGGATCCTAGCACTGAATCCTTATGAGTGAGTATGTATCCAGCCATAACTACAGGAACCAGGATAATGAAAAGTAACCAGTGAGGTAAAGGAAAAGAAAGAACCTGAGAGAGAAGGACAGTAGGAAACAGGTGTTACTAAGGAATATTTGGATGAAAATGGGGTTATTTAAATGGGGGGGCAGGTTATACAAGGAACCTTGGGGATAAAGGGAAAGAAGGAGCTCAAGAGAGGTGGGATCATAGGAGAAAGGTATTATTAAGGGAGAAATGGGAAAAATGGGAGCACTTTAAATGGAAAAACCATGGTGGAAGGGTTAGACAATGTGAGAGATTAATAATGCCTAGCTAGTTTTTTAAAAATCAGAGGGATCCATATTAGACCAACAACCTACTGACAAATTATACAAACAACTAGCTCAAGGAACATAATGTATGTCTAGTCAACGTTTATCTGAGAAGCTTTGGTCTTTGCCCAAGCTTTATCTATATAGCACATGGTAATTAAAAGTAACAGACTGGTGGAACTAACCTTCTTTGGTGTTTAACAGCCATACTTTGAGGCCTATAGTAATTTGGTCAGAGGGACTCAAAGGACGATTTTTGCTCCTTGCCTTCCAAGGTTCACTAAGTTCCAGGGGACTATGGAGTATCTCCCAAAATGTCCTGTAACTGTGGTGAGTCACCTGTTCTCTTCATCAAGGAGGCCATAGAGACCCCACCAGACTGACTTGAACCAGTGTCCAGTCTATAAAGAGGAGGGTCAACACAGAGGAAACATTTCCTCCGTGTTTCCAAGTGAAGCCATCCATGGTCAAGCAGGACTTTTGACTTATCTCCACATAGATGGAACTGGTAGAGGAAAGGAGCCAGGGGCTCCTCCTAAGCTCATGTGACCCCTGAAAAACAGATCCTCAAATGACCTTAAGAGTAAAAACAAATTGGTTTATCTGGGCCAACTGTATGGGCTTAAATACCCAAAAGAAAGTATAACCAAAGATTAAAAGGATCATTTTTTTAAGAGTCCATGTGTATAGCTAAAGGCTACATAACAAGAACAATGCCAGACAGGAGATACCTTTCTTTGAGTTGTTGGCCAGGGTGGCCCAAGACACTCCCAGACAGTAACCCAGCATATAACTGGGTAAATGAGAAGCAGACCCCAATCTTATCTAAAGGAATATTGGCAACATCTTGCTGCTAGATGAGGAAGAGCTGATCTTCCTAAAACAAAGAACTATAGATAAGCTGACTAGACTCAGTGGATGGACAGCACTGGGGAACGGCTGGGGACACTGACAACACACTGGACAGTAACAGGAATGACAGAGTATATGGGCTCCAGCTGGGGTGGGGAGGATGGAAAGGTGTCACTCGGGATGTGGGTATATAGATGAATAAGATTGTCTGGGATGTTCTGGATGAAATACACACAAAAAAAATCAGTAAATTTAAAAAAAGAGTTATATTTGAGAAAGAAGCATAAAAATTTGCTTCATGTTAATTATTAGATGTGAAAAATATTACCATTGAAATCTACCTAATGACTTTATATACATGCTCAGGTGCCAAGGATCTCAGAAAGTAACCGACTGTTACTAGTAATAATCAGATATATGGAGATTAGAGATGCATGTGCAAACATATAAGGGTTAGTTGCATTAAAATAAGTTTTTTTCTGTATGAAACAGTATATTTTAATAATGAAATGGAGATTTTTTTTAAAGGTTAAAACCTCATTCAATCTTATGTCTTCTAGGGTTTATACTGAGTCTACTATTGTATAACTGTATTAATTCAACTGTAAACCTAAAAATTACAGCCAATTTTGAAAGAGATGCATCTTAGCTCTGGAAATTGTTATTGATTATGTCAATGCTGTTGTAATGAAATTCTTCTTCTAATTACATTGCCATTAAATAATTTAAAAAATAAAATAATTAATAAAAGTTTTTAAGTACATATTTTCCTGAAAATGGCCTAATGTAATCTAGTAGTAAAAAATTAAAAAATCCTACCTGAAAAAAAAAGAAAAGAAAAAGAAAAATCTCAGCAAAGTTTCAGCATTCAGACAAGTTTTACTGAAAAGAAAGAGTGCGTGATAAGAGAGAGAGAGAGAGAGAGAGAGAGAGAGAGAGAGAAAGAGGAGTCTTTCTGACTCCTCTTCCACAATGGTCCCTGAATCATAGATGGGTGGAGTTTAATATAAGATTCCTGTCCAAGCAGCCACACTCTGCAGACTCTTACTCTCCATGCTTTGGTCATTTATGACCTTTTGTGTTCCTGGCCTTCTGGTTGCATGTGGGAGCTTCATTGAGGAAGAGCTGATCTTCTTAAAAGGAGGGACTGTAGATAGGCTCCCTATACCCCAGTGGATGTACTTGTACTGAGGGATGTCTAGGGACAATACTTTGACATGATAGACTTTAACACAGCTGATAGAATGCAGAAATTCCAGTGGGGTCGGGGACTATGAGACAGTGCTAATGGGGAAGGGGGTATAAAGATGATTAAGACTGATTAAGGTGTTCTGTATGAAATACATAAATATTCAGTAAAAGCATTTACAAAAATAAATAACGGAAGGAAGGAAGGAAGGAAGGAAGGAAGGAAGGAAGGAAGGAAGGAAGGAAGGAAGGAAGGAAGGAAGGAAGGAAGGAAGGAAGGAAGGAAGGAAGGAAGGAAGGAAGGAAGGAAGGAAGGAAGGAAGGAAGGAAGGAAGGAAGGGAAGCTGATTGTTTCCCGTAACAGGATTCCCCTGCCACACACACAAACTTGGGAGATTTTAAATTTCTACCTAACAGTTCCCCCAGGAAGAAAAAACACACCAGATCTTTGTCTTAGAAAGGGAGAAGGCCTTATTGCTGAAGACAGATCATACTTCAGACACAGGACATGATGCAAGGGAGCTGGAACCAACCCAGAAGCCTTCTTCAGGAAGACTTGCTCTCACAGTTCTAGAGGATATTATGCAAGCTGCTAAGGGTAGTCAATCAATGGTCCAGTACAGCTCTAAAGTCTAATAACCACAAAGATTGGCACAGCAAACTATCTCTATAGATGCAGTAGTGGCACTTTTATCTAGGGGGGTAATCAACAGCTATATAATCAGACTTAAAGCACTCTCAGTAGGAGGGAACTCATGGGTGGCACTGTAAATATAGCCAAATATACATGGTTGGAGAGATCATAGATCCTAGAGAAAATCCTATCTCTGTCTTATCTCTAGAAAAATGAAATTTCTTACTGTATGCTAAATATGGATCCTTATATTTACAGACAAATATACCATATAGCACTCATCAAAAATCTTCTCATTACAACAGGTGGAGGTTATTACAGAGTTCCACAACTGGTCGCACATATATCTGAGAGATGACACATCTACAGTGGAATCTCTACACCTAAGATTTATGGAACCTAGCAGAACAGGGCAGAGAGAATACTAATACATTCCTCAACTCTCACCAGTGAAGCTTCCTCACACAACAAACTGTGATGCACACAGGTCACAGCTACCTAAATTTTAGAGAATAAGAGACTGCAGAATATGTGTCCCTGGATAGGACTCCTATATAAAACCTCACCCACCCAAGGCTCAGGGACCATTGAGGAAAAGGGGGCTGAAAGATTTTAAGAACCAGGGCTGGTGCATGAGCATAAGGAAACAGAGGCTTTCATGCATCTGGGAACTTGCTCATATGAACTTGCAGCAATGGTGACAACATGCACAAGACCCATGTCGACTCAATCAGACAAAAACCCCAGCATGCAATGAGGGAAATAGGTAGCAGGCCCCTACCATAGCATAGGAATTATTGGCATTGATTACTGCTGTAGGAGGGAGAACAGATCTTTAAAGGAGATACTGTAGATAGGCTACTTAGACTTCAGTGGATGAACTTGTACCAAGGGACATCTGGGTACAAATGCTTAACCAGATAGGATTTAACATATTTGACAGAATGCATGAAATCTGATTGGAGGGAGCCTTGGGGATGTTAATTGGGTAGGGAGTCTAAAGTTGATTAAGATCGATATAAAATGCACAGAAACTCAATAAAAAATATTTTTAAAAAGAAAGGGAGAAGAAGCAGAAAGTCAGCCATCTTAAATGACCACGTGAAAAGTACAGTGATCTACCTATAGCCTTTTTCCCTGTCTTTTTCACCCGAGCTTTGTCTGACAGCTAGTCCCTCAGTGTGACATAGAAGCTTTAGAAAGGCCAACACTTTGTCACAGGCCTCCTGAAGATGTGGGATCAGGTGTTTTTCAGTTTTTAGTGGTAGTCCCAGGCAGACGGTGGCACCTACAGGAACCAAGGCAAAAGCTACCGGAAACATTTCCATTTTTGCCACTGAAGAATTCTCCCTGGGGATATCCTAGAATACTCAGTTTTGAGGAGCAGGGACTATTCTCTAAGGGCCTGAGAAGCCTGTATTATAAAATATGAATAAGTAAAAATGAAGTCACTGCTGTATGAGTTTTAAGACCAGGTTTAGGGCCTTTTTAAAATAATTGGGAAGCCGGGCATAGTGGCGCACGCCTTTAATCCCAGCACTCGGGAGGCAGAGGCAGGCAGATCTCTGTGAGTTCAAGGCCAGCTTGGTCTACATAGTGAGTTCCAGGACAGCTGGGGCTACAGGGAGACCCTATCTCAAAAAGACCAAGAAAAAAGGTTGGGAACTGAATGCATTCCCAATGCCTAAGGTAACAGATTACTATAACCTGGGTTGCTTAAAACAACAGAAATTTATTCTTTCATGGTTCTGGAAGCTGGAAGTCTAAGATCAAGGTGACAGCAGAGCTGGAGACTGTGACTACATCAGATCTAGGCCTTTCCTAGTTTCTGCTGTTTGTTGACGAGTGGGCACATCACTCAGGTTGACTTGTGGGCACATCACTCTGGTTGTCTTGTGGGTATACCACTGTGGTTTACTTATGGGCAAATCACTCTGGTTGACTTGCGGGTGCATCACTCTGACTGACCTGTGAGCACATCACTCTGGTTGACTTGTAGGTGCATTACTCTGATTCCTGACTCTATCCTCATATGATGTTCCCCTCTCTATGTAAATCTCCATGTATTATTTTCTTATAAGGACATTAGTCATCATATTTATAGTCCACTCTAATGCAAGTATAATATCATATTAAGTAATTATTGTCTGAAGAAATCCTATATCTAAATAAAGTAGTATAAGGCCCCAGTGAGCATAATGTTTGAGTGGAGTCTATTCAATCCACTACATGAGCAGAGATTTCTTAGATTTTTCTTATAATTACATATTCCTCTTGAAACGGACAAGAATTCAGTTCCGGTACCTGCATTGTGTAGTTCATAACCAATTATAACTCTATCCTCTACTGGCATGTGCATTCACATGTACATACCTACATGTGCATGCACACACACACAAACACACACACATGCATGCGCATGCACACACAATTATAAACAAGAAAAGGAAATCCTTTTTTAATAAAAGTCTTTCTGTGTACATTTTTCTCGCCCTCTCATCTTCCTTATTCCTGCTCATCACCCCTCTCCCTACTTTCTACTCTATCTTTTCAAAATAAAATATAACCTGGGTTTGTCTTATTAGCATGTGGAAAGGGAGGGTGTGTGGGTGCAGTCAGCTATGTATTATGGACAATGACCTGAATGTTACAGTCTGTCAGATTGTTACACATTTTAAACCCATAACTTAAGAAGCAGCAGAGACCTCAAAGGAAAACGTGCACTTCAAGGCACAGTCCAAACAAAACCCCGCAGAAATCATCTTTGTGTTTCATCATAAAATGGGTTTGTTGTAGGAAATTCAACTTCAATTATTCCAAATGACAGCCCCTTTTACATTAAGAATTCCAGTGTCTTTTATGTAAAATTCTATTCTTATGCTCAATTTAGGATGACTCTTGATAAGTCAATGGATTAAAAGATGAAATACAAAGGTCGTATTAGACTTCAGAAAAAGGAGCCAGAGACCCTGTCTACATCAATGCTTTGGAAGAACAATGGGGACACGATGACAGTCTGAGACTGTAAAACTCCTGCTTTCATTTGGCTTAGCTCTCCAGTCCAATCTGGGGATGAAAAGAGGAATCCATCCACAAGAAAATTGTGATTCAGATACTTAAAATCATCTTTTGCTCTCTAGCCTTGAAGGAAATGGCAAGACACCAGAGCCGCCTTCCCAGCGTCTCTGTTCACAGAGAGCGATGTGTTGCGTCCTCCTCTCCTTCTGTTTTATTTTATTCATATTTCTGGTTTTGAACTGCTTTTCACCGTTTCCTTTTGTACACTGATCAGAACCTAAAACTCCCTAGGTTTGTTCTTGGCACAAAGCAGATGTTACTAGTTTTTTTTTTTTTTTTTTAATAAGGAAGTCTTTGTTTTATTCTCTATCATAACCTCGTCAAACCGCCTGTTAACAGGAAATTCATATGACGTAAGAACAACACGACTGTAAATGAATGACAGTTGATAGAATAAATAGACATGTTCACAGTTTCCAGAAATAGGCTTGTGCCTTACAGTTAGTTTTAAAGGTTTCATCTATTACAGCAGGCTGAATTCTCAGAGGCCAAAAAGAGTGTTTTAATTATATTTGAGGTCAGGTTTTGGCACCAAATGAAGCAGAACAATACACAATGAATGTTTCGAAATTAAGTTTAAAATCATAGAAGTATACTAGCTTAATAAACATGTTTTTTTTTATTTAAACATTTAAACAGTTTAGATTACTTTTTAGTCCTCCTTTGAGGAACGGGGTGGAGCATAGGCTTGGAAAAAAGTCCCTCACCCACCCTAGGCCCTGTTTGCTATGACTCACTCTGTGGCTAGAGCTAATTAAAGACATCCCACCTCAAGCTAGAAAACTGTAGCTGGGAGCTCTGCACTTCATTCTACAAAGTCAAAGAAATCCCTTTGAGCTAATCTTGATTTTATAATCCATCATTCTAATTCTTGGAGTTCTGAGACCATTTTAATTATAGTATGATCTTTAATGCAGTTTTCTGGTACTATGTTTTAGTTATTTTACATTTGAGTGTATGATAGCTTGAAAAAAAATTGGCTGTTTTCAATCAGAGAATATCACCAAGGTGACTACTGGGTCACTAGTTTAAATATCCATTGATAGGAATATAGGTTTGCTGCTCAGGAAAGAACTGCTTGTTAATAATTTCCTTTCAAAGCTTTATTCATGCCTGAAAACTAAAATTCAGAATTCAACACTTAACTCCTTTCATGACATCTAAAGCAAAATAAATAAGAAGAGGAAGACCTCTTGTATACAGCATTACAAACAAGAAAAAGGATTGCTTTTATTCGTATTGAAAGCAATGTCATCGGAGGAAGAGAACTTTTGATGCTCCTGGCAGGTGACGGGTATGCAGGCTTTCGAACAGTAAGGCCTGACCTCTGTGTTTCCCTCTCTGCCTCCAGTACTGTCTAGAAATTGTCTCAGGACTAGAATGCAGTCTGGAGGTGAATTCTGTTCACTCATTTATAGCCACCTGAAGAATGGTGCCCTAGCACAAGAAATTCGTTTTTCATTACCATATTTATAAATGCTAGAATTGATAATTCTGAAGTTCCTCAAGAAAGTAGCATTTCAAGCTGCTATAAGCTCACATTCAAATAAAATCCATATATCATAAAATTGACTGTCTCCACAGCAAAATAATAATAATAGATAGTCTGTGATCTAACTTTTTATTACCCATGGTCTACTAGAGGACTGTGGTTGGGAATGTAAAGTCTAATGTAACTGTTATAAGTTATAGCAATATCTATTATAATTATCAGCAATTTAGGGTTAGGAATATTGTTATAGCTCAAATTAAGCTCATTTTTATAAAAACCGCATGTTTTACAAGAATATAGAATTGTCTCGAGCTGCCACTTTTAATGGGAATGTGATAGAAAGTTCTATTTTCATATAACCTTATGTAGTATTATTACCGCTAATGAACCTGGTTCTCAGTAAGAACAAATAAATGCTAAGCAAAGCAAAATCATGTATAGCTTACTTCTGCTTCCTAGGAGCAGTGTCAGAGGTAGAGTCTACCAGGAGCAAACTCAAAGAGCAACAATGTTTTCCATGTGCCATGATTTCATTATTGCTGCTAAAATTTACTTAATATTAAGTCTTTGATTAGAACTGCAAGTAAATGTATATAATCAGAATAGCTCAAAGCAACACCAAGAAATAGCGCATCCATGGGATAGAGATATGGCTCTGTCTCCAAAGTGCCTGCCATGAAAATCTGTGGATATGAATTCTGCATGCCTGTAATCCTAAGCTTTGGTGGCAGCTGGGTGAAGAGTCGGGTGGATCTTGCCCTGACACTGACCATCCAGTCTATCTCAATGAACTCTGTGCTCAGTGACACAGACACTGTCTCATAAGATAAGGTGGGGAGTTCAAGTGGAAGCCACCCAGTATCAACCTCTTACCGTCACAAGCACATATACCCACATACATAGACATGTCTGCACACATACAGTACACACATAAATAAAGCATCCTTAAATCATGCTACAGCCTTCACAGTGTAGTATGTAGGCTTAATTGCCATTCTGATAAAAAATGTCTGCAGTGATGTCTCCCGATACTGATAAAGTCTGATGAATTCTTTGTAAAGAAGTCAGTGCCAGTTGGCACAACCAAGATTTATGACGAGTGGAAAGAGAATTCTAAGAGATGCTGAAGAATCCCAACACTCAAATGTCCTTTGGGAGATCAGCTGATCCAACTCAAAGCATCTACTTTCTATTTTCTCCCTCTTAGTGAGCACAAGCTCTTAGTCTCTATCTATATTAGAAAGTGGATATTTCAATACCTTCCTCATTATCCCAATAGACTATTCACCTGATTTTATTTTTTTAATATTTTATTTATTTTTATTTTATGCATATTACCTGCATGTATGTAAGTGCATCCATGTTGCACAATGCCTGCAAGGTCAGAAAAGGACATCAGATCCCCTGGAACTGGAGTTATGGATGATTGTTAGCTGCCATTGGGTGCTTGGACTCAAATCTGGGCTTTCTGCAAGTGCAGCCAGGGCTCTTAACTGCTGAGCCGTCTCTCCAGCCTTCAATTGATTTTATATCTTGGAATTATTTCACACAATCAAGAATCTAAAATAAAACAAGATTCTTTTTGTTTTTAAATGATTATTCAATGTAATGAAAGAGAAAACTCTCATATAGAGTAAAAGCAAGATTTAGGTCTTTATCTAAATGAAAATGAATTCATGAATATATTTGAAAGTGGCTCTGTAGAAAAATGGCTCCCAAGACCGGAGTTCTACAGTTTTATCAGGGCTACCAACCTTACACACATACCCAATTTCTCCCCTTGAGACTTTGTTTTTAATTTTTTTAAATTTATTTATTTTTATTTTATGTGTATGAGTGTTTTACCTGCATGTCTGTAAGTGCTCTAGTGTCATGTGTAATGTCTGCAAAAACCAGAAGATGGCATCAGATTCTCTGGAATTGGAGTCACAGACAGTAGCCAGCTGCCATGTGGGTGCTGGAAACCAAACCCAGATCTTCTGCAAGAGCATACAGTGCTCTTAACTTGCTGAGACCTCTCACCACCATGAAACCTTGGTCATAATTATTGACAAAACTGCCACACTAAGTGATGTAGGTTAGCACGGAAGGGCCATCTTTACCCTAATCTTCATGTAAATACTTGTCGTGATTAGCTAATATCCTTTGAATATTGCATTTTCTTCTCATACTTTCTTGTAAGAAAGACACTCATTAATATTTTTTCTCATTGTCAAACCAGTAGCACGCTCTTTTGCCTTAAGCTTCCTTCCACCTGTTTAAATAGATTCCTCAAATCCATTGTTCATTTTAAAATTTCTATATCAAAGCTTATTCACAGTTCTTTTTCCTTTTGAAATCAAATTTACATACATTGAAATGCACACATCTTAAATGTACAGATCTAGCCTTTTTGAAAATGGATACACTTGTGTAATTCGTATCCTCGTCAAAACTTAGAACAGTCTCATTACCTCAGAAAATTCTCTCATGCTGTTCACATCTAATTTCTCTACAGCAAAAAAGGCATCTACTTTCCATTTTCTTTTACCATAGATAAGTCTTGTTGGTACTAAGTTTTCATGCAGTTAGAACAACCCAAGGTGTAATCATTATGTCTAATTTCTTTCCCTCCCTGTAATGATTTAACATTTTTCATGCCGTTTATATATTTCCTCTTTGAATTATTCCATATTTTGATTATACAAACTTTCCATCATTTTCCTACTGATAAAAAGTTTGGTTCCTAGTTTAATTGCTGCTATCTATAAAGCTGCTATGAACATTCTTACACAATTATTTATGTGGATATGTTTTTTTTCAGGTAAATGTCTCAAAGCAAAATATTTGGACTATAAAATAGGTTCATATTTAACCTTACTGAGTTGCCAGACTATTTTCCAAACTTCTGTTTATCATTTTGCTCTTTTGTGACTAAGACATGAGTTATAATTATTCTCCAATTTTATCAAAATCGGTAATAAGCATTTTCTGAATTTTGGGCTTTTTAGTAGATTTGAAATGGTATATCATTAGAGCTTTGGAATTTTATTTCTGGGATCATTAAGTATGTTTGCATATTATTGAATCATATTTCCCATGGGTCACTTATCTTCTATGTACTTTATTAAATTTGGATTGTTGAAATTCTTGTATATTCATGAAAATAATTGTTGTAGGATAGGTGTTGTGATGACTTGTATTAGAATGCCACCCATAGGCTACAAGTATTTGGACACTTTGTCCCCAGTTGGTGGTGCTGTTTGTGGAGGTTTAAGGGGGTGTGGCCATGGCAGAGGAAGCACATCACTGGAGGCAGGCTTTGAGAGTTCTTAAGCCTTACCAGATTTCTTGTAGCTCTCTGCTTCCTGTGCCTCCTTCAAGATGTAAATGCTCCTCTTTCTGCTCTGGCCACCTATTGCTGCTTGCCTCCTGGCCATGATGGACTCTAATTGCTCTGGAACCTGGAAATGTAAGCTCAAATAAACTCTTCTTTTATAAGTTTCCTTGGTCATGGAGTTTTATCACAGCAACAGAAAAGTAACTAATACAGGTGTCATATGAGTATTTGCACAGGAAATTTCTTTAATTTATATTTTGATAACAAGAAGTTCAAATTTTGGTTAAGTATACCTTATCATTTTCTTTCTCTATACTTCTTTCACTGTTCTGCCTAAAAAAATGTTTCCCCAACTATTGGCATGAAGTAATTCTCATGTTTCTTCTAGGAGCTATATAATATTTGCTTTTATTTCTAGGTCCATAATCTTCCTTAAAATTTTTTGTAGATCGTGAAACAAGTTTGAAGTTTACTTTTCATATGTAGATTCACACATGCACACGACACTTGCTGAAAGCAGCTGCATCTTCCTTGAATTGCTGCACTGAATTGCTTTGATAGCTTTATCAAATATCAGTTTGTTCAACTGGAAAAAGTTGAGCATAACATAAAAAGAAAAGGAAGATTTTGAAGGGTGGAAATAGGAAGGTAGACGGTAGGCAGTTGAGTTCGTTCCCTATCTTGGCTTCTGTGAAAATGCAGAGATAAACAGGGTAGAAGAGAATCTCTTTGACTTCTTGAATTTATTTCCTGCTGTTACATATGCGGTAGTAGGATTGTTCAGTCAAACGACAGTTGTATTTCAATTTTGCTATCTGCGATGCCCCACTAATTTACATAGAGTACAGCAAGGGTTCCCATTCCTCACATCCTCAGGGATATGCTATTTTTTGTTGTTTCGATTTCTACTACCCAAACAGTTGAAAGGTGACATCTCATTTGGGCTTTAATTCTCATTTGTCTGATGATTAGAGATGATTTTTTTCATATATCCACTCAGGATTTGCATGTATTTTTTATATGTGTTTGTAAAGAATACCCCTTAAAAGCCCCGAGGTATACGCACACATTTTCTAACATTATGTAGATTATCTCTTCACTCTTTTGCGTGTTTCTTTCTTATGCAGAAACTCTTTAGTTTAATGTAGTTGCATTTGTTTGGTTTTGTGGGTTTGTTTTTTTTCTGAGCTTTGGGGATTTTTATTCCCGAATTCATTGTTCAGACCAAAGCAGCGAAGATTTTTCACCTGTTTTCTGCTAGTAGCCTTATAGCTTTGTGTCTCACATTCAAGTATTTAATCCATTTCCAGTTGTTATTTAGGTCTGCTGTGAGAAAAAGGTCTGATTTTATTGTTTTGCATGTGGATATCCAATATCATGGTTTTTAAAAGAGACTGCTTTCTTCCTATTGTATGTTGTTGGCATCTGTGCTGAAAATCTGTTGGCTGTAAGTGGACGTATTTTAGAACCCTCTTGCCTGGTCCACTGGGTCTATGTGTCTGCTTTTGAGCCAGTACCATGATATTTTTAGAAACGATAGCTTAGGAGAGAGAGAGAGAGAGAGAGAGAGAGAGAGAGAGAGAGAGAGAGAGAGAGCACTTTGTGACAGGGTTTTGACTCCAAGCTAGCTTAAAGCTCAAGACTAAAGCTCAGATTCATTTTCCTCAGCCTCCTGAGTACTTAGCTTACAGAAATGGATCACCATGCCTAGGTGGTACTGTGATTTGAAGTCAAACAGTATGACAGATTAAATTTTGTCCTTTCTTTTGCTCAAATTGTTTGGTTTTTCAGGACTTTATCAGTTCCATAAATTTTTTTGGATTGTTTTTCCTGTTTATGTGAAGACTGCAATGTGAATATTTTGATGTGAATTGAACTGACTATATATTACTTTAGGTAGTATTGATAGTAAAATGATATTAAATTCTTCCTATCCATGAATGTGAGATAATCTGCCCATTTGTGTATTCAGTTTCTTCCAATAATATTTAACAGTTTTCAGAACGTAAATGTTCATCTTAAATTTTTTTGATGTATTTTTATTTTATGTGTGGGCATGTTTTCCCCCCATGCATGTGAGTGCACCACATGTGTGCAATGCCCATGGAGCCAGAAGTGGGCTTCCAGTCCCCTGGAACTGGAGGTACATATATTTGTTAGCTGCCATGTGGGTTCTGGGATCTGAACCCAGGTTCTCTGGTAGAGCAGCCAGTGCTCTTAACCGCTGAACCACCTCCCTAGACCCAAATCTTCATCTTCTTAGTTAAATTTATTCCTAAAATATTTTAGGGGTCAATGAGATGAATCAGTGGATAGGAATGCTTGCCACTAAGCCTATTGACCTGAGTTCCAACTCCAGTACCCATGTAGTGGAAGGAGAGAACTGATTCCCATAAGTTGTCCTCTGACCTCCACACACACACACACCGTGGTGTGTGTGTGCATGTAAATGAACAAATAGAAAAAAGAAATTACTTTATGGCTATTATAAATAAAATTGTCTTTGTTTCTTTTATATGTACTTTGCTGTTAGGATATAGAAACAATTCTATTTTTATAGTTGATTTTGTATTCTGTGACTTTACTGAATTTATTAATTTTAATACCTCAGGGGCATAGCATTTAGATTTTTTCTGTACAAAAGATTGTGTCATCTACAGAGACAATTCAACCTTCTTTTTAAAATATTTTATTTATTATTTTTATTTTATGTGCATGGATGTATTACCTGCATGTATGTAAGTACACCCATGTCTTGCAATACGCGTGGAGGTCAGAAGAAGGTGTCAGATCTCTTGGAGCTGGAGTTATGGGTGGTTGTGATCTGCCATGTGAGTGCTGGGTTCAAACCCTGATCCTCTGCAAGAGCAGTCAGTGCTCTTAACCACTGAACTCTCTCTCTCTAACCCCAAATTCAACTTTCTTTTATCTAATTCAGATTCCTTTCATCTTTTGTTCTAGTTCAGACCTATAGTAAGTGCCCTATTGACGGGGCAATGTAAAATCATACATTTGGCTTGTTCTGTGTCTTGTAGGAAAAACTTTCTGGTATGATATCAGTTGTGTGTTTATCATTTATATCATCTTTATTGTACTGAAGTAAGTTCATTCCACACATAGTTCTTTGAGAGGCTTGGCTTTTTGTTGCTATTGTTTGTTCATTTTATTTTCATTTGTGACTCATTTTCCTTTTTAGCCCCAGCTGACCTGGAACTCACTATGTAGACAAGGTTGGCCTTGATCTCATAGAGCTCTGCTTGCTTCTGTCTTTTTGAGAGGTTTTTAAATCCCGAAATGATGCTAAGATTCCTAAAATGCTCTTCTTTACATCTATTGGAATAATCACATGACTTTTGCCCTTTTCCTTGTCAATGTGACATGAAATTTACTGATTTATATACATTGAACATTTTATACAAGTATATATGATTTATATATGTTCTTGCACCCCTGGGATGAATCATGGCAAATAATCTTTTTGTAATTATTTAATTTCCCTTCACATATGAATGCAATTTCTTTTATCAAACACACCTCTCTCTCTGGCCTAAATGATCTTTTTGAAATATGCTGTTGTGTTTTATCTGTGAGAATTCAATACAGGTTTTAATTTAATATCTATGTTCATTGGGATTCTTGTTCTGTATCTTTCTGTTGTGTCCTGTCTTTTCCTTGCTTTGGGATTGTAGTATAACACTGGCCTTGTGAAGTGACTTTGGAAGCATTTCCCTTCAATGTTTGGAAAAGTTTGAGAAAAAAGAAACAAACATAGTTCTTTCTCAAATGTTTAGAACTCACCTATTAAACCGTCAGGCCCTTCAATTTTCTTTGATAAGAAAATTATTCTGCTTCAGTTTCCGTCCTGACTCTGTTCAGACATTTTACTCCTTTAACCTTCAGTCATGTAAATGGTATATGTCTAGGAACATGGGAATTTCCTCTAGGTGTTACAGTAAGTTGCTATGTAAACACTCATACTAGCCTGCTGAGTGCCTTTGTTTTGTACCAGTTGTAATCTGTTCTCTCAATTTATTGGATTTTACTGAGCCTAGTTTTTATTTTGTTTTGTTTTTTGTTTTGTTTTACTTTTCCCCTCAGTATATCTAAAAATTTTTTGTTCTTGCATTTCAAAAATATGAGCTTTAGGATTGGGACGGTAGCTCAGTTGGTAAAGTGCTTGCCTTGCAAGCATGACAACCTGAGTTCAATCCCTAGAATTCAGGCTTTCAAAAAAGTGACTTTTAGTTTTGTACATCTTTCTCTTGTTTTCCAACCTCAACTTATTTCTGCCTGTTCCTTTGCTATTTAGTTCATTCCATTACCATTACCTTTGCCTTTGCTTTGTTCTTTTTTCTTAGTTCCTTGGAATACAAGATTAGTTTGTTTGAGATTTTTCTTTTTTGCTGATTTAGGTATTTATTGCTATGAACCAGATTGACTTGAATTTTATAGAAGTTTAGGGATCTGTGTTTCCATTTCTGCTAGTCTGTGAATTGTTATTCAAATGTTTGTGAATTCCCAAGTTCCTATTGTTATTGATTTTAGTTTTAGACTGTGGGTAGAACAGATACTTGGCATTGTTTTAAGATCCTGGCATTTGCTAGAAGCTCTTCTGTGGCTTGCCGTATAACATGCTCTCGAACAGTGTCCCATGTGATTTCTCTATAGATGAAATTTTGGGATATATTAGATGTACCTGACCTAGAAGACTGATTAAGTCTTGTATTTCCTTTTATATTTTCTGTCTGGATAATCTGTTACTGAAGCTAGGATGTTGAAGTGTTCCTCTATTATTTTGCTACAGTTTAGTTTACCTCTCCCTTCACAGCTATTTGTATTTGTTCTATATATTTAGGTGCATATATAAGAGGTTATATCCTCTCAGTGAATTGACCTCTTCATTTTTATATAATGGCT
>NW_008353267.1:1808427-1817439 GCF_000622305.1 Nannospalax galili | reverse complement strand
ATATATATATATAATTTCTGTCCCAAAATGCCCTTCAGTGTGAGTCCATCCACTGGAGCCTAATGGCCTACCAAGAGTCCCATCCTTGAAAGAAACTGTCTCTCCTCTTCCTGGCAGCAATCAGTTGCCAAAAGTTCCTTAGGTTTGGTTGTGATATCTTACCTACTCCTTCATGTCTATGCTGTGATTTTGTGTGGTTTGAGCTTTCATACTACTTGTGCATGCTGTCACCATTGCTGTGAGTTAATATAAGTAACTGACCCACTGTCTGGAAGCTCTGTTTCCTTGTGGTCATCCACCACCTCTGGCTCTTATAATCTTTCTGCCTCCTCTTCATCAATGATCCCTGAACCTTTGGAAGGAGAAGTTGATATATATGTCCTATTCTGGAATAAGCACACTGCAGCCTTTTTTTTTCTGCATGTTGGCCAGTTTTTGGCTTCTGTGTTAATAACTTTCTGATGCATAAACTTCTCTGGTGAGAGATGAGAGCTACATTAATTTATAGGTATAACTCTAAGTGATTACAAGTCAATGTAATACTATAATTGTTTATTAGAACACTGGTATTAGACTCTTTCCCATGCCTGTGACCTTTACAGTTTCAAGTTCCTAAAGCCTAATATAAATGTCAGATATGGGCTTCATGCTATGAAGCAGACCTTAAAGCCAAATAGAGATTGATTGGTTACTCCAATGACACTTGTGCCACTATTGCAGCAGTGAGTTTATCTTGCCAGGCTAGTTGTTGTAGTTCACAAGATACACAGCTGGGTAATGTTGATGATTAGTAATATATATTTAAGGCTATCATTGAAAGGTAAGAACTTCTGCCATTTTATTGTTTTTTAGTTGTTTTATAAATCTTTATTCCTTTCTTGCTTAATTGACATTGTCCTTTACAATTAAATGATTTCTCCCCTCTCTTGACATGATCTTGCTGTATAACTGAGGCTAGTCTGAAACTCATGCTGCTTCTGCTTCAACTGTTGGTTACAGGTGTGGAACATTGCACACAGCTAGGCTTTTCTTTAATGGTGTGTTTTAATCTCCACGTTGTTTCTGATGGTGATTACTGTGAGGCTTTAAATTGTTTCTTTACTGCGAAACTTACAACTGAAACAGTTTATTTAAAATGATTAACAGTTTTATTTTGATTCCAAAAAGAAAACAAAGGTCACTTCAATTTTAATCCCCATGTTTATAATTCTAATATCAAAATTTAAATCTTTTAATATTGTGCATCTAGATCTTAGTAAATATTATAGCATCATAATTTTAATAATTTTGTCATTTCATCTTAATACTAAAGATAAGTGACTTTTTCCTGCTTTTTGAGACAGGGTCTCCTTGTAACCCCAGCTGGCCTGGAACTCACTATGTAGCCCAGGCTGGCCCAATCTTACAGAGATCTACCTGTCTTTGTCTTTCAACTACCGCAATTAAGGGGGTGTACCACAATTAGCTTAGCTTCCCTTCCCTTCCCTTCCCTTCCCTTCCCTTCCCTTCCCTTCCCCTCCCCTTCCTTCCCCTCCCCTTACCTTCTCTTTCCTTTCCTAAGTTTAGTCTCCTTTTTTGGTCTGGAAAAAACTTTATTTCTCCTGGTTTCTAGAGGACAACTTTCCTGGAAACAGTTTTCCTGCTTGGCAGTTTTGCTTTCCCCTCACTGTTTTGATTATATTGTCCCACACTGCTGCTCCAGGTCTGCTGAGGAATCTGATGCTGGAGTGTTAGCTCTCCCTTATGTATTATTCACTTCTTTTCCCTTGCTGCTTTCAGGATCCTATTTTTGTCTTTAAATCTTGACAGTTAAACTCTGAATTCTTGGGGAAGCCTCAGATAGACTGATACAGCTGAGATTTAACTTTACTCATACCTGGTGCTATAGATTAGTTATGGTTGTGTGTACCTCACAATGTTCATGACTTGATATTAAGTCCCCACCGTGACTTAATAATAGGATGAAGCTTCATCTGGCTAAGGTGTGTAGAGGTAGAGTTTGGGGAAGTGATTAGTATTGAATAAAGTAATTAGGGTGGAGCTTCCATGATTGAAAACTGGTGGCTTTATAAGAGGGAGAAAGACCAAAACTGACAGGCATGCTTGCTCCGGTCTCTGGCCACGTGATACCTCAGGACTCTGTTCCTAAGAAAAGAGTCTTCACATCAAAGTTATCCCCCCTGCTGAATCGTACGTTGAGACAAACTTCATTTTTAAAATAATAGGCCCAGTCTGTAGTATTGGGTTACCAGAAACAAAAAATGAACAAATATACCTGGATATTCACATATTTCTTCAGGTTTGGGATATTTTCAATTGATAACTCTTTCTGTGATTGTTTTAACTTTGTTCATTTTAGAGACAAGGTATTGCTAAGCAGCTCTGGGTGACCTCAAACTTGCCCATCTTTGCCTATCTCTATCTCCATAGTGCTAAGATTACAGGGATGAGCCACCATGCCCAGCAGTAGCTAATTCTTTATACCCTTTATCTTTTTCTTTTCCTCCCTGAACTCTAGTGATTGGACAATTTGCTCTTTTGATGATAGCCCATGAATTCATTAGCTTTTTCATTCGTTTTCATTCTATTTTTCCACTCTAAATATTTTTATCACAGTTTTCTCTTTGATCATTTGGCTCTTGATGCTGTATTTTTTATTTCATTCGTTGTATTTTTTAGCTCCAACATTCTATTTTCCATAGTATTTAATTCTCTTTATTAAATTTCTCAGCCTGACTCTTCCTCACTAAGTTCTCTGAGCTTCCTTAGAATAGCTACTTTTCATTCTTTCCAGGTAGTTCATGCAGACTCATTTCCTTTTGCCTTATTTTATTTCTTTGGTGAGGCTGAGATTTCCTGGTTAATCTTGATCTTTGTAGTTATGCCTCAGTATCTGAGCATTTGAAGAAGTAAGTCCTATTCTAATTTTCACAGACTGATTTTGGCTGGGAAAACCCTGTGGCAGGCATGGCACTGTGGCATTTCAGAAGGCCCGTGGTTGTCATATTTTCAGGAAAGCATGGAACCCAATACAGCAGATGCAGTGCTGAAGTAGGCCAGGAGTCTAGGGAAGATTCTCTTATGTAGTACTCTCTTATGTTTGAACCAGTGGCTGCTGAGGTCTGATTGAGCCTGTTGTTGCTGATGTCCATTAGCAGTGGCACACATCAGAAACTGAATTTTCCATATAAGCCTGGGACTCTGAGGTTGCCATCTGGCACTGGACCAAGTTATTGGCCTGGAATTTAGAGCCCTGTGGTTAGTTACTGCTGGGTTTTACTAAGAGGAGCCTGTTGCTGAGACACAGGGCAAAATCTTGTGCACACTTCCTTCTGTCTCCTGAACAGAAGATATCTCTTTCAGTGCTGTGACTCTTAGAGTTTGGAGAAAGGTGAGATAGATAACATAAAACTGTCCTTCTACCTTCTTCAATGGCTCTTTTCTTGCTACTGTGCTATAACCAGGTACTTACGGAGAAACCAATCTGCCTTCTTGCTCTGCCCCTCCCTACATCTCCTACACAGTATTCTACTTTAATGTTATTTGCTGTTAGTGAATTCCCTTAGATGAATTTCTTCAAGACCTTTGTTCTTGTAAAAAATGTTTGGGGTTTCTTACTGTTGAATTTAGAAGGTATATATATATTCTTTATATATTTTAGTTACATTTTCTTGAAAATGTGATTTGCAAATATTTTTCCAGCTTGAAATTTGACTTTTTGTTCTCTTGAAAGTATATTTCATAGTGCAGAAGTTTTTAATTGTTCTGCAGTCAATCTGTGAGTTATTTTCTTTTATAGACTCTTCTTTTAATATCATATTGAGGAACAGTTGGCCTAAATGAAAGTTTCTCTTCTAAATTTCATTACACTTTTGTTTTTTATTTTCAGTTCAAGGATGTTTTATATGGATTGTTTTTGGGTATAACTGATGAGATCTGAATCAAGATCTATTGTGTCATACATGGATCAAAAATTATTTTAGCATCAAATTGAAAAATGTGGTAAATTCTCTATAGAATTTGCCTTGTACCATTGCCAAGAATCAATTGCCAAATGAACTATGTTCTTCTAAGCTGTATACCTTAATGTGTTGGATTTTGTTGGAATCAATTTAAAACAATAAAAATTAACTGACCACAGTTTTAAGAGCCTACTTATGAGTTTATGTTCAATTAATCTATTTGTAGACTTGTTCCATCAATATACGTGTCTACACCTTTACCAAAACTGTGCTGCTTTATTACTCAGGTTTTTATGTAAGTCTAAAAAAGAGGTATGCTGACTCATTAACTCAATTTATTTTTCTTTTTTATTTGTTTATTTACTTATTTATTTAATGTGTATGAGTGTTTTTGCCTGCATGTATGTAAGTGCACCACACTTGTGCAATGCCCACAGAGATCAGAAGAGGGTATCAGATCTGGAACTGGAGTTATGGATGGTTGTTAAGTACTACATGGGTGCTGGAAATCAAACCTTGGTCTTCTGGAATAACACCAAGTGTTCTTAACTGCTGAGCCATCTCTCTAGCCCCAAATCAATTTATTTTTCAAAATTATTTTAACTTTCAAGTTTCTTTACCTTTGGCTATCAATTTCAGAATCAGCCTTTCTGACCTATTAGAAGTTTGAATATAAATAAATAAATAAACAAATAAACAAATAAATATCCCTGTTAGGATTTTGTTAACCATATTAATTTAGCAATTATTGATATCTTATTTATTATGAGTACTTCAGTCTAAGGCATGGCACGCCTTGGAGTTCTTTTATTTCTCCCATCAATGTTTTATAATAGCATGTGCAGAGGAAATTGCATATATTTTATTACATTTATAACTGTTACAACTTGGGAGGCTATTATAATTATATATTTTTAAATTTTTCTATGCAAGTCAATATTGATGTCTTTGTGTCAGTTTGATATCCTGTAACCTCCCTATATGCATATATTAGTTTTCTAACAATGTTGTAGCCTCTATGGACATTTCCACTTAGACAATGAATAAAAGCATATATATGTGTGTGTGTGTATATATATATAATATTTTGGTCAATCATTGCTGCTCACATCTGTTCACATATACATCTATTGACTGGTAACAAACATCAAATTAGATCAATGTATGTTTACAGCAACCTTCATTCTCTTTATACTACTGTCTCTAAAGGTTGGATATTTCTCACTGAATTCCCTTCATGCTTAAAAATGTCATCTGATAACTGTATTTGTGTCCTAAATAGTCTTTCTATGCTTACTTCACTTCTCCATGGTCTTGATTTCTTTGCAACATTATATAAGGGTGGCTGCTATGATCTGAATGTTTGTGACTTCCAAAATATATTTTGAAATTTTAGCTTCCATGATGATCACATTAGTAGAGACATTTAGAAGGTTGTTATTAGCTCTTGAGGTCTCCTCCCTCACAAATGGGATTAATAGTGCTATGGAAGAGATGAGAGAGAAATCCCTTGACATTTCATCCATGTAGGAATGAACCAGGAAGCAGGCTTTCCCTTAAACAAACCCAAATCTGCTGTAATCTTGAATTCCCAGATTCCAGAAATATGCAAAACAAATTTCTGTTGACATAAGCCATTTCATTTTATGGGATTTTGCTTTAGCAGCCTGAACAGACCAAAAATAACATTCAAAATTTATCAGCCAAGGCTTTTGTTCTCTTGTGTTAGTTGGAGGCCAAGGGGCGTGGGATGATCTTAGTGAGGACTATACTCACTGATATGACTGCAGAGCTAACTTGTGTGGCTTTCCATATTGCATTTACTATCTTAAACTTGCCTTTCTTCCTGCCTTTGGAATTTCTTTGAACTATGTGATCAATTGTTAGAATGAATAGAGATACTTTTAAGGATCCTGTTTAATTGAATTAATGTAGCCCACACTACCCTACTATTGTCAGTGGATTTGCATTTCAAGTTTTAACAATGGTGCATTAAAATCTTACCTTATATCAATGAAGTCATTGGTCATTACTTTTCTTTTTGTAATGTAATGCCACTTGATACTAAATGCTTATTTCTTTTATATGCTATTAGCACACTGCATTTTATAACTGTAAAATACGTTTTTCTTCTTCATGCTTTTTGAATTGAATGTACTTTTTTGACATTAACTATGCTTCTTTTTTTCTTTTTCTTTTTTTTTCTTCTGTAGCCCCAGAAGCCCCTACTTGCTATGTAGAACAAGCTGGCCTGGAACTAACAGAGATCTGCCTGCCTCTGCCTCCGAAGTGCTGGGATCAAAGGTGTGCGCCACCATGCCTGGCTTATTTATGCTTTTTTATATTAGCACTTACTTGCATATCTTTGCTCTTCCTTATACTTCTTAGGTCTACAGTATCAATGATAAAATAATATGCTTGTTATTAAGTACAACAAATTCAGTCACGGTTTCTAGAATAATTTATAGGTTTATAACTAAGAGAGAAACTTTAGGAATATTCCCTTACCCCAGAATAATCTCTTAATTATATTACTTTGCAGATATTTGCTATAGGAATCATAGTTCATTCATGCACCTATCCATTTGTTCAACAAACATTTATTGAATAACTGATTTTCAGACATCACTGTTAGGAATGCAGGGACGAGAAAAAATGACAAAAGCAAGGTTTTCGTAGAGCTTAATTCTAATGAGACATGAATAATGAACAAGAAACAAATAAAAACAGCTTACTGTGGTGATTTGAATGAGAATGTCCCACATAGGCTCCAAATATTTGGACATTTCGTCCCCACTTGGTGGCACTGTTTTGGGAGGTTTTACAAGGTGTGGCCATCCTGGAGGAAACACATCACTGGGGGCTGACTTAAAGAGTTCTTAAACCTTGTGGAATCTCCAGTCCTGCTCTGCTTCTCACTGTGCCTGCTTGAAGATGCGAGAGTTTAGTTTCTGCTCTTACTCCAGTCACCTCTGCCATCATGATGGACTCTTGCCCCTTTGGAACCATAAGTTAAATAAACTCTTCTAAGTTCCCTTGGTCATGGTGTTTATTCACAGCAACAGAAAAGTGACTAAGACAGATGCCAAAGCAGGCAATAGTTACTCTAAAAAGTACGTTAACCGGAAGTGATAGAATTAAGGCTCAGGTGGTTAGGAGGATGAGGGAGAGACTATTTTACATAGATCAAGTCAGAGAAGACTGCTCTGAAAAGGAATAGTTAAAGAGACACCTGAAAACAACAAATATGCCATTCATGTGAAGAACTGATAAGTGTTTCATGGAGAGGAAAACAGTATAACAAAAGTTTATAAATATGAACAAGGTTGTCACATTTTAAAAACAGAAAATTCAGTATAATCAGAGTACTGAGATAAGGAGGCAGGTAAACTAGGCAAGGCCTTGATTACTTGGTGTCTTATAGCTATACAATTTTTTGTTTGCTTTTTGAGACAGGGTTTCCCTGTAGCCTCAACTGGCCTAGAACTTGCTATGTAGACCAGGCTGGCCTTGAACTCACAGAGATCTGCCTGCCTCTGCCTCCCAAGTCCTGGGACTAAAGGTGCGCATCACCACACCCAGCCTCATAGGCAGATGTTAAACTCTAAAGTGATTTAGTGGGATTAAAGGTCTTGATGGCCTACCACTTCAGTGTGGAGAAAAGAGTAGATAGAAAGGAAAGGAAAGGAAGAAGTTGGATCAGAAGAGATACCATAGTGATGATAATGATGAAAATATGCACCTGGAAATAAACTACTTCCTATACATTTTCTCAATACTCATCAGTTAAATTTATTCATTCAAGTATTGACATCCTCATTCTTGAGAAAATATAAAGAAGCCAAAGCTAACTAAATTTCTGAGGTTACGCCTCCAGGAAATAACAGACCTGGCTTTTCCAGGTGTGAATGTCCTCAAATATTAGCTATGTCTGATCCACATTACCTTTTGGTCATTTATACAATGCCATTCATGTATCATCTGAATGTGTACATTTTCACTTACTATATCATGTTCATTTAGGTATCCTGCTTCTTCACCAATTTCTTATAAGGGAAGGAGACCTACCTAACCAGTTTCATACTTAATGACTATTTGGTGTTTTAAGTATTTACCAGAGAATAAAAGCCATGTGTATGATCTTTATTTAGAACAGATGAACCTAAACCTGTGTGGTATTTAATAAAGAACATGATACAATTTATGAGATGTCATGGGAAACTTCTGGAGTCTGCATCACAAATGGGAAATCAGCAAAACAGGAAATTCTAGCTTCTGTAGGCTCAGTTTGTATCTTATCTGAGTCACTAATTAAAACCAGACAGGGAGTCTATTTGTGTGTGTGGATGCATGTAAATGAGGAGAAGTAATTTTGTATTTGTCTTTAAAGAGCAAAATGTACCATTATAAGAAAAAGCATAGATTAGCATCTTTCTTGACGTATTCAAAAATGATTCTATTTATATGAACAAACTGCAAATGCACAAAATGTACAGAGCATTGGTTTGGCAAAATACATCCTGGACACTGTCACACGGCTGAGATTAGACTTCCGATCGTTTTCATAGCTTGGGAGTTTCTCTTTCATGAGTCTTTTCTGAAACCCTTGCCTTGTTTGTTTGCTTGCTTGTTTGTTTGTTTAAAGCTTTTTTAATGCCCTCAAGAGATTCTCAGGAGGAACAAGAAGCCCAGTTTTAGAACTGTTCACTAGTTCAAATTATTTGATGTAAAGGACAACACACTGCTCTTAGTCTTTCCCATGTTGAAACTTCTGAAAGTTTTTAAAAAATAAAGTGACCTTCTTCTAGGTTCAGTTTAGATTTCCTATTATAAAATTCATTTCATAAACCATGTGCATTTATGAACACTTGCATGATAATTAAGGACACAGTCCACCCTCTTGCATACACCTAAATGTAGACGTATCATATCTTAAAAATTGAAGGTTGTTATATCCAATTAAAAGATGGACTAAGGAGCTGAACAGAGAGTTCTAAAAAGAAGAAGTAAAGATGGCTATGAAACATCTTAAAAGATGTTCAACATGGGA
>NW_008353267.1:1807094-1807674 GCF_000622305.1 Nannospalax galili | reverse complement strand
ACATAACAAGCAACAATGCCAGACAGGCGATACCTTCTTTTGAGTTGTTGGCCAGGGTGGCCCAAGGGACTCCCAGGTAGTAACCCTGCATAGAACTGGGAAAATGAACAGCAGATCCTAATCTTATCTAAAGGAATATAGACAACTGATTGCTGCTGGTTGAGGAACAGCTGACCTTCCTAAAACAAAGACCTCCAGATAGGCTGACTGGATTCACCAGATGGGCGAGTAGTGGGGAATGGCTGGGGGTGCCAACAACACAGCAGCCAGTAGCAGGGATATCAGAGTATAAGGGCTCTAGTGGGGGTAAGGAGGCTATAGGAGGGTGCTACCTGAGAAGTGGATGTATAAATAAATAAAAAAAAGAAAAAATAATAATTCTTAAAAGCATAATAATTTGCTCTTTAATAATTAGTGGATGTGAAAAACATTACCATTGAAATCTACCTAATGACTTTATAGACATACACAGGTGCCAAGGATCCAAGTGCAACCAATTATGACTAGTAATAATCAGATACATACAGATTAGAGATGCATGTGCCAACATCTCAGTGTTAGTAGCAAAAACAATGAGTCT
>NW_008353267.1:1792659-1806963 GCF_000622305.1 Nannospalax galili | reverse complement strand
GTTTATACTGAGTACAATATTGTATAACTGTAATAATTCAACTGTAAACCTAAAAATTTACAGCCAAATTTGAAAGAGATGCATCTTAGCTCAGAAAATTGTTATTGAATATGTCAATGCTGTTTTAATGAAATGCTTCTTCTAATTGTATGGTTATTAAATAAATAATTTTTAAAAAGAAACAGTAGAGTTTAAAATGAAATGGAGATCTTTTTTAAAGGTTAAAAACTCATTCGATTTTATGTCTTACAGGGCTTATACTGAGTTCAGTATTGTATAACTGTATTAACTCAATAGTGCATCTAAAAATTTTATAGCCATTTTTTAACAAGCTGTTATCTTTGCTCTGGAAACTGTTATTGACCATATTAAAGCTGTAATGATATGCTTCTTCTAAAAAAAATTAAAAATAATATTAAAAAAATTGAAGGTTGTTATAACAAGCATTATGGGATGGCACAAATTTATAGAAAATACAGCATTCACTACATTTTGAGTATAGATGACACACTACAATTAGATCTATAACACAAAAATTATTGAAAAATTATTGAATAATCATGTTATGAAATGTAGAAATACAAAATTAGATTTTTTTGGTCAATCTTGTTACATAGTTTCTTAATAATACATATATAGTAAAAACTGGAATAAAATAAGATCCAAAGTCATCAAAGACAGTAAGTAGCAAATATAAGAAGAATGCAGAGGTTTTGGGAAATTTGTGAAAAAGAACAGATTTTTCAAGGTATATTAAAAAAAAACTTTTCATTTTCATAAGAAGACATCAAGAAAATTATCAGGTAATGAACCAGTAGGAAAAAACCCGAGGTATACCTAATACTGAAAACACAGGCATTCAAATTCTATCTTAGATGGATATGGGTAGAAGTTTAAAATCTTTTGTGTAAAAATAAATAATGAAAGCTTTCAGAAAGAACACCTACTTTGTGCATCCATTTCATCAGGCACACATTGGGAAAGAATTTGCAAGTTGTGGCTAAGTGATGAAAAAACATCAAGCTCTTAAAATGAAAGGTTGGACACAACTCAAGAAATGGCTGGTGGTAAATAAATGGCAGCTATGCAAGTTATATTAATATAAATAATAGTGACTATTATATCACTGAAAGCTTTCAAGTAGACCTTACGCGACTATGTGCCAGATGTGCCATAAATGTCATCCCATTTTGAAAGTAAAAAGTTTGAGCAAGTGGATTATTTTGAGATTCATTTTAAATCAAATGCTATTTTCTGTCATATTTAATTTTCTTTATTTTTATTGATTTTCCTTATCCTGTTTCTGTTAGTTATAAAAATTTCATTTACTTCCCTTTGTTCTTTCTATCTTTATGAGATACAAAACCTATCTCTACAACAGTATCTGTCAGTGCATATTTACTGCAGGAAAAAATCATGATCAGGGATACACAGGGAGTGTAAAGCAAATGTGCTCTCAGAATAAAACCTGATTAAATAAGACACTTGTATTAAGTTTCATGCCAACATGACATCTTTGTCTTAATACCAAATTAAAATGTGTTTATTGTAGAAAACTGAGGAGATTCAGAAGAAATGAATTATATGCCAGGAAATAGAAATAGTTTCCCCATTTGTTTTCCAAAAGAAACTAATGTTATAAACATTATTCTGGAATGCCGGATAGGGCATGTTTTACAGTAGTGAGAATCAATGTGTTTTAAAAGATTAGTACTGGGCATTGGTCTTCTTTTTCTCCCTCACAACCCAACAAAAGGAAGGGATTGTCATCAGTTCTTCCCTCTCTCTTCTGTTTTTGTCCCAAGAATGTAGATGGTTCTGTTAGTCCCTAAATGAGATAGGCACCTTTAGTGGTGTATTTCTGTGTTAATATGCTTTAAAAACACCCTTTATTTTCAGCTAAAACTTTGTAGCTCAAGCTGAGGATGCACCGAAGCTTTCCTGTCCTTCATTTAATCTCCAGGACCTTAAAGCAGCATGCCTAGGAATGCATGTGTATAAGCTCTCCGAATAAAACTCACATTGTTTTGGAAATGATTCTTGTGGTCTCCTTTCCTGTGGCAGATAACAGCTACTTCTCCACTCTTTTGTATTTCAGCTGTGCTTATTTTGGCTTTGTACTCACCAAGATATGAACCCAGGGCATCAAGTCCCCAAGATGCACCACTCAAGATGCAGGTTGAGTTTAGTGATGGAGGAAAACAGCAGAGTATGTGGACAGTGAGCTTTAAAAGGATGTTTTAGATCTCTTCTAACTCTCTAGTCTACCATAACTTCTAACACAGCCAGATATCTTTGAACAACACAGCCTGCTCTTATTTGGAAAAATGTGTGAAAGAGCAGCTGAAAGATGTGGCAGGAATCCAATATTACTTGATCAATTGATCACTTATTGGTCAGTTATTATCTTCACGCTCCATAATTTCATCCTGATTTCAACAGTTCCCTTGACACAGTGATAATTGCTGGATCACTTGTTCATGTCTTTATTTTGCAACATGAATTCAGGTGGATTTTGCTGTTATGTTAATGTAATCTTCCAAAGTGTACAGTTTTATAATAATTACTATTGTTTTTGTTTGTCTTGGTTTTTTGAGACATAGTCTCCCAGCTGGTCTGGAACTTAAAATGTAGACCAGGATGGCCTCAGTCTCACAGAGACCCACCTGTCTCTGCCTCCCCAGCACTGGGATTAAAGGTGTATGTCATCACATCTGGCTTATAATAATTACTTTTATAACTTAAAAATCACCTCCCCTGGTAATAACTATATTTAATAATGATATCTTAAGTTGCTATGTATCTATATGTAACTTTGTACACATGGGTAACCAACATTGCTGGTACCCATATACTCGCTATTCTTTTTCCTCATAATGTAATCCTGATTTGGAGGTATTGCTTATCCCCTTCTATATATTTCAAATATATGCCAATTTGATCATGGAATATCTGCTTGTGTTTTCAGGTAGCCAGTTTCCCACTCATCTCACAGCTAGACCTGGTCATGACTCACTTCTGATAAATAAGAGGTAAGGCCAAGTCAGTTGAGACAGAGAGACTTCTTCCCTGTGGTGCATAGAAACTTCCATATACAGTCTACCTTTATTTTTTTCTTAGCCTGTGACTGAAACTTTATAGCCAAGACAATCAGACTGAGGCAATGACATCAAATGCAGATGACAGAGAAGGAAGAAAGAACCTGGTACCTCTAAAAGATCGCAGAAGTGCCTAATCAAACCATGAATAGACTATATGGGCTCAACAGAGATTGCTGTGTTGTTCAGCTACTTGTTCAGCTAGATGCAGCTTTTGGTGTCTCAAATTTTTTTCCTCTTACAAGCTGAACTTTGACAAGCATTTCAAAAGCTAACTCCTTAGGATGGCTTCCTAGAGATGTAGTTATCATGTCATAAAAGATGGGAAATGCTAAGGCTTTGGTACATTTTACCAAACTGCCTCCAAAAAAGATACTACTAATTTAGGATTAAAAAATACCTAATACTATAAATGTTTGTAAAAATAAAGCTGTACCAAAAATGTTATTTTCCCTTAAAAGCCGGCATCTGCAGCATCTTAGAAAGCCCAGTGTTGCGTTTTTTTTTTCTAGGGGGCTGTGAACAAAAGCCTGTTTTCCCTAGATAGGGCACCACCAACAACCAAAGGCAAGATTCAGTCCAAGTCCAACTTGGTGAATCTATGAGTTTACTGGAATTACAGGAACATAAATGATTTAAAGTCAATGTAACAAGGGAAAGTTTCCACCCAGCATGAGCGATGATCTCATGAAAGTATAATGAACCCCCACCTTCAGTTAACCTTCTACTTATTTATATTTTAGCACACCTATGTAGGGCTGGGGAGGCTGGGGGAATAATGGCTAGAATCTCAGGTGGGAGTCTGGTCATCCTCACCGCTCCTACTAGGGAGTGTTAATAGCTCCATTATTATTACTATAGATCTTTAAGGACCAATATAACTATTATTTTGCTTACTCTATTGCTGTAATTTGGGACCAAGTTCTTCAGTAAGACATCTTAGTACACTGTGCTCCATACTGACTGGTGGTCATGTCAGGCTGGAAGGAAATCACTTCACTACAGTGCCCTGTAGAATTCCAAGAAAATGCAAAGTCAATAAAACCTGGAGAACATAATCAAATATAAAGTAGGTCACAAAAGACATCTTCAACATGTAAATGTGTGAACATACAACGAACTAGCTATGCTTTCAGACTTATGGATACCTGGAAGAACCATCAAGTAACAAAGCTGAGTTTTGAATTTAAGCACTTCGGTTAGCTATTCAGGGACAGTAAGTATAATACAGCACAGTTCTGTGACTTATGTGCATACCTTCTGCAATAAGGTATGTCAGCGAACAGTCTGAAAAACTGAGTCTCCAATGCCCCATCTTCCCAGTCTGCCTTCTTTGGTAAGGATCATCCCACAGAGAAAGGCTACAGAAACACTAGGATATGAGGGCAGTGAATGGTGGGGAAGCTCAGCAGGAATAGAGAGAGTTCAGTTAGTGATACAACAGCCCATGTGTAGGTTTGTTGACAGAGCTGAAAGGAAGATTGAAGAAGGGAAAACATTGTTTCATGACATTTTATTCGTTGACCTCTCATGATGGTTTTGACACATTGTTTCTTCCTTGTAATCCACTCAACTACTTCAACCTGTAAATTCACACACTAAAACATATTTACAGTGAAGTCCCATGACACAAAGCATCATTTCTCTCAATTTATTTCCAGCCTCCTTTGCAGTTATTAGGAATACATCGCATTTCCAGAGCTGCATTGTGGACTGGAGTATCTAAGTGGAAACAAAGCCACAGCCATGTAAAAAATTCTGTAAGCCTGACTGATAAGCACTTTCTGATTGTGGAGAGTTGGAAGGCTACAACTTCAGAGCAAATTGCATCAAGATATTTTTAGTTCCCTTAACAGCCATTCATTGCCCATCTCTGTGCCAGACCTCACTTGCTTTCAACCATCGAGCAAAACCTTTGGAATGTATTAACCTAGTAGACCACTAGCTTCCAACAACCAAAACACAAAGAGTGTTACCAGCTAATACCTAAAACCTATAGCCAAATCTTCAGAGTCTTCCCCTGTACTGTAACCTGCCAACCCAATGTTCCCATCAATGCATTTGAAAATTGCGTTAGTTTATGACTTTGTTTTGTTGTATGACAATAAAAGTTCCTGTAACCACTTCCATATTGGAACATGTTATTCAGAGAAACCTGAATCCATTTTCCAGGGCCACAGTCACTCATGTTTGGCTCAAAATAAACTCTCTTATACTTTTGAAGTAAGAGCAGTGTTGCGTATCATTATCATCCATCCTACTAATACAAATAAGTCCCTTCCTACTGTTCCTGAGTGCCTGCCTTAATAAAATTGTCCTGTTTACTTCATGCTGTGTATTAAGTCTGTGTGTCTTACACATGGAATGTGATAGTAATAAATGAGCCACGGGAGGAGGCCTCAGATCTACAACAGGCACTATGAATACAGTGTTTGTCATCTAGTTTACTGACATAGGGATAAACAACAGGTACATGAGATGGTTTTATACATATAGTATATGTTATATATTATATAACATACATAAAATAAAACAAGAGGCCAGATAAGGATAAGAAAAAGAAAAAAGGTGGTTTACTTTTAAAAGCTCAAGTTTTAAAATTATTTTATGTATGTCAGTGTATTGACTGCATGTGTGTAAGTGCACCAGTGTCATGCAACGCCTGTGGAGGTCAAAAGAAGGCAACAGATCCCCTGGAGCTGAAGTTACAAATGGTTATTATGTACCATCTGAGTGTTGGGAATTGAACCTGTGTCCTCTGCAAGATCAGTTTACCCACTGAGCCATCTCTCCAGTCCCTAAAGTGCACTTAACGACTACTTGAATGCATTGTTGTTAAACACACTAAAGTCCCAGTGTGTACATTGAGAGCTACCAACACAGGCTTCAACTTGTAGATGTTTATGCACAGAGAGAATACTGTAAGCACACAAGGAAAGTTAACTGAGAGACCCACACAAGAAAAATGACATTTGTAGGTTTGAAATCATCTCATCACAAGCCAAGGAACTAGGAAAGTTCCAGAAGCTAGGAGAAAGGGCTTGGCGAGACCCTTCAGAGAGAATGGCCTTGCTGGCACCTTCAACTTCAACTTCAGACCTCTGTTACCAGTAGAAAGCACATTTCTGCTGTTTTCAGACACCTAATGTGTGGTGCTTGTCCTAGCAGGAAACCGTCAGAACCATGAGGACACCATCTGGGAGGTATTCACGTACCTTCTATTCCCCCACAGGTTTTATTTCCTGAGATCAGAGCCCAGGCACTGTTCTAGGTTCCATGATTCTAGTACCACATCCACAGTTGGATGAACTATGATGCTTACCCTTGAGACATTTAAGGAAATATGTATAGTTGAAATGTAAAGCATCTACATATATATTTTTTGTCAAATGAACAAATATCTAATGAGTTCTATGTTCCAGGACATGCTGCGAATGTTGGGGGCACTGGGGAATGGAATGACATTGTTCTTCCCTCATTGAGCTTAAATTCTGCAAGAGAAAAAAAAATGACCACAATGGGATGAACAAGGTCAGAAACACGATACAGGATGATTTGATGGACAATGGAATGTATGTCAGACTTAAATGTATTGGTCAGGCAAGATAAAGAAATATTAGGGAGGTGTGCAAAGCAAGGAGGCACTGGATCCAGGGAAAGAGGCAGAGAGTGACAAATGAAACCAGAAGGGGCAAGTGCCTGATCTCAAGAAATGGAGGCAACCCATGATCAGGATCTGGATTTGATCTTCAGAACAATGGAAAGCTGTGAGAAGGTTCTGGATCAATTTCTAAAAGAACCCCTTTGGCGTCTGTGTGGTAAATGGCCTGTATTGGAGCAAAGTGAGAGGCAGAGGTTAGTTGGGGGGTGCGGGCACCCACATGCCACATGAGAGGTGGTCGTTGCTCTGTCTAGGGTGGTGACAGAAGTGAGGTATAGACACCAGCGCTAGTTGCTAAATGGAGTACAGAGGTATTTGAAAACACACCACCAATTCTTAGGTTTCTCTGTGGTCTCTGACCAAAACCAACCTGTTTATTGAATGGCAATTCATCAATTGTGACAATATATTCTGAGGTTTATGCAAAAGTGGAGTGGTAGGAGTTTGGATGAAGTGATGACCCCGAGTTTCTCTAGTCCTAGAGTTTGGGGTGGAGCTGCTGCCATGCTCTGTGTCAGTCAGCACCAGGAAATAAGCTCACACAGTGAAGGGTGGCTTGTGATATGAGTGGGGCTTCATCCATACTGGATATTATTTATAAATTTCAGGCATTGTAAGACAACACTATGACTAAAATCAACCTTTTTCTGCATTCTCCTGCAATCTAGGCTTAATGTTAAATACATCACATGTTATCAAATAATCCTTATGAAATAACATGTTCCTTCCCTTGTAAATCAAGAAACAGTCTGAGACAGCGATAATATGGCCACAGTGTTGGAGCTAGGAAGTTGCCTAGGCAGAATTTTAACCTAGATCTGTCTAAGTTTCAAGGCTGTACTACCTTTTATTTTATATTGCTTTTCCTTTGATTTCTAAAGATCTTCAGTAAGTAATAGAGTCTGTGGAAATAATGAAAAATAAGATGTAACATAAGCATTTTTGTATTTTAATTTATTTGAAATTTGTCACTATTATATAAGCATGTATATATTCTACATGAATATATACATAGAATACACATTTACAAAAATGTAAGTATTGGCTACAAATCTATTTGATGTGTCTTTATACAGTTGTGGAAGCACAAACGTTGCACATTCTGGGTAGAAACAAAGTAAAGTTCTCTTGCCACTGGTAACTTTGGTGATTTCAGATCTAACTATTCTTATAATACATCAACTCTTTTGGTTTATAGGACAAGAAATCTCTTTGAATACAAAAGAAAAACTATTCTTTTTTAAAGTGGGCTGCCATTTCTATTGCTTGCTCTGTGTTCCCATTCATTGGGTTCTTGGAGAAATAAATCAAAGTGACAATGAGCTGAAATGGAAATCAGGTTTTGCTGGTGTTTTCACTGAAAGAAGAATTCTTCAAAACCTGAAAATGGAAGAAAAAATGAAAGCCATTCTCACTGCTAATGAAATGTTTCCTTGCTGTCAAGCAGCATGTGGCGAGAAGAAAAACAACTTGGACTTAACCAGAAACTCAGACTGTAGAACATCTTCAACCAGGTAATTAGACTGACATGAGATGTGACAAACAGTGATCATTACAAAGCTTTGAGATGCAGGTTCTGAATTAAAGAGTATGTGGATGGCCAGAGTGCCATTCTGCAGTCCTGAGCCAACAACGGTGCTTAGGAAGCCACTTCTGTCCCGTGTACCTGCCCGAAATGCAGGTGGTTCCCCACACTACATCTGATTTTAAAAACAAGGTTTAAAATGACAGCTGTGAACAAATGAAAGCATTCTCTGGTGAGCAGCTGCCTTGTGGGATGAGGAAACAGTTCTTGGAAGCCAGCCCCGTAGCACTTTGTCTGTCCGGTATAAGAGAAAAGCTGCCTCCTCTATAACTCAGGTTGAAACTTCCCTTTACTCCTGTGTTTGGCAATACATTTTTTTTTTTTACTTTTTTTGAAGTAAAGAAAGCAAGCTTTGTGCTTATATAGATGCAGTCAACATTTTCCAACAGATGCTTGCGAACAATTACTAAAGTATTTGTGGTGATGTTAATAGGCACTTGAAAAAAAACTAAGGAACTTTACACATGAAGTTTTGTTGTATCTTAAACAGAGAGAGTTTTAATCCAGCATTTGGCATTTCTACAGACATGTGGATAGATTGTTAATACTACCTGCTGGTCTTTGTTGCTACTGTTGAGGGCTAGGAAAACTCTCTTCACGAATAACATTTCTAAATCCAAACTCCTACTTGATTAAGATGAATGTTATGAAGAAGTTAATGATGAATAAGATATTCTCCCTCCATTAAAGGAGCTAGGAACAGACATGCATTCATTAAAATTCAAGTCGCAATGATAGCTACTTGGTGATCCTGTGTTCTAAGTACAAAAGAGAAATGAAATCCAACTTTGGTCACTAGGAAACTATTTAAGGGGATCACAGTTGAAACTGCATCTGGAACCAGGTGTAGAGAAAAAATTAGGAAATCGAAGTGGATAGTTCACTGGATCAATGGAAGCAGGTTCAAAGGCCTAGACGATTTTGGGGAATGACAGTAATATTTGGAGTGGGATAAGTAATGACTGTAGCAAGAGGTAAAGATGGGCTATCTTCAATAAGTGTAAGTAAAATATAAAATTCATTTCTGCAGAAAATCTGGAAATGTTATCAATGATTAATAGTCAGAAGTGATATTGCAATGAAGTGTTAGGAAGATGGTGTTGTGGTTCTTTGGATGACAGAGAATTAGACTAGGTTGAAAGCTATTATAATAGATTATGGCATAATAGTGTAATGGACAATAATGGATGAGGTCTCATATTTAGCACAGTGGCAGCAGAGATTGTCAGAGTGAACAGATTCACTGTTGTTTGTTAATAGTTTTAAAAGTCCAGATAGTCATGTGACAATGAGTTACCGATTATTGCAGATGCTGACCAGCACTGAAGATATAGAACTGAGAATCCTCTGCATTGTTTATGAGTTTGGTTTCTAAGTGTGGATAAAGATACCCGGAAAAGAAACAAGAGTTGTCACCAGGGAGAAAACCTGGGAAGACACAGAATTTAGGAATTTAGTAGTTGGCTGTCAAAGTGAGTCATCAAGGAAGCATGTGAAACATCTGGAACACTAGGAAACAGCCACAGTGTCGGTAGTGGTCCAGGCTAGGGGGACGACAAGCCAGCTGGTAAAGCTTACATGGTGGCCTTTGGTTATACGACTACAGAAAAAGCAAATTCAGAAACACTGCAACAGTAAAACCAAAGCAACAGTGGGTCAGGATGGAAAGAACCAAGGAAGGAAATTCAACGAAAGGAGATGGCATTTCACAGGATTAGGTGTTTAGGATAAGAGGACTCTGAGTCAGCACCCAATCAAAAAGATAATTTTCTAAAAGTAGGGATACTAAGAAAAACCAGGAAACCTGGATAAGCAGATAAAAGAGATTCAAGAAGGTAAAACAAAGGATAAAAGCAATTGCATTGATGAATAGCATGTTTTGCCTTGGTAAGTAAAAAAGAATGTTCAAAACTATCAATGTGGAGGTAGGTGATAAAAAAAATTCCACAACACTCTGTAACTAGGAAGGACAGCAGCTTGAGGTAATGGTGAGACCAAGTCTAACCCAGTCAGGGGCAGACCAGCACTAACGCAGTCAGGGGCAGACCAAGACTAACCCAGTCAGGGGCAGACCAAGACTAACCCAGTCAGGGGCAGACCAAGTCTAACCCAGTCAGGGGCAGACCAAGTCTAACCCAGTCAGGGGAAGACCAAGTCTAACCCAGTCAGGGGCAGACCAAGTCTAACCCAGTCAGGGACAGACCACAAGCACTGAACATGAAACAGAAAGAAGTTTGGGCAAAGAGACTTGGTTGCTGATGTCATTCAAAATGGTGGCAGAAGAAGCTGGTGAGGGGAATGACACTTAATAAATCCTGAGGGCTTATCATCTCTACCAGAATGAATGTCTTATGTACACACAGTTATATGCACACACACACACACACACACACACATACACACACACACACATGCACACTTACATACACATGTATACAGATACGGTTTTACAACTCATAAAACTTTAATTTCCATTTATTGTTTCTTATTTTTCAGAAAGACTATATGAGAAAATATCTTTAAGATCTAAAATCATGTTACTGGTAAAGAATTAGTCTAAATGATGAGAATGAAAGTTGATGCCTAAGAATGAAAGAGAGCTCAGAGTTCCACGGTTGCAGGATTTGTAATTCTTCAAACACTCACATGCCATGCAGTCTTCTTTGAGCCTTGCAGTTTAACTCTGGCCACCGCTCAGGCATGAATTCCTCCCTGTGTTCTGTTGTTGAAGACACCTGCTTGGACACAGTCCTTCCTCCTTTGGATCTGACTCAGACCTTTCTCCCATAGCTCACATCATGCTTTCTTTCTGTTCAGAGAAGAACATAAAACCATGTTTCTAGATAGAATAAAAATATGGAAGATAAATATTTTCTTTGTTTTTTTTTAAGTTTTTAAGTTTCAGTTCATATATATGAGTTGTACATTATTTTACTGCTTATAAGGAATTTGTAAAAATAAATTTGAATGTCTATTGTGTTTGTGGATTCTGAGAATGTGTTCCATTGCAGGAACATGACTGTCTTTTCTTTTCACTTCCCTCCCCGCCAAACTATGTCTATGAGGAATGGCTAGATTGAGAAGAAGAATCAGGTTTTGGAGGCACTGCTGGTGGGGAAAGAAACTGCACTTTGCTAGTATCAATTATTTAGTTGGAACTTGCAGCTGAGAAATTTAAAAAGCTTGTGACATATCCCACATTACTCAGGCACTGCAGAGAAAGCGATACGGAACTGTGCTTGTTGCCTGAGGCTTGTTTTAATGTGGGGTGCAATGTTTCAGTCCTGCATGGACAACTCACATTCAAAAAGAAAAAAAAAAAGCAGGGAAGGAAGGCTGGAGAGATGGCTCAGCGGTTAAGACCATTGACTGCTCTTGCGGAGGACCCTGGTTTGATTCCCAGCACTCACATGGCAGCTAGCAACCATATATAACTCCAGTCCTAGGGAATCCAACACCTCTTCTGACCTCTGTGGGCACCGCAAGGTGCACTTACAAGCATGCAGGCAATATACTCATACACATGAAATAAACATAAAATTTTAAAAAGCTAGGGCCAAGGAGACAGCTCAAAGGGAAAAGTGCTTGTTGTGTGAATACAAAGACTGGAGTTTGAAATTCCAGCCTTTGGGAGGTGAAGACAGGATCCCAGGAACAAGTCAATTAGTTCTGTTGTTTGAACCAATGAACTCTGATTCAAGTGAGAAACCCTGCTTCAGTATGTAAGGTGGAGCACTATTGAGGCAGATACCCGTTATCAATTTCTGACCTCCGTATGCACATGTACAAATGTGCCCACACACTTGGAAACACACATATACACATGCAAAAGACACACAACATACTCTCCTTTTTCTTGGGGAATTGGTTGGTGTATATTTTGGAGTTAATGTCTCTGAATAGCTAAAGTACCAGTTGTGGTCATTGTTATATTTTGTTTATCATTTGTGCAGATAAAGAAAGATTAACTTCTTGCAAGTTCTACTATGTTCTTTTTCTCATTTTGTAGGAAAGCAAACTTGCAATCAGCGAGGCAGCAGTGAAAACCATCATCTTCTAGTTGTTAACGCAGCATTTCATCATGGCTTCCTGCAGCAAGACCAGCATCAAGGGGCAGATTCTGTTGCCTCTCACCTGAAATTTATTTTTTAGCAGGATATTTAGGCTTTGACAAATGGTAGGGCTGAGATCATCAGTGCTTTCTGCAGCTTCAAGGGGCCCATTTTCTAAGCCTGGCTCTTCCTCCACAGTCTATCTGAAACATGCAATTTAAGAATCTTGCCATATTATTTTGGAGGTTAAGCTGAGAGCTTCCTTGGGTAATTGGGGTCACTATGTGGGCAGCAGTTGGTCTGAAGCAATTTCATTCTTTATTCTTTCTCTTTCTCTGGAGATGTATTTAGAGATGGCAGTGAAGTTGAAGAGAAAGTTCTAGTTTTTAGCTGCTGCTGGGTGCATGAATGTTGAGTTTGAAATACTTTGTACCATATATAAGTATAAAATCATTTTGACGTTGAGGATACTTGGTTCCAAATATTTGGAAATATCTCTAAATATGTTTTAGCTTCATTGTAGTAGGATTGTTAAGACCTGACTTTTGAAACTCTGCTGAGCTGCAGTGGTGTAGCAATTGGATATTCAGCTTAGGGAGACTTAAAATTTAAACATGCAAAATGAATTTGGTTGAAATCAGGTGGGAAGACACTCATGAATCTTCCTCCTTATTCTGTGTATCTGCTAGGGCACTGGCTCTTGAAAGCATAGTAACATGTCAAAAATAACAATGCAATGTCCTTGTGACTTTCCAATACTGTTTCTTTAAAGAGTGAGAAGATCAGAGAGTGTTGGTAGAAGGCAGCTTTACGGAAGAGGGAAAGAATGAAGATAAGGCATGAGGACAGAAGGATAAGCCCCTGGATATGGGCCTGTGTCTGCTGACTTAGAACACCTTTGCTGAGGCTTACAGGCTTCCAAACTGGGGAGAGTTCCCAGTGAGCAAGGTAATTCCAGATATTGAGAAGAGTGAGGCAGGGTTTTCTTTTTCACAGGATATAAGAGATTTTGGTGAGGACCATGATTATATAACATGAGAAAGGAGATGCAAGAAAAATAGTGTTGCCTTAGTTTGCAGAAGCCAGATATAGCATGGTCTATTAGAGAATGACACTCAGAGAGCTGAGAAACTCTCAAAACAGGGCAATAGTAGGTTTCTGCTTAAAGTCAGTACTACCTGCCTCAAACAAATGCCTGATAATGCCTATTATTCTTACTATATGGCCCCAGTCGGCCTGCTGCCCACTCTGTTCAGTGACACACTTCTTTGTTCTTTTCAGAATCATGTGCCTGCTCAACCCCTTCCCCATCTTCTACAGGCTCAACTAGCAACACTGTCAACCCTACCAACACCCAAACTCACCTTTTTCTTTTTCGTTATGTCATCACATAATCTTCATCCCTACACCTAACTCTTTCACTAGTGCTTCTGTTCTGATCTTTTCTGTTCATCCTGGAAACCACATCATACTGTCCTTTCTCTCTGCTCAGATTTCAAAGATACATTTTGTCAAATATCTGTTCCTTCAGCTATCTTGTCACCTTTATAGACTCTTTAAAAAGATAGCTATATTTATTTTTCTCTCCAATTTCCTTATTTTCTACTTATTTCACAATGTGTTCCCCCAATAATCTTCCAAAGCAGTTATTTTAATGGTTCAGATCCATGTTCCTTCATAGGGCAATGTATGAGTCAGGGTTCTCCAAGGAAACAGAACCAGTAGAATGAATATGTATAAAGATTTATCAGCTTAGCTCACAGGATAGAGTCCGAGTAGTCCAACAATGGCTGCACCACACTGGAGAGGCTGAGAATCCGTAGTTGCTCAGTCCACAAGGCTGGATGTCTCAGTAGTCCCAATCCAGTGCTGGAGGTCTGACAAATTCCAAAATATCAGCTAGTCTTC
>NW_008353267.1:1791175-1791678 GCF_000622305.1 Nannospalax galili | reverse complement strand
TGATCCAATCAAGAAGATCTCTTTCATTTCAGTTAATCCCAGATCCACTCACACTCACACCAAGGATTAGGCATCATGAATCCACCCCTTGTCAACTTGACACCCAATGGGTTCTCTCTAAGTCATGCTTAATTTTGAAATGAAAAAAATATTGAGGTCATAATTTCACCTAACATGATGTAACTATCCCATCATACAATGACCAGTGCATTATATATCTTAGAGTAGGTGATAAGGTCTTTGAGGAATGCTTAGTCCTTTAGTGTCTCATAACCCAATATAATCATATAGGTTCACAACACTTAACCACTTAACACATCTCGATTACATATTCAAAAAAGAATAGCTCAAGTACCTGCTTAACATATGTGTGTCCATGCACAAGCGTATTCTTAACCAAATAGGACAAAAATGCTCATGTCAGTTACAATCCACGTTTCTGCAACTGGTCACGTGGCCTTAGTTGGTATTTGTAACTACCTCCCTCTACGACCCATTCTGTA
>NW_008353267.1:1786961-1788375 GCF_000622305.1 Nannospalax galili | reverse complement strand
GATAGAGCTTCATTGATGAGAATTGAGAGATGCATTAGTGTTCTTTTTACCCCTTGTTCTATGCTCCATGAGCCTTAGGTGTGGAGGTTGCATCCTAGATGTGCCACTTAGGCTTGGGCAATTTCACAGTCTGTGTGTGTGTATTAGTCAACGTTCTCCAAAGAAACAGAACCGGTAGAATGAATATACATGTATAGGGATTTATCAGCTTAGCTCACAGGACAGAGTCCAAGTAGTCCAACAATGGCTGCACCACACTGGAGAGGCTGAGAATCCACAGTCTCAGTCCACAAGGCTGGATGTCTCAGTAGTCCCAATCTGGTGCTGGAGGTCTGACAAATTCCAAAATATCAGCTAGTCTTCGGTCTACAGCAGCAAGACGACCCACCAGCGAGAGAGAAGGCAAGCCGCAAAAAGCCCCGTGTTCTCCTCTGCCTTGGTCTTTTATACCGGCTGCCATCAGAAGGTAACGTCCACATTTAGGGTGTGTCTTCCAGCTTTAGATGATCCAATCAAGAAGTTCTCTTTCATTTCAGTTAATCTCAGATCAAATCAAGTTGACACCCAGGATTAGCCATCACAGGCAATTTAAAGAATTTCTCCAAATTCAATCCATTTGGCTCTCTTCCATGTTCCCTGGTCCTATCTACGATTGACTATTGCTGGGATTATTTCAGAAGCCTATTAAATTAAAAACATAAAAATATTTTTCACTCTGACCAAATTAAACCTCCTCACCAAAAGTCATTTCATGAATCAAAGTAGATGGTATAAAAATCACACTACATCCTTTACTCTTTTAAAAGCACTTAAGTGGCTGCCAGATGATCTTGACAACAAAGGAAAGTTACTTGGCAAATTCAAAGTGTTTTGCTGGCTATTGGCCACCTCTCCCACTTTGCAGTGATTTTATGCCTTTATATTTTCTCCAGCCTTATCTCAGTTACTCTGAAAACTTTGTTCTTGCCTGTCATAGACTTTTAACATGCTTGGCACCAACTACCTGCTCACCAGTATTACCCCACTAATCCCCACTCATCCTTCATCAAATCTTATTCATCATACTCTTACCTCTCACCTTGTCACTTAACACTGCACTCTAGAACCAATTCCACACAATAACTCTGAAAGTAGTGTTTTCCTATGGACAACTCTGACTTGAAATTGTTTATGTTAGTGAGACTAAAAAAGGAATTACCAGAGGGAACCATATTATTCCTACAATCTACTGACAAATTATACATAACAGATCAAGCAATATATCTCTAGATAAGGTTTATTGGAGACCAACTGGTCATTACCCAAGATTTATCTGCAGGACACACAGTAAGTAAAAATGCCAGAATGGTGGAATTAACCTTCTTGGATGTTTAACAGACATACCTTGAGATCTATACTAATTGGGTCAGAGGGA
>NW_008353267.1:1777476-1785964 GCF_000622305.1 Nannospalax galili | reverse complement strand
ACGATAGAATTTATTCTCATAATTGTTTTAATAGCTTTTGTATAATCCTCATCGCTATTATGAGATATAAAATGTATTTATCAAATCTGTAATCATTATGCCAAAAAATCTGAATTACTGTAATATTTTGTATATTGTTAAAAATGTAACTTTAATTGTAAAAAAAAAATCATCCTTCATTATACTGTAAATTCTGCAAAAAAAATAGGAATTACACACACACACTCTACATATAAAATTTCAAACTATATATTATATGTAAGTATAATATATATTTCATACTGTATATTATATATGTGTATGTGTGTATGTGTGCACGTGTGTGTATATAACTGAAGGCTATATAACAAAAAAACACAATGCCAGGCAAGGGAAATTGCCTTTTGAGCTGTTGGTCAGAGTAGACCAAGAGACTCCCAAAATAATGGGTTATTTCCACAGTCCAGAACTTGAAGTCCAGAACACGTTATTGCTGAAGACACAACATACATTGGACAGAGGACTTGGAGCAATCAATCTAGAACTGACCCAGAAGCCTCTTCCCTGAACACTAGCTCTCATAGTATCAGAACATGCTACGTAAGCTGCCAAGGGAGAAAATCAGTCAGTGATCCTACCCAGATGTAAATTTTATGAACCATAAAAATGACCAACCCAGCAAATAATCTCTATTGGTGCAGTAATGTCACTTTTATCTTGGGGGTAATCAACAACTGTCCCCTGGATTTAAACCCTGCTCAATAGCAGGGGACTCAGGTGTTGTACTGTATCACAGCCAAATACACATGGATGAAGAGATCATACATCCTAGAGAAAAACTCCATCTTGGTACATACCTAGACCAATGTAATTTCTTACAATTTTTGAAATATGTATCCTTTAAAAATACTTTGTTCATTTTTACTTTATGTGTATGATGAGTACATATACCTGTGTGCATATAAGTGCACCTGTGTTGTGCAGTGCCCATGGGGGTCAAAAGAGGGCATTGAATTCCCCCAGAACTGGAGTTAAGAACAGTTGTTAGCTGCCATATGGGTGCTTGGGTCCTCTGCAAGAGCAGTCAGTGCTCTTAACCACTGAGCCATCTCTCCAGCCCCTAAATATATATCCTTATATTTTCAGGCAAGTTTTCCTCTCACCACTGATCAAAGAAACTTCTTTTTGAAACAGATGGAGACATTAAAACATTTTACAACTGGTCAAATATGCAGAGTAAGTGTCTATGAGGTGTGGAGCCCCCAGTGACACATCTGTAATGCAACCTCTGCACCTAAGGATCAGGAAACATAGCAGAACAGGAGGCAGAGAGAATATTAAGGCATCTCTCAACTCTCACTAGAGAAGTTTCTTCATGCAACAGATGTTGATTAATCTAGTTGTCCACAACTGACCAAAGTTCAGAGAACAAGAGGCTGCAGAGTGCTTATTCCTGAATAGGACATCTATATCAAACTTCCATTCCTGCAAGGATCAGGAGCCACTGCTGTGTTGAAAAGGTGGTGGAAAGACTGTAAGTCAGAGGTGATGGGTGGCCATAAAGAAAAAGAGTTTTCCAGACAGCTGGGAAGTTACTTAGATGAACTCACAGCAATGCCAACAGCGTGCACAATCTCAAACCAGACAAAATTCCAGCGTAGAAGTGGGTGAGTAAGAAGTACCAAATTTAGTTGCTGGGACAGGAAGAATTAGTTTTCTTTAAGGATATGATGCTAGATTGGTTAATCAGGTTCCAGTGGATGAACCCACAATGAAGGACATTTGTAGACACAAATTTGACTTGATAGGCCTTAATATATGTAATAGAGTACATGAAATCTAGAAAGTAGGTCTATTATGGGGGTACAGGTTAAAGGAAGGGGGTCTAAATATGAAAAAAATATATTATATAGAATTTGCAAACATCCCATAAAAATAAATAGAATAGGACTTTCTCTTCCTTGTCCAATAACTTCAATGAAACCATGGCATGCACTGATCTTTGCTGACAATTATATTCCTGTTTAATTCTTTCAACTAAGAGCACACAACACAAGAGAGAAAGCATTTTTTCGATAAATAAAAGTATGAATAAGAAAATCCTTGTTTTCTTTTACTGGCCATTACTGTTGGAGCCATAGTAACATGAGGAGACAGGGACTAGGAAGGAGGCTAAGGAAGATAAACTGGTAATGATATTTCCGAAAAGTTTTACTTTCTAGCAATTTTACTTGGTATTGAGCTGACACCAGTGTTCTCTGATGTTTCAATATTTTGTTTGGCACATGAGTGCCTATGACCTTCAAGTAGACAAATTATAGAGCAATAATGCTGGCCACTTCCCTTATGATTTCCTAATTGAGCCTTTGGTAACTTCTTCATCAAATTCAAACTCCCTATGCTGGACTGTAAGGCCTTCTAGAACTCTACTTCACGTTCCTGACTGAGGAGAACCCCTCCGTTGCCTTTCTCAAATCTTGCTCATCTTGATTTACCCCTTTGGGTTAGTTACCTTTCTTGCTGTTGTAACAGAATACCTGTTAACAATTTAGAGGAGTAAAAGTTTATTTTGACTCATTTTCAGTTTCTTTAGTGCCCCATAAAGGAGAAGACACAGAACAGCTCCATCTCTAGTGGGAGGAGCATGAAGTGGCAGTTTGTCCACTTTCTGGTGGCAGGTAGGAAAAAGAAAGCATAGATTCTTAGGAGCTGAGGCAGATGAGGCTTTTAAAGTCCAGCCCCAGTGACCTACTTTGGACAGTGAGGCTCTGCATATACCAAACGTTCTGCAGTCTCCAAAATAGGGCCACCATCTAGCGGCCAAGGTTGCAAACACAGGAGCCTATGGGGACACTTCACATTCAAACCATGTTGTTCTTTCCTTAACACTGTTCCCTATGCCCTGTCCTCCATGAATTAACTCCCTTTCTAGTTTGACTAGAGTCCACACTTGATGGTGCTGTCTTTTAAGTTACTTACTGTAACTGATTTCTCCAGCACCAAAACGGGACACACACACATACAAAAAAAATTAAATTAATGCACCCATGTTTTATGTGCAAATTTACATTTATATATAACTCTATGCATTTTAGCTCCTAAAATGTGCTTCAGAGATTTTCCATGTGATTTTTCCTCTTCTGACCTCTGCGGGCATTGCACAACACGAATGCAGTACCTACATGCAGGCAATACACGCATACACATAAAATAAAAATAATAAATAAAATTTAAAAAATATATATCAAGTTTCTATAATATAGGTCCTACCTTCTGTAAAATACATATAAACGTCAATATATTTCTTTAAAAATCTTTATAACTGGCTGGGTGTGGTGCACATGCCTTTAATCCCAGCACTCGGGAGGCAGAGGCAGGCACATCTCTGTGAGTTTGAGGCTAGCCTTGTCTCCATAGCGAATCCAGGCCAGCTGGGGCTACAGGGAGACCCTGTCTCAAAAAGGCGAAAAAAAAATCCTTATAACTGTTAAACAGATTTACGTTTCCCCAAAGTCAAAAACATTGCCTACATTTGAGTCTTAGTTTAAAAACTCTGTACTGGATGCTAATATAGGTAGTGCTTGCCATTATTCTGAAAAACGAAAGAGATGCTCAGAAAGATTAACTGGCAAAGCAAGTCAATAGAGAGCTTAGAAATTCTGCCTCCTGAAGACCTTAGTTCCTCTTTTTCCTCTTCTTACTTTTAAGTCAAAGAGATGACTATGAACGATCGAAAGTTTGTTAATGTATTATTCATGAAAGAAGACCCAAAAAAAGAGTTTCGTGGTGCCTACAGGTACATGTCCTTACATCTAAGAAATAAAGCAGTGAGTGAAGATCTTGTCAACAAACTCAAGAAAATATGTCATTATCAGTTTGAAGATTCAGTTTATCTGGAATATCACAAAAATGCCTTCCTAAAATTGAAAATTGCAAATCCAATAAAGCCAAGACAGGAACTGTTTTCATTTGATCATAAATTTAAAAATTCAGGATGATTACAAAATAATGTAGAAAATTACAGAAGTGTTATACCAAAAAGCTTTTTATTGTATGCCATAAATATATTTTGCTAGAAAAATTATACATATAATTTTATACATAAATAAAATCTCTTGGCTACGTAATTGAATTCGTGCTTCATGAAAACTTCCTTAAAATCTTACATTTCAAGAATCGAGAAAACAGAAGTTGATTTCTGTTCTAATTTATAAGCATTTTCTGAAGCATTAGTTTTATGATTATGTACGTGCAGTTTTTGTGGCATAAAAATACACAGGTGACAGTCAATATTTTTATGCCTTCTTTACATGAGGTCCCCTAACCTGGCTGACATGTGCTACAGATAACTCTTTAAGTCATACAATGTATTAGCATCCACCTTAATATTTCTCTGTGTTAGAGAACTTTCTTGTTGACAAATATTAACAATTTTCCGTATTAACTCATCTTCTTATAATATGCTTACATTATGTAATGATCTTGATCAAAAGCATTTCTTCCAAAATTCACCAAAAGTTAAATGTTCAAATGTGAGGCTGAAAAAATATTTCAATAAAAGTAATCCTAACACTTAGCCTCTATAATCATATGTATCATATATTGTTTATTGTGTATCTGTATATAGAATTAGCCCTCTATTAATATTTAAGACCATCTACGTTTTGGTGTATTTCAAAGTGAGCCTAAACATTGTGCAATCATCCACACCACTTCAATGTGTATGTATCAACTGAAGTTCTTTCTGTTACACATTTATTTCTTTTGAGATATAAATTGCATATCTAGGCTTTTATCCACCTTAAACTAGCAAACACCTTAGGAGGTTTGCTCATGCCCCACCTCAGGCAATCTCTCTTCCCAGAGGTTAACTTTGCTTCAGCAAAGTCTTCTGCAGTTATTTTTTCTCGATTGTAGAACTTCAAAAACTTGAATTACATAACTTACACTTTGTGTAAGGCCTCTGCACATAATGTTAGAATTCATCCATATCTGTCAATCATGTCAATCATGTGTCTCTTATTTCTAAGCAGTGCCATATTAGTTATTCTGTCCCTGTGATAAAACACCATGACCAAAGTAGCTTATGGAAGGAAGAGCTTATTGGGCTTACAATTCCAGAGAGATAAGAGTCTGTCCATTATGGCAGGGAGCATGATGGCAGAGGTTGCTAGAGCAGAAAGCTGAGCACTCATATCTTCCAGCAGGCATGGGAAACAGAACAAGCCCCTGGAAATTGGACGTGGCTCTCTACTCTCAAAGACTGTCCCATGACTTCCTTCCTCCTGCAAGACTGCACCTCCTAACCTCTGCAAACATTGCCACCAACTCAGCCAATTATTTAAATACTCAGAGCCGGTGGAGGGCTATCCTCATTCAAACCACAAGAACACTGATAAATAATTGGATGTTCCTTAATACTTCACTCTGAAAAGCTAACCCTAAATGTTCCTATAAAAATTCTACTCTCAATTATTCCAAAAACTATGTGATGTCTCATTGTGATTTCAATCTTCACTTTGCTAATATGAGCTAATGGTGTTGGACACTTTCTCATGTACGTAATGTTGGTGGGAATGTGTTTAAAATACGGACAATTTTAAAAAATATTATTGAGCTTTTGTACATTTCATACAACAGTTTTCAATCAAATTTAGATCCATCCATTCCTGCATAACTCCCCCACTCACCAGATGAACCTCATACATGTTAAGTTCTATCCAGTCAAGCAATTGTACCCAGATATCCTTCGGTGCAAATTCATCAACTGGAGTCTAGTCAGCCTATCTAGAGATTGTAAGGTCTACTCTCTCTCACAGCACAGTAGTCAGTTCCCAGACTAGGGCCAGCCTGCCACCCATTTCCCATGCTCCCCTCTGGGCCCTTATCTGAATGAGTTGCCATGGATCTTGTGCTGAATGCCCCCATTATCACAAGTTCACATATGCAAGCTTCCAGCGGCCTGAAGCCTGTTTCCCTATGTTCATGGACTAATCCCAGCTCTTACAATCTTTCTGCCCCCTCTTACACAGTGGTCCCTCAGCTGTGGGTGGGTAGGTGAGGTTTAATATAATAGCCCTATCCAAGGACACACAGTCCTTATTCTGCAGTCTCTTATTCTCTAAAACTTGGGCAATTGTCTTAAGTACATCTACTGGCATCTATTCATCCTATCTAGAAATCTTAAGGAAAGTCTACTTTCCCTCTCCCATCAGCAATCAGTCTCCAACAATTCTCAGGCTAGAGCTGGTCCACTGCCCATTTCCCTCACACCATGTTGGGCCTTCATCTGATTGAGTTGGCATGGGTCTTGTGCTCTATGCCACCATTACCACAAATTCACATGAGCAAGCGTCCAGTGACCTGAAAACCTCTGTTTGCCTATGTTGGTAGACCAACCCTGGCTCTTACAATCTTTCTGCCCCCCTGTTCTGCAATGGTCCCTGAGCCATGGGTGGGTGAGGTTTAATGTAGGAGTCCTAGCCAAGGACACACACTCTGCAGTCTCTTATTCTCTAAAATTAGCCAGTGTGGCCTTCTGTGTGTATTGCACTCTGTTGTATAAGGAAGCTTCACTGGTGAGAGTTGAAGGATGCACTTATTTTCTCTTTACCCCCTGTTCCACTATGTTCTGTGAGCCCTAGTAAAGAGGTTCCACTATAGATATGTCACCTGGGCCTAGGCATCTCTCAGACATAAATTTTCTGTGTGTAACCAGTTGTGGAACTCTGCTGTATCCTCCATCTCTTCCCAAAATAAGCTTCTTTGATGAGCGGGGTACAGTATACATGTCTATAAATATAAAGATCCATATTTAACATATGGCAAGAAATTTCATTTGTCTAGAGATATGACATAGGGTTTTCTCTAGGATCTCTGGCTTCTCCAGCCATGTGTACTTGGTTGTGTTTACAGTGCCACCTGTGCATTGTCTCCCATTGAGAGGGCTTTAAGCCCAATTAGATAGCTGTTGATTATCCCCCAGATAACAGTGCCACTATTGCACCAATAGAGATAGTTTGCTGTGGCAGTCGTTATGGTTATTAGGCTTTAGGGCTGGATTGGACCATTGATTGATTTTCTCCCTCAGCAGCTTGCACAGTATCCTGTAGAACTATGAGAGCAAAACTTCAAGTAAAAGGCTTCCAAGTCAGTTCCTGCTCCATTGCTCCAAGTCCTGTGCCCAAAGTATGTTGTCTTTTGCAGTAGGTTCATATCTTGATTTCTGGGAGATAACCAGGAACTCGGGCAATAGCCTGTGTTTTTTCGGGGGTCTCTTGGACTATTCTGATCAACACTCAAAGGGAGGTCTCTCCTGTCTGGCACTGTGTTCCTTGCCACACAACCCCCAGGTATAAATGTGGACTAATGTTCAGGCACTGAATATGCTCTTCTCGGAGGGTTCTGGACCCAACACATTTTCCTCTGGCTCCTCTAGCCCCCCAAGCTCCATTCATCTTTACTCTTTCTCCCCCTTATCCAACTTCTCTCCCTCCCCAGTCCCAAGCGATCCCATTATCCCCAGCTTACCCCCAATAACGCCCACCTTCCATTCTCCCCATGTTTATTTTTGCTACAAATGGTGGAGTTCTTCCTATATCTTGGATACCAGTACAATTGTCAGATATATTTCTCAAATATTTTGTCACAATCTGTGGTCTGACTATATGTTTCCTTACTGACATGTTGAATAGCAGATTTTATTTTTTACTAAGTCTAATTTATCATTTTTATTTTGCTTTCAATGTCATCTTCTTTAAATTTTTTGAAACTCTTTGAGGTACCCTAGGTCAAAAAGATATTGTCTTATGGTTTCTTCTTAAAATATGTATAATTCTATGCTTAAATCTATGATCTATTGTCACTTATTTCTGTGCAATGTATGAAATTTAGATTTATAGTTTTGTTACTGCGTTTGAATATTTCATTGTTCCAATCATATGCTGAAAAGGCCACTCTTCCATTATGATATTCTTTTGTGACTTTGTCAAGAGATTAATTGGCCATATTTTTAAGGGTCTATATCTGGCCCTATTTATCCCATGAAAGGTGTTACCACCATGTCTTGAATATATAGGTTTATGATAAATCTTAAAAATCAAACAATATATGGGGCTGGAGAGATAGCTCAGAGGTTAAGAACACTGGTTGTTCTTGCATAATACTCGGGTTCGAATCCTGGCACCCACATGGCAGCTAACAACTCTTTGTAACTCCCCAGGGGATCCAACAGCCTCTTCTGACCTCCACAGGCATTGCACGGCATGGGTGCACTTATCTACATGCAGGCAATACATGCATACACATAAAATTTTAAAAATTTTATAAAGTCATAGGGTAGATTTCAATGGTAATGTTTACCACCTCTACTAATTAACATGACATAAAATTTTATGCTTCCTCCTCAAATACAATTCATTTAAAAAATTTTTTTATTTTTTTGTGGGTGTGTATATCACACAGAACACCCCAAAATGTTTAAAAATAAATGAATAAAAATATATAAAAA
>NW_008353267.1:1768524-1777407 GCF_000622305.1 Nannospalax galili | reverse complement strand
ATTTAAAGGTTAGAATCAGCTTATTGACTATTGCCAATCTTATTACCTTTTTTTGAAATGTGAATTTGTGGAGAATTAATTTTTAAATACCAAGGTTTCCAGTTTATAAACTCAGTATTTGCCACCACCCAATTTAATCTGCTTTGAGATTCTAGATTATAGGGTTTACAGCTACTTTATTAGGTTTATATATGTATTGTATCTTTGAGGGGATCTTTAAAATGGCACTATGGTTTTAATTTTATATTACAGATGGTTCTTCAGCAGATATGGTGATATAGTTGATTTTGCATGTTGATCTTATATCCTTTACCTCACTAAATAATTTAGGAAATCTTGGATGATATACTGTGGTATTTTAAACATAAAGTTGTATCTATGAGCAGGTACGGTTTAGCCAGTAATTTGATAATGGTAAGTCTGCCACCATTAAATATGACATAAGATGTGGAAATTTTTAAATTCTCATTATTTTGAAAGGGCTATTTTTTCAGTTTGCAGAGGGTTTTATTATAAATGCTTAAATCTTTTTCTGTAGCTAATAATAAGATCATGAGCTATTTTCTTTCTTATAATATTATATTATAGAGTATATCATTGACATATAAATGTTGAATCAACTTTACATCCCTGGAATAAACCTCAAAATAATTTCATGCATATTTTTCTTTTTTGTATATTGTATTTGCTAAAATTTTGTCAAGATTTTTTGTGTCAGTGTTTAGGAAAGATATTGGATTAAAGTTCCCATTTTAATGCATAGACTTTGCTTGCTTTTAGTGTAAATGATTGCTTCATAAAATTTGTTGGAAAGTTTTACTATTTTCTGAAAATATTGATGTAGAATTGAAAATATATATTTTTCAAATATTGTAAAAAAAATCCATTAGGTTCATTAGTTAAACCATCTAGGCCAGTGACTTCTTTTTGGAACTTTATAAATAATTATAAAGGTCTGCTGACACAGTTGGGTGTAGGTGTAGATCACTGGCTTAATGTCTATGAAACCCTACAGTAAATACTCAGCACTGTAAAATAAACAAATGAAAACACTCTTAGGACGATATCAATGATCTGCTTAAACTTGAATTATCTTTAGTTGTTTGTAATTTTTGAGGTACTGATACTATTCAAATTCACATTTGGAGAATAGGTCTCAGCATCCTCTCATCTTTTTAACCCCTGCAGAAAGTGTACTGATACCTATTTCATTCCTGACACTAAGCATCATATGTGCTCCCCCTGTGTGCCCCTCACTTTTCTTTGCTAATTTTGCAAGAAGTTAACAAATTTTCTTGATGTTTTGGAGGAACCAGCTTTTAGATTAGCTACTTAGAATGTTTTTCTAGTTGCATTTCGAAATCCGGTCTTCTACTAAGCCTGTTTGCTTTGAATTCATTCTGTTCTTGTTCTTGATTCTTGAAGGAAAGCTTTGGTAATTTTTCAGTATCGCAAGGGCCAATTTCTATTAATTTCTAAACAGATATTAACATGAAATAAATATTAATTAAAATCTTGTATGCATAAAAAAGCAAAAGCATAATTGCTATGTGACCATTTACAGAAAACATTTACTAAATCTCACCTCAAGCTACCTGTGGGTGTTGATTCTGTCCTTCCACCACGCAGGGATGGAACTCAGGTTGGCAGGTTTGGGAGCAAGTCCTCTACTCTCTAAACCATCTTGCAGCCTAGCTCAAATTACTGATTTGTAACTTATCTTCCTTTTCAATGTAACTGTTTAGTGCTCTGAATTATCTTCTTAGCACTGATTTAACAGCATTTCTTAGATTTGTATAAACTCAATTTTATTTTTATTGATTTCAATAAGAATCATAATTTCTCAAAAAAGACAAAAAAAATCATAATTTACTCTGAGACATCTTCTTTTACCTGTGGGTTATTTAGGATTAGGGTGTTTAAATTATAAGTGAAGTGAGAATTCCTACTAACTTTTTGATAATAACACTATTTTTTCCTTTTTATTGCATTTTTGTGAATTTCATACAATATATTTGATCATATTTAGATCCCTTCCCCTTATCTGCACTCACTACCCCTTTTTGGTAGCAATGCTTTTTTATTTCTATTAAGATTGGAGAAGATATTTGTATGATTTCTTTATTTTAAAATGCTTTTAGCTTTATAAAAATCTACTTTCTTGGATATTCCATGTACATTTTAAAAGAGCAAACATTTTGGGCTGGAGAGATCGCTCAGCAGCTAAGAGCACTGGCTTCTCTTGCAGAGGACCAGGGTTCAATTCCCAGCACCTACATGGTGGCTACCAACCATTGATAACTCTGGTTCCAGGGAAATCTGATGCTCTCTTCTGACCACAATGGGCATTGCACGACACAGGTGCACTTACATACATGCAAGCAATACACTCACACACATAAGATAAAAATAATATAAAATCTTTTTTAAAAAATGAACATGTGTTCTGCTCTTTTGTGGGATATTCATCAGTTTGATGTCATTGGTAGATGCCTTCCTATATAGATACCTTCCTTTTCCTAGTTCTATAGATGACTGAGAGGGAGTTCAAATACTTAACATTCTGGGCTTGTGATTTCTATTTTCAGCTTTGTCGGTCCTTAAACATGTACTGTGATGAATGGATTTTGAAATCTTTTATTGGGTGTGTGAACATGGGATCATTTTGTCTTCTTGGTGAGTTGCCATCCTTAGCCCTGGTGACTGTCTTTGTTCTGAAACCCATAGTCTGACATAAAAGACACTGACTCTTTCAATTAATATTTATATCTAATTTGTTCACTGCTCTTCATCTATAAGGTACTATGGATGAGCTTCACAACTGTTTAAATAAAAGGTGACAGAGCAACTGGGATTTTGAAATAAAATAATTGTAGAAAGAAGAGTTTAATAAACAGATGTTGAATAAATACATCTTAAAGTTCCAGTGAGATTCAAGTGGCAGTCATAACTTAAAAGATCTATAAAAATATCTCCACAATGATGTGAAATAATTGAAAGTATTGCATTTGAATGAAATTATGGATAAGTTGTTATAAAAACAGCAATTACAAATAATGACTAAATGATGAATCAAGAAATAAATGAGTATTTGTATTCATGCCTAAAGGGCATTAAATTACAAAAAGTGTAAAGTTCAGAAATATCCTACAAAGCATCATATAAAACATTGCAATATAATTTATAAAAATTCATTATATTAATTAGAAAAGCATTAAGAATGTAACAACCAGGGAGTAAAATAGCCCAAGAGGCAAAAACTTGAAGCTGATAATTCATACGAAAAGAAACATAATCAATGCACATTTGAAACAAATTCAATTTTATTGCACATTAAAGAAACTAAATGTAAACTAATAAAAATCCCTGTGCTTACTAGTCTTAATTTAATCTGCTTAGCAAAATTTCTAACATATAATTTTTCTAAGTCGAGATGTATGTGATGATGTTGACTCATGTGTTTTGACATAATGTTCTTAAAGAGCCAGTAAGTATACTGCACAAATGCTTTAAATGTCTATGTCTGCAGACATCCTTCCAGGAAAAAAATCTATCAAGATAATCATAAATGCACAATAATTATAAAATAATCATAACTGTAATATCATGAAAGGGAAGAAAAATCTAAATGCCCAATGTAGTTACTATGTAAACATACCTGGTACTTAAGTCTTTCAGAGTGAAAAGCTTGCATTTTTGAGTTTCAGATGCTGCTATTACATATTTTTGTCCAAGATGTATAGGTTGCTAGATAATATAATTTGTTGGTAATTGATTCTAATGTCATGTTAAGTTAAATTGGAAGAGCAGTAATGTATGCATACTTCATGCAACTAACAGATACTACTAACAACATCATGTTTTATCTGGTGGTTATATAAGCAGCAATATAATTCATTAAAATTATTAGCTTCCACTGATTGTAGAGAAGTAAACGTTTCGTTATGATACGATGTTTCCATACGTGAACACGATCCACTTCGGTTGTGTTTGCCACCTCCGCTATCCCCTCCTCCATTCCTTTTCTGCATTTCTTTTATTTTCATGTCCTTTTTCCCTGTAAGTTTCTACAAATGAGAGAAGCTGTGATATTTGTCTTTCTAAAGTCTTCTTTATTTCACTTGACTTTAGTTTTACTCATTTTATGACAATTTCATTCTTCTTTATGACTGAGTAAAACTCTGCAGTGTGCTTATACACCGTGGATTTTCTTAATCCACTCGTTTGATGATGGCACATAGGCTGATTCTGTAATTTTGCTATTTTGAATAGTGCCACAATAAACATGGGTGAGCAGGTGTCTCGGTAGTAAGCTGACTTTGATTCTTTTGGTTATACACCCACAAGTAGCGGGCTACTTCATAAGCATGTTCTATTTTTAGATTTTGAAGTACCTCACAACTGATTTCCAAAGAGGCATTTCCAACCAGCATTAAATAAAGGATTCCCTTTGCCCCATTCATTGCCGTACTTCGTGATTGTTTGCTTGGTGATAGTCATTCTGACTAAAATCTTAATATGGTTTTAATTTGCACTTCACTGATACTAAGGATGTTGTGCATTTTTCATGTATGTATTGTACTTCTTCATTTGAAAAGTTAGCTCATTTCCATTACACTTTCTTTATTGAATTATTCATTCTTTTATTGTTTAACTTTTTAGTTCTTTACACATTCCAGATATAAATTCCCTGTTAAGGGAGTATTTGCCAAAGGTTTTCTGCCATTCTTTAGGCTGTCTCTTCAGTCTGTTCTTTTCTTTGATGCAGTTTTTGTTACTATACTGATGAATATGCTTTTATTATAAAGAATAAATATGAGCCAGGTGTGGTGGCACACGCCTTTAATCCCAGAACTTGGGAGGCAGAGGCAGGCAGTTTTCTGTGAGTTCAAGGCCAGGTTGGTCTACATAGTGAGCTCCAGGCCAGCTGAGGCTGCAGGGAGACCCTGGTTGGGAACAATGCAGAGTTTGTGTTCTTGTCCTCTCGTTGAGTCAAAGTTGTTCACTTCAGCTGTTAAGCACATTTATCAACCAAGAAATCACTGAGCTTCTATGTCTTTGGTTTTTATTCCAGTTTAGTTATCAAGGCACGATTGGTTAAATCATTGGCCACAAGACTGAACTTGGTCTCCAGTTTTTTACCCTAATTGGAGGTTAGACTGCTCCAAAGTCCCATGTGTTTTTTATGCATATTTTTACTGAATTTTTGTGCATTTCATTAAAAAATCTTAATCATCTTTATACCACTCTCCCATCTGGAGCCTCCCATAGCCCACCCCATTATATTTCATGCACTCTGGCATATATGCTAAGGCCTATCCCAGATGTCCCTGAGTACACGTTCATCCACTGGGGTCTAATCAGTGTATCTATAGTCTATCCCCTAAAGAAGATCAATTCTCTTTCATCCAGCATTAATCAGCTGCCAATAGTTCTTCAGCTAAGGTTGTGTCCTGCTGTCCATTTCCCGTGTTCTATGCTATGCTGTTGTCTGGTTTGAATTTGCATTGGTCTTGTGCATGCTGACACCATTGCTGTGGGTTCATATGAGCAAGGTCCCTGGAGCCTGTAAGGCTCTGTTGCCATATGGCCATGTACTTCCTCCCCAGCTCTTCCAATCTTTCTGCCCCCTTTTCTGCAATGGTCCCTGATTTAGGTGTGACGTTTGATAGGAGTTCTGTCCAGGGACCCTCACTCTGCAATGTTTGGATGTTTTTCAACTGCCCCTGCCCTGGTTCCTGGGTCTCTTGACTGGTGAATGGACCCTACAGCTACATTCCCATACGTATTCAAGTGCCACAGTTCATTCATTCTCAGAAGAATTCTGGTAAGCTAACTTCCTTACTTTGTGCTCTGGCAGGAAATAGATCCACTCCTGTCTATGACTGTGTGGAGCTTTCCATGGTGCTGACTTGAAGGTGTTTTTTTTTTTAATATATATATTATTTTATTGATTTTTGTGTGCATTTCATCCAAAATATCTTAATTGTCTTATCCCCTCTCCCCCATATACACTCTCTTATAGCCCCCCCCACATAATCACATGATTTCATGCATTCTTTCATGTATGTTAACATCCACTGAGTCAACTTAGTCTACCCAGATGTCCCTTAGTGCAAGTTCATCCACTAGGGTGTAGTGTCTCTTCCTTAAAGAAGATCAGCTTCCCCTTACATAGCATTAATGAGCTGTCAATAGTTCTTCACCTAATGTTGTGGCCTGCTGTCCATTTCCACAGATCTATGTTAGGTTGTTGTCTGGTTTGAATTTGCATTAGTCTTGGGCATGCTGACACCACTGCTGTGGGTTCATATGAGCAAGGTCCCTGGAGCCTGTAAGGCTCTGTTTTCTTATGGTCATGCACCTCCTCCCCTGGCTCTTAATGTCTTCTGCAATGGTCCCTGAGTTTGGGTGGGTATGTTTTATATAGGAGTCCTGTCCAGGGATCCACGCTCTGTACACTCTTATTCTCTATACTTTGGCCATTTGCTACCTTTTGTGTTCATCGCCCCTTGTTGCATGAAGAAGCTTTGTTGATGAGAATTGAGAGATGCATTAGTATTCTCCCCACTCCTTGTTCCACTATGTTCTGTGAGCTTTAGGTGTAGAGGTTCCATTGTAGATGTCTCACTTAGGGTTGGGCATCTCAGGGACACTTATTCTGTGTATGTAACCTGTTGTGGATTTCTATAATAATCTCTGTCTGTTGCAAAGGAAGATTCTTTGATGAACGGCGACTGGCATACTTATCTGTAACTATAAGATCCATATTTAGCACATAGTAAGAAAGTATGTTTGTGTAGGTATGGGACAGATTTAGGGTTTTCTCTAAGATCTATGATCTCTCCAGCCATGTGTATTTGACTATGTTTACAGTGCCACACATGAGTTCACTCCCACTGAGTGGGCTTTAAGTCCAGTTAGGTAGTTGTTGATTACCCCCAAGTTAAAAGTGCCACTACTACACCAATATACTTTGCTGTGTTTGTCATTGCTGTGGTTATTAGACTCTAAAGCTGGGGTTGGGTCATTGGGGTCATTGATTTATTTTCTCCCTCAGCAGCTTGCATAATTTCCTCCAAAACTATGAGAGCTAGTCTTCAGAAAGGAGGCTTCCAGATCAGTTCCAGCTCCACTGCTTCAAATCCTGGGTCCAGTGTATCTCCTGTCTTCATCAATGGGGTCTTACCTTCAGATTCTGGGAGGCAATTAAGGGCTGTGGCAAGAACCTGTGTAATTTTAGGAGTCTCTTGGACTACCCTGACTAACAACTTGAAGCTTCTCCTGTCTAGCACTGTTTCTTGATATATAGCCTTCAACTGTTCACATTCAGTCATGTACAGATATTGTATGTGTGACTGTTCAGTAGGCTTCTGAAGTAATACATTTCCCTATGATTTTTCACACCGGTTAATTAAATGTAGACAAAGCACCCCAGTTAAGTTAGCTCTCTCTCTCTCTCTCTCTCTCTCTCTCTCTCTCTCTCTCTCCATATCTAGCCCTCCCTTCTCCCATCACAATTAAAATGCCCTCATTTTACCCATTTCTTCACTGATAACACCTGTTTCCTACTGTTTCTCTCTGTTTCCTTCTTTCCTTTTACTTCCATGGTTTCCTTCAATTTTTCTCACTCCTGCAATTACATCAGGGTGTATACTCACATATAAGGATCTGGTGCTAAAATACACAAATGAGGGAGAATATTCATCATTTGCTTTTCTGATTATGTGTTACTTCTCTTAATATAATAGCTTTTAGCTCCATCCATTTACCTGAAAATTTCATGTTTCTTTACCACTGAGTAGAACTCCATTGTGTAAATGTACCACAATTTCATTGTACATTCATCAGCTGAGGGACACTTAGATTGCTTTCATGTCTTAGCTATTGTGAAAAGAACAGCAATCGATATACAAGTATCTCTGAAGTAGGATGAGTCCTTCCAGTATATATCAAGGAGTGGTATAACTGGATCTTAATGTACATTCGTTTTTAGTTTTTAACGAGTTCTCCACACTGCTTTCCACAGTGGTTGCATGAGTTTGCAATACCTCTTTTAAAGTGAAATTTTTAATCAGGACTTTACTGAATACTAGAATTTCAGTACTCTGGTGTCCACGGAGTTTCATGAAAGAAGTCTGCTGGCACATTATTCCTTTTCTGAAACCTGGAAAATGAAGGGGTGTCACTCTTTTGAAATTTTGGCAATTTAACAAGTCCCCTGGATTTCTTTATCCTATCGGGGATATTCATAAGCCTGTAATAAAATGAACCAGATAAAATTTTGATATTATTCTCTTATGAAAATGTTATTGGAACCCAGAAAGTTATTCTCCCCCACTGTATTTGTGTTGAAGACAAAATATACTAACTGATCGTGCAATGAGTAGGGCAGTGACTGTCCTGGGAGAGACAGACTGCCAGAGATTCCAAAAGTCCTCAGCTCTGAGAGTGACAAGTTTTGTTCATAAACAAAATATAAACAACTGCTTCCTTAATCACTTGAAATAGTCTTTGGAAAAGTCTCTTAAAATGATGTATAAAATGCTGCATTTGAAGGATGCCCCCCTCCCCTCTCTCTGTCTCCTTGCTGCTCTTTACTTCTGCTTTCCAAAATTTAGACTATAAATGTCCTGTGTTGGAGGACACTAACAGGGATGACAGGGTATATGGGCTCCAGTCGGGGGAGGGGAAGGCTATGGGAGCGTGCCATTTGGGAAGTGGGTATATAGATGAATAAGATTGCTTGGGATGTTCTGTATGAAACACACACGAATTCAAAAAAATTTTTTAAAATGAGTTATATTTGAGGAAGAGTCATAAAAATTTGCTTCATGTTGATTAGTAGAGGTGGAAAACATCAGCATTGAAATCTACCTCATG
>NW_008353267.1:1766229-1768269 GCF_000622305.1 Nannospalax galili | reverse complement strand
ACTGTGAACCTAAAAATTTACAGCCACTTTTGAAAGAGAGGCATCTTTGCTCTGGAAATTGTTACTGAATATGTCAATGCTGTAATGAAGTGCTTCTTCTAATCACGTGGTTATTAAATAATTTTTTAAAGTCCTGTGTGCTTTTGGAGTTCTCATTGAGCTTGGTTTCTGCTTTCTGCTGCTGTGCACGCTCCACTTGCTGAACCCTCTACCTGCCAGAGAAGAACTTCTCTCAATAGGTTTCATTTTCTAAACACTTTTAAAATTAATTAACTAATTAAGCTACTGAGACTTAAATGCCCTCTCACAGTCCTCCACATCAGAGGACTGAAACTCTGTAAGTATTTCTGATGTATTCTCCGGGAACGAGTGAGTCATCCACCATCATCCCAGGCTCAACTAAACTTACTTTATTATTATAGGGTTGGGTCATGAGCACCACGGCGTGCACATGGAGGTCAGAGAACAATTCTATTGGAATCCACTATTTTGTTCCACTTTTTTTTTGTGGGATCAGGGGATCAAATTAGTGTTGTCAGACTTACCCAGCAAGCACTTTACCTGCTGAGCTATATGTCAGCCCCTCAATTAACCCTTAAATGTTTCTGTGTTTTCTAGGTACATTCAAGATGCAGCAGATATTATTTTTATTAAGTTGATCTACTTTATGAATATATCATATGTGAGAAGTTGGGCAAGGAATACAGTTAGCTGGCAGCTTTCAGGTATAGCTCTTTTACAGTCTTTAAGAAAAGTCCTGCTTTTCCTAATTGGCAACAGGTAATGTCTGTGCACAACTTATGCTCTGGGTCTGCCTTTGTACATAGGTGACACCCTGCTCTTAAGGGTCTTGCTTCCTTTTCTTTCTCTTGTTCAATAATTCTTGTCTTGGTCTATTTGTTTTCACAACTGTGACCCAAAAGACGTGGCGGGGGTGCTCTACCCACCTAAGACGGGGGTGGGGTGCATGTACCTAACTTGAGTGTGCATGTACCTAACTTGAGATTCATGTAACTGTTCTCCAAAGTTACTTTTCCTTTTCTTTTTCACTGGTACTACCTAAGAATTGTCACTGTTCTGCATCCCAAAGACCCTAGTACTTTCATTTTCATGAAACAGTTTCAGTGTTACTGCACAGGCCTCTCATCATGGTCTTAACTTGCATTTCCCTGATGACAAACTATACTGAGCAACTTACACTTAGGAGTATTCATAGATATTTTTAGGAACTGTTAAAATTCCAGGATCATTAAAAAAATATGGAACATTCAATTGACATATTATAAGAATTTTATGTATTACAGAAATAAATCCTTTCTTTAAAAATCTGAATATTGTGACTATTTTCCATTTGGTAGCTTTTCAGTCTTTCAAAAGTTTTGAATTTAATGCAGTTTGTAAGATATTTTTCTTTATGTTTAGGATCTTGTGTATACCTTCATTCTGAGTTCTTGTGCCTTTATATGATTTGAAGAGCAGGTTGAGTTTCTTATTGATTTTTAAAGCATAGAAAATCAGTTCATTCAAATTTATCAAAAAATATGCATATCCACTGATTTACATATTCAGCTATATTTTCAAGAATTTAATGATTTGGGGGACTGTTGTGTCTCATTGATTAAAACATCTACTCTTGTCCTAATTTATTTTCACATCTAAAGCAATTATCAGCTTTCATAGTATAGATTTTTGACTGGAATTTTATTAAATGTATAAACTTGACACAACAGTGAGTCTTTTGCTCCATAAAATTACATTACTTCATGTCTTTTAAAAGTAACATTTAGGTCAATATCTTTTTGATGCAGAAACCTTGGTATATTTTTTATGGCTCTATTACTTTAGATATACTAGCATTCTTGGAACTGAAGTTTTATTTTTCAACAAAACTAAACAGCTTACAAAATTTTCTGCCCCTTCTCACTGTTTCTTATTCAGGTTGAATTATTACTATATAAAGGGACTATATATGTATATGTGTATATATATATATGACTTGCTATAACATTTTTCTAAAAATCTATAATCTTCTCATCCTAT
>NW_008353267.1:1743849-1765885 GCF_000622305.1 Nannospalax galili | reverse complement strand
TTTTTCAGTTGTAGAATTTTTAATCCTTTTAATATATTCTTTGCAAGCATTTCTCTGCGTATTCCTTAAGAGTATACTTCTTAATTATTTGAATATGTTTAGTAAACGTTTTAAAAAATCTTTGATTAATCCAATTTCTAGTTCATCTATGGGCAAGCTTCTATTTCATGTTATTTTGTTGGTGGTGGTGGGGATGGTAGGGTGTTTGTTTGGATTTGGTTTGCCTTTCTCTCTAGATCATAGATCCCTCGATATTTGCAAGTTTTGCTTTGTTATCTTCCAAGTATAAAGGATTGAGTCTTATTCTAGTTCACCATTCAATTTAGTTCTTGGTTAAGCACCTTGACTCTGTGCATTTTTGCTTTTACATTAGTAAAGATCACAGACAAGTTCATTATATCTTCCAAACCATTCTAACTTGATGTTCCTCAACATCTAATTCATTTTATTTAGTTTTTATCTTTTGTGTTACTGTATTACTGAGAATTTAAACATGTCCTGTTGAACGCTAGCAAGTACTCTACAACTGAGCTAGACCTCTAGCTCCAGAATGCAACATATAAACTCTGTCTCTCCCAGGTATCTAGCCAGGACACAGTTTTAAGTTTTATTGGAAAGGCAAAGAATAAGGCGTTTTTTACTTTGGGGCAGGGGGAGGATGAGTGCTTTCTGATGACTCAACTGAAGGTAACTGTTTTTTAAAAGGGTGGCATATTACAGGTTCCCCACACTCAAGTCTTTCTGGGCTTTATTCTATAATGGTTTCTTTCTACTAAATCACATATCAGCATCTTGCACTGCCCCCACACTGTCTGATTTATTGCTGAGAACTCGCCAGGAAACTTCCTATGTAATTGTCTTCTTTCTATGTCTTCCTCATATGTTGTAATGATCAACGTGTCAGAAGCTTTTAACTTCTGATTCTTAAAATCAGCATGATAGTGATGGCTCAATGTGTGTATCCAAAATACTCCAAGAAGATATCAAATCTCACCTTTAGCTTCCCAGCCCTTAAAGATTACACTCTGATAGTTCTCATTACACAGGGCCTTAGTATAGTTGCCTTATTAATTTTATTCAGTTTTACTATTGTTCAAAAGAAGTAATCTCATCTTGGAATTTTATGTAGTTGGGAGTACTGCTTTAGACTTGATGGTACAATAAAATTATATTTCTAGATCAATGCTACCTAACTTTTTTCATTTATTTATTTGTGTGCATGTGTACATGCATGCATATGTATGCATGTGTGTGCATCCCAAGATGTGTGTGCAGAGGTCAAAGGACAGCTTGACAGAGTTGATTATCTCTTTCCACCATGTGGGTCTGGTGACCAGACTCACCCACACTATCAGGCTTGGCACCTTTTACTCACTGAGCCATCTTATGAGCCCCCACTGCCAGGTAATAGAAACTTCTTCAGTGCTAAACATGTTTTAAGGGCAAGCAAATGTTTGTGAGTCTGAGACCAGCAGAGTGAGTTCCATGTCAGTCAGGGCTGTATAGTGAGACCCTCTCAAAACAAAACAAAACAAAACACAAAATTAGGACTAGAGAGTTGGCTTGGTTGTTAAGAGCACATATTGCTCTTGCGAAGGACTGATTTCTTGAAGCATCTAAGTTTCTTTAACTTTCTGAGTTTCATGAACCTCTATTTTAAAAGGGATATTTCAATTCAGTGGAAGTTGCTATGCAAGAGATATCTTTCCACTTATTATTATAATCTTTAATTGCATTTATCATGTTACATGTTTTTAGTAGATAGGTTCTACAGAGGTAATTAATTGTTTAAACATAATGCTAAATGTTTTATTATTATTCTTAGTCTATTGTAAGTGATATTGCTATTTATTTTTCAGACTGTTGTATATGGTAATGCTCCTAATTTGTGTGTGTGTTTGTGCATGCTAGTTGACAAGGATCGAATCTAGGGCCCTGCACATGCCAGGCAAGTGTTCTGCTATGAGGCTATATCCTCAGCCCCTCATACTGAATTTTATTGTTGATTTTTTAAATATTTGATTTATTATTTTTATATGTATGTATGTATTGCCTGCATGTATGTAAGTGCACCCATGTCTTGCAATGCCCACGGAGGACAGAAGAGGCTGTTGTATCCCTTGGAATTGAGTTACAGACAGTTGTTAGCTGCCATGTGGGTGCTGGGATTCGAACCCAGGTCTTCTGCAAGAACAACCAGTGTTCTTAACTGCTGAGCCATCTCTCCAGCTCCCTAAAGTTGATTTTATATTTTATCAGTTTTAACTTTTTTTGCTAGAAACTTTAGAATTTCTCCATGTGAGATAATAAAATTATTGGTGAAAATGTGGAGAAAAGGGAATCCTTATACACTCTTGGCACTAGTATAAATCAGTATACCCATTATAGAAAATAGTATGAAGTTTTCTCATAAAACTAAAGCTAGAATTATCATATACCACAGAAGTCCTATTCCTGTATATTTGCCCAGAGTACTTGAAATAAGTATGTCAAAGAGACGTTTGCAGTCCTTCAACATTGGGGTCATTATCCACAATAGTCACGATGTGGGAACAATGGAAGTGTCCATCCACTGAGAAATGGATTTTTAAGGAAAGATTTACTAGTGCTTGTGGTTTCAAATGTTTGTTTTGGAGCACAACCAGTGAATGGATTCTTAAAATGTGATACTATATATATATATATGTGTGTGTGTGTGTGTGTGTGTGTGTGTGTGTGCATTGAAATACCATTCAATCATAAGAAAACGAAACAGAAAAGAAAGTAAAGGGGAACTACTAGGGAAGAGGAAGCTAAACAGTGGGAAGAGGGCAAAGGAGCAGAGGAGAGGAATGGGCAGTGAATATGACAAAGTCACTTACACACTTTGCTAAAGTTGTCAACTTGTTTGAATCTGGAATCAGTTAAGAGACATACTTTTGGACAGGTCTATGAAAGCATTTCTAGGAAGGATTAACTGAGGGGAAGTGCTGCTTGCCCACCATCGCTCCTTGGTGGAGAGAGCATCCACGTTGTTGCTGCTGCTTTGCCATTCTTCCTTGCTATCAGAACCCAGATTCAGCATTCCGATGTGGACTGAAGTCAGTGGCTCTCCAGGAACCCTCAGGTCTTCAAGGCAGATTGGACATCAGCCTCTTAGGTTGAACAGCTGCTGTGTTCTCAGTCTGTCCAGTATGCAGACAAAGCCACTGAAGGACTATGGCGACCATATCACTCAATGTATCTTCTTTCTAATGTATAATCGATCCATTAGTTCTGTTCCTCTAGAGAATGCTGACTAACATATATAGCAATGTCATGATGAAGCACATTACTTTGGACAACCAATATATGCTAATAAAATTTCTTAAAAATGTTGTAAGGGGATACTGACCACATAGTCACTAAGTAGTTAATACATGGTTAGCAACTGAGGACCGGATTTGTAAGTATTACTTAATTTAAATAGTTATGCAAGATGAATGGCTCCATGACTGGAAAGGGGACGTATAAGTGATAAGAACAAAGGCACTTAATGTGAGCCAGATCTACTGCCTCAGTTTTAACCTCAGCTTGATATTGGTGCTGCAATCAGTTCTCTGACTGGCTTTGTTTTGATGTCTGACCAGTCTAGAAGCTATGGATTACTATTTCTGTAATATGTGTGCTTTTCTCAGACTTTTATATCTGACATGACACAAATCTTAGGTCTTAGCTTCACCTTTCTTGATTTAGCCTGGTTCTTGAATTCAATCAAGAATCTTGCCCTATCACTCAATGTAACTGGTCTGATAAATGAAAATCATGTTCCAGCAGTGCTTAAAATTCACAACAGCCTTGTATATTGTCCCTCATTATTATTGTTTGTTTATGCTGACATTTGACTCCAAGGAGATTTGTAATTAGGAGAGGATCATAATTTAGATAAATGTACACTAGAAATACCTGAGTTTAGAAGGAAATATAGATACTCAGATAAAAGTCTGTTTTCCCCATATTGTGTTGTTTGTCATTAGAATATTATTAAAACTAGGTCATTTTTACTCCTAGTTAATTTTTTCAAATTCATACATAATTCATTGTTCGAGTAATATATAAATCATACATTTGATCTAACTGGCCATTTCAATAAAATGGCAGGTATGTTTTTCACTGATATTTCACATCTATCTGCTGGAAAGAAACAAAAATAAACATTTAAAGCCAAGATATAGGAAGAGGAAGTACAAGCTAGCAGAAAGACTCCCATCATCCCTTCTCAGAACACGAACCTGAAGAGCTATAGCTGTACCTTAGAATACCATCACAAGAGCTAAGGAAAGCAGAGTACCTGGTTGTAGTAAAATAAAAAGAAGAAAATACATGAACTATTAGGAAGGACGGTTTTCTACTGTGGTGTCACCATTCCAGTAGGCTGCAGAGCAAGGAGATACAGCATCTTAAGAGGGGAGAGTGAATATGAGACTGCCCTGAACCTCAACACCAGGAAGGCTCCCTCGAGGTTCCACAATCCAAGCTAACGCAGTAGACTGAGTCACAGCACCATTCAGGTCAGGTGGCATCTCACGGACTTCAGGCCTCCAGAATCAATACAAACTTCTGTCCACTGAAACACTCACTACGCTTGCTGTAGCAGATCCACACTCTGCACCCACTCCAGCACTGTGCTAGAACTGCTGCTAGACACAGCTTCAGAACTGTGCTAGGGAGCCTGACCACAGCCTCTAGATGGGCTAAATTTTGAAAGGCTTTCCCACAAAGCCAGCCTATGAAAGCGAGACTCATTGCCTCCTCTGTCTTTAATGCACAGACATGGACATACTACAATAAATTATATGTACTTAATATGAAGGATAAAAAGTCAGGTGAAGATAACATTACCAAAGAAACAAAGTAGATTGACAATGCGAACTCTAAAGAAATGAAGACAAATAAACTACGTAACAAAGAATTTAAAATAACTTTTAAGGAAGCTCAACATACTGTAAGAAAACATAGAAAATTCAACAAAATGTGGAAATCTAAAGCTAAAAGTACAATGGAGCAAAAAATGTAATACTAAATAACAATATCAGAGTTGATCAAATAGAGGAAATAAATTGTAAACTAAGAGGCAAGTTATTTCAAATGTGGGAAGAAAATTAATGAAAAAAAGCAGAGGATTTATGATGAAACATTATAATAATTAGTATTTGAGTCACAGGTATAAGAGAAGAGAGAGAGAGAGAGAGAGAGAGAGAGAGAGAGAGAGAGAGAAGGGTAGAGAGTATATGCAAAATAAAAAGGACAGAAAACTTGCCAGACCTGGAGAAAATGTTGATATCAAAGTACAAAGAGATCAAAGGTCTCCAATAAGACAATGCAGTTAAAGCTATCATAGGACAAAGCTCTCTTTGTCTCATGAAATTAGAAAAGGATAAAAAATCAAAGCACACAAAAGATTCACACAGTAAGTAATTGTTCTTGGCAGAAAGCGCACAGTGTGGGATGACAGAGAGAGCAGAAAGAGAAAAACCACCTACCAAGAATACTGCAGCCAGCAAAGCCAATGTTCAGAAATAAAAAGGTAAACTTTCCCAGACAGACAGAGCTCATCACCACCAGACATGCCTTAAAGAAATGTTAAAGAGATTTCTAGAAGTTGAAAGAAAAGTATGCTAACGAGCAAGACAAAAGCATGGAAAAACACACAATGCACTGGAAAAGTAAATGCACAGTCAAGTTTGTCATGAGTTAGTAGTGTGGTGGTGATGTATAAGTTACATGTACTTAATATGAAGGATAAAAGATAAAACAGTAATAGTTACAGTAATTGGCTGCAAAGCTATAAAAATGTGTTAGCAGTGTCACTGGAACTCAAGCTGTCTACTTAACTAAAATAAGGGCAGCAAGAGAAGAGTTTTAAAAAATCTATAAAACGGGCTGGTTAAGAGCACTGTTTGTTCTTGCAGAAGACCCGGGTTTGAATCCCAGCACCCACACGGCAGCTAACAACTCCATAACTCCAGTCCCAGGGAATCTGACAGCCTCTTCTGTCCTCTGCGGGCATTGCACGACATGCGTGTACTTACCTACATGCAGGCAATACATGCATACACATAAAAAAAAAATACAATTTTTCAAAGTTTTTTTTTAAATCTATAAAACAATTGGAAACCAACAAAATGGCAGTAACTCCTAACCTGCCCATAATTATATTACATATAAACCAATTAAATTCACCAGCCAGGCATTATAGAATGACTTACAAACATGAGAACTACTAAGAAATTACAGCTGTAGCTCCCACTCCAAATTTACTTCCCTTGTAAACTAAATATGAAGGGTTAGAAAATAACATTTCATGAAATGGGACCAAGAAAGAACATGGAGAGCTAGATTTATCAAAAAATACAGATTTCAAATGAAAAGCTGCAAAGACACAAAGGAGATTATTATATAATATTAAAGGACTCAATTAAGATAAGATTTACATTCAACATCAGCTTGAATATAATAAAACAAATACTGGTAGATGTCCATGGAGGTACAGACTGCAACACAGTAACAGTGAGAGAATTAAATAGCTCATTTTAACATCTAGGTGGAAAACCAAAGGAAAGCATAGACCTAAAGTACAATAGGATTAAATGGATGTAAACATATGGAGTATTTTCTTCCAACGACAGCATAAAATACGCTCTTCTAAGCTGTACATGGAACACTGTCCAGGACAGTTCATTGTGGTAAGCCCAAGACAAGTCTTAGATCTAACAAAAGTAGTCAAACTAAGTATGTTTTCTGGCCACAGTGGTGTACACATAGAAATCAGTAGCAGGAGTGAGTGTAAAACATTTACAAGTACAGAGAAGTGAATCTACATATATTAGTATATAGTTATATGTAACCCAAAAATAGAATTATATTTAGGTATATGTATGTAATTATACTTATAAATAGATTTATAATTAAGCATATATGTAATGTGTTACTTCAGATATTCCTATACAGACTGAGTTATCAATGAAAATACAGAAAATTGGAACAGAAAGAAGAGGTCAAGCTATTATGACAGCGTGGGCAGAACAAAAGAAGAGTAGGGGGTACTGGGGTGGGCAGAAGAAATGTAAACATGAAGCTCTACAATGTTCATGTATGAAATTTTCCAAAAATAAAAATATTAGAAAAGAAAACATGAAGAGATTATTATGCATAAGGAAACTGAATTGGTCATTTAAAATTATGTCACTCATCAGAGAAATGTACGGGACCTGATGATTTCTCTGGTGAATTCTACTAAGCATCAATATAAATAATATCAAAAACTTTACTAACTCTTCCAAAATTCAAGGCATATGTCCAATTCTATTCTAGTCAGCCAGCATTGCCCTGATACTGAAACCAAATACTCTGTCAAAGTAAATAACTACAGGGAAATATCCTTGATACACACCAATGTTAAAATATCTGACAAAATATTAACAAACCAAGGACAAAAACATTGTGAAAAATCATTTCACCATGATCAAGTGACATTTGGCATATTAAAATCAGCTTTGTGGTGATGAAAGTTTGATCTGAATGTATAAGAACTTCCAAAAAATAAATAGAAAAGAAAAAATACATGAGCCAACTAAAAATTTACATTAGACTAAATAGACATTTACAAGAGAAAAGGTACAAATAGCAAGTGTATGAAGAATGTTCAGTGTCACTAATCATCACAAAAATGTAAACCTAAACTGCAGTAGCATAGCACCTCACTCTAGGGTGACTGGCTAGTACCGAAAGAAACAAGAGCTAATGAATGCTGACAAGGAGGAAAGGGGCCACTTTCCCTGTTGTAAGGAAATTATCACAGCGATCATAGAAAACAGTATGAGGATTCTTCATATGATTCAGCAATTCTAGTTTTTGGAATATATTTAAAGAAAATCACTGTGTCCTGGAGTCATCTGCGCTTCAGTGTTCCTTGAGATGTGGAAGCAGCTTAAGTTTCATCATCTAACTAGAGGATAAAGTGTAGTATACACACTATGGAATGCTACTTCCCCATGAAACATAATGGAATCATGTCATTTCGGACAACATGAATTGAACATGAGATCATCATGTTAATGAAATAATTCAGGCACAGAAAGACAAATACTCTACGTTCTCATTCATATGTATGAAGCATTGCTCTCATAGAAGTACAAATTAGGATGGTTCTCATCAGAAGTTAGGGAGTGTAAGGAGGAGAGAGAAATGGAGAGAGCTTGGCTAATTAGTCAAAGATGGGGATAAAGAGCTGTCTCATGCTAATACAGTGTGAAGTGACTATAGATGATGGTGGTATACTGTGTTTCAAAAATCTATAAAAAAACAATGATTTCACCACAAAAAAATAGTATACATGTGAAGAGATAGATATGTTTAAACATTTATAATGTATACATGCATTGAAAACATTACAGTTCCCAATAAATATGTGTAATACTCAAGGTTTTCATATATCAGTTGAAAAATAAAAGTGGAAATCTGAACAACTCTCCCAAATTGCCTGAAATCACTGTAAACTCTCTAGTCCTACTGTCTATCCCACTGTGCACTGGGGTTTAAGCTCTCACCTCGGCTACCCCAGTTCTCACTATTGCGATTTGTTGGCCAGGTGTGTGCTAGGAAACATGGAAGAGAGGAAACGCATTTGTTCATGCAGTTTGAAATGACCAGAATTCATGCTGAATGCCTTACTTTCACTTTTTCCAGTTGTAGAATGGACATCAATCTCTGTGACTAGAGAGCGACTCCTGTGGAAAATACACAGATGCTGAGGACGGTGGAGGGAATGGGAAGAAATGAGAATGTCCATTTGGGACTTGGACAGAGAGAGGAGTGGAAAAGAAAAGAATGGAAGAGGGGATTTATGTTTCCAGGTTTTGGCTTCTAAGTGAAATGAGTCAAAGCTAACCCTTGTAGTCTTATTTGATTTCATTTACGATTATGTGTCAGGGAAGGATTTAAAGGAAATTTGGGGTATTGAGGTGAAATTGTATAGAAAGGACAGCAAGAGGCCCTAGCTAGCAGTCCTCTTTCTTTCAGGGCAAATTAGAATCTCAGGATGTCTTGTGATTTTTTTGACAGCAACCTAGTTTTGAGCATTTGCCTCCACCAACGTCATCTTTCCATTTCCCTCCTCCAAGAAATTAAAATTAAAGAAAACAAGTTTTATTTATTACTAAAATTCCAAATATAGTTCCATATATTTGGAGAATAATTGGAGATTGACACCTTTCCAACATGTCTTAGGTGATTAATGTCAGATGTTGTATTGTTAGGATATAAAGCAATCTACACACATCACTTAAATAAAAATATTATAAATCTTTAATCAGTACAACATAAACACAGAAGTCAATAACTGTTATTCTATTCTTTAAAGAAAAATTACTTCGATTGGTAAAAGATAGACCAGAGGGCATCAGAGTCTTAACAAACCTCAGACCCAGAAAAATGACGTTTTTGCTAGTCATATACTTTCATTCTGGCGGTAATAAAATACAAGAGAAGAAACCATTTTGCAGTTTGCTTCTCATTTTCAATTTCTTCATTACTAAATAAACCTGTGAAAAATGAATCCTTTTTCTGCTGGAACCAGCAACAACCAAGATTAGCCTAGGACACAAAGCTGCCTTGAGCAATGATTTGAAGAAAGAACATGTTGACTGCAAAGCATCTTAGATGTAACAAATGCACGATGTTAATGATGATTATCTGAGACAGTTTGATGGCTTAAGCTCGTTACTTTGATTCATGGAAAGTAGCTCTCAGACAGATTCAACATGATGGTTATTCTTATACTAATGACCCTACCAAACGAAGTCCAGTCTACTTTATTATCATGTGCTTTAGCAGCAGGACTGATTTGATTTAGTGTGAGCTTCAGTCTGGTGTTAACCATTCATCAGGGTTTTGTTTATATAACTTACTTTTAGGCACAGCAAAGTTTCCATGCTGAATAAGCTCACCCAGGCAATCAAATTCTTCTCTTGTTTCTATTGTCAGCCTTAAAGCAATTATTTATTACTGAACCAAAGAATTTTTAATTGTATTACATTTGAGCAAAAGATCTAATTCTGCTACTCAGTTTCTAAAATCTTCCGAAAAGCATAGACAACTAAATAAAAATTATTTGGAATTACTCATTTAGGAGGTTGGTCAGGGTAAGGTTAAGTTCCAGATCCTTAATCTTTGCCTTTTATGGCTAGATACCACTACTTCACTGGTATAAATGAAATCTGAGATGATTTTTCCTTTCTGACGAGACAATGCAATTAAAAATAGCCTGAATAATGCATAGATAGAAAATGTAGCACGGGCAGGAATTTAGAGAGAAAATCTACTTATCTGTAACACAACGTGTTGTCTTTTCTTTACTAAGATGTTTCAGACAAGCTAGGGAGTTTTGTGGTATCTTCATAGTAATAAAAATGGCAGTAGATTTACTGAACTGACTACTTAATCTTACTCTTGTTGTGATCAGTTTGTTGAATTTGCAAGGTGGCTAACATGAACTCACATACTGAGATAAACCTTAGAACTGTAAAGCTGTAACTTTTAATCTTTTCTTTTACTGATATTTTATTCTCAAAAACTTTTCTCTAGTACCTCTTAGGTCATTCTGTTCATAATTTAAGAATGCTGTATCCTTTCAAATCTTTCTTAGTGTGCCAAGTAGTATTATATTTCTCCTCATCTGTTACTTCTTGATGGCTTTCTGTTGATTTTAACAACGTATTTAATAATTTCTGCTTTTCTTTAAGCTTATAATACTTATGAAAGGCAATCACCAGGCACATATAACAGTAAAACGATTTTTAAACAATATATTTCTTGAGACAAAGCTGGGGAAGATGGTTCAGTTTTAAAGCACTTGCCTTGCAAGTACAGAACCTGAGTTTTGATCACCAGAACCTATGTAAAAATGCCCAGAATTTGTGGGAAATTGTCCAGAACCCATGTAAAAAAATGCTATACTTTATAGCATATGTTTATAATCCCACTGTAGGAAAAGAAAGACAAGAGGATACCTGGGGTATCCTGGTCAGCCAGCCTAGCCTACTTGGTAAGTTACTAGACCAGTGAGAGACCCAGTCTCCAAGGAGCTGTCTGGTGTTCTTGAGGATGACAGCTGAGGTTTCCTCCCACCTCTACATGCACGTACACATATTTGCACACATTCTTGCATAAGCATGGAAACTGGCACACATATGAACATGCATACACATGTACACACACCTATACTAGCAGACATATTTTTTTAAAGTCTGGACAAAATAATGCCCAAGAAAGGAGAAGAAAACTAATAGATTAGAAATAATAAAACTTAAACTATGAATCAACAAAATCAAAATGTATCTTTTAAAAGAGTAATGAGATCTATAAACCTCTAATTGAGTGAGAGCAAAGTGTATGTGTATGACAGAGAGAGAGAAAGAGAAAGACAGGGGGGCTAGGGAGAGAGTCAATGTGCATATATGCACAATAAGCTACAATGACCAACATACCAATATCAGGAATCAAAATGGTAATCACTAGAAATCTTCATCTATATAATAAGGGCAACAGGGGGAATTTTGATAGAAGTTTTCCAATACAATTATTAATTTAAATAAGATTGATAATAATCCTAAAGTGATAATTTATTAAAAATTATACCAGAAAATATATTAATAAACTCATATTAAACCATTAAAGAAATCAAATATATAATTTAATGCTACAACTCAAAAATATGGAAGATCACAAACAAACCAACCTCAAACCCAGAAGATGAGGAGAAATAATAATCAGAGCAAAAGTCAATGAAATAGAAACAAAGAAAACAATATAATCAATGAATCTAAAACCTGGTTCTTAAAAAAAAAAAAAAACCAAATAAGATAGATAGCTCCTTAGCACAGCTAACCAAAGGAAAAAAAGAGCAAATCCAAATCAACAAAATCAGAAATGAAAAGGAAAACATTATAACAAACACCCAAGAAATCCAGAAAATTATAAGGAAATAATTTAAAACCCTATACTTTATTAAATTAGAAAATCTAAAAGAAATAGAGTAATTCCTAAATTCAATGAAACGACCAAAGTTCAAGCAAAAAGAGAACAAATTAAACAGAGCCATAAACACAGAGGTTAAAACAGTAATACAAAGCCTCCCACCTAAAAAAAAATTGCTCAATTCAGATGGATTCACAGAGGATTTTTACCAGACTTTCAGAGAAGATCTACAACCAAAAGATAAAAACAGAAAAACTCACAAACTCCTTCTACAAAGCAAGCATTACTCTAAATCTAATACCAAACCAGGTAAAGACACAACAAAAAGAAACTAAAAATGACAGACCTATATCCCTAACGAACATAGATGTAAAAATTGTCAATAAAATACTTGAAAATCACACACAGACATGTATCAAAGAGCTCCTCCACCATAGTCAAGTTGGTTTTGTTCCAGAACACATGAATGATTCAATATACATAAGAAGTCAGGTAAATGTAATAAATCATACAGATGGACTCAAAGACAAAAAAAAATCACATGATCATCTCAATAGATGGAGAAAAGGCCTCTGACAAAATTCAGCATGATTTCATGATAAAGGTAGGATAGGGAATTGTACTGGGGAAATATACAGAACATAACTACTGGGGGAAATAAATAAAACATAACTAAGGGTATGTACAACAAACCCACAGTCAATATCCCATTAAAAGCATTCCCATTAAAATCAGGACCTAGACAAGGATCCTTTGCAATTTAGTGCTTGAAACTCTTGCTACAGCAATAAGACAAGAGAAAGAAATTAAAGGAACGCTAGTTGGAAAAAAGATGCAAAATTGTTTCAATTTGCAGATGGCATGATATACATAAGGGATCACAAAAAATTCTACCAGAAATTTATATAAATGATCAACACTTTCAGCAAAGTGGCAGAATACAAAATCACTTTACAAAAATCAGTAGCCTTTCTAAATATTGAAAATAAACAGCCACAGAAAGAAGTAATGGAAACACTCCAACTCACATTACCTTCAAAAAGTTATTTGGGAATGAACCTAACCAAAAAGAATAATTATCTCTACAGTGAAAACTTTAAATCTCTGAAGAAGGGGATTGGGAAAAGCACTAAGACATGGAAAGACCTCCTGTGGTCAAGGATTGGTAGAATTAATATTGTTAAAATGAACAACCTACCAAGAGCAATTTATAGATTCAGTACAATCACAATCAAAACCCCATGAAAATAGTAACATAAATACAAGACACTGTCCTGAAATTCATATGGAACCACAAAAGACCCTGGATAGCTAAAGCAAACCTAAGCAAAAAGAGCAATAATGGTGGGATTATCATACTGAATTTCAAACTATATTACATAGCCATAGTCATAAAAACAGCATGATATCGTCACAAAACAGACATGTAGAACAAGGGGACAAAATTGAAGACCCAAACATGAGTGCATGCAATTTGAGCCACCTGATATTTGACAAAGATGCCAAGAACACACAGTTGAGGAAAGAGAGCATCTTTGACAAACAGTGCTGGCAAAACTGTATCTCCACATGTAGAAGGATGAAATTATACCCATATCTATCACCCTTTACAAAATAAACTTCAAATCAATCACAAACCTCAAGAAGAAGAACAAAATTCTGAAGCTGTTAGAAAAAAATCATAGGCAGTACCCTATAAGATATAGGTGCAAGAAAGGACTTTTTTTTAAATATATTTTTTAAAATTTTTTAGAAGAATCATTTCATTACAGCTTTAACATACTCAATAACAGTTTTTCCAGAGCAAAGACACACCACTTTGAAAAGTGGCTATAAAATTTTTAGGTTCGCTGTTGAATTAATACAGTTATACAATATTGAACTCGGTATAAGCCCTGTAAGACATAAAATTGAATGAGTTTTTAACCTTTAAAAAAGATCTCCATTTCATTTTAAAATATACTGTTTCTTACAGAAAGACTCATTGTTTTTGCTAATAACACTGAGATGTTGACGCTTGTGTCTCTAATCTGTATGTATCTGATTATTACTAGTCATAATCGGTTGCACTGGGATCCTTGGCACCTGTGTATGTCCATAAAGTCATTGTGTAGATTTCAATGGTAATGTTTATCACCTCTACTAATTAACATGTTATAAATTTTAATGCTTCTTCCTCAAATATAATTCATGTTTTTAAATTTGTTGATTTTGTGTGTGTGTGTGTGTGTGTGTATCACACAGAACATCCTAAACCATATTATTCAACTATACACCCACTTCCCAGATGGCACCCTCCCACAGCCTCCCTCCCCAACCCCAGAACCCTTATACTCTGTTATCCCTGCTACTGTCTGCTATGTTGTCAGCACCCCAAGCCGTTCCCCACTACTTGTTCATCTGGTGAATCTAGTCAGCCTATCTAGAGATCATTGTTTTAAGAAGGTCAGCTGTTGCTCATCTACAGCAATCAGTTGTCAATATTCCTTTAGATAAGATTGGGGTCTGCTCTTCATTTACCCTGTTCTATGTGGGGGTACTATCTGGTAGTCCCTTGGGCCACCCCGGCCAACTACTTAAATGAAGGTATCTCCTGTCTGGCATTGTTGCTTGTTATATAGCCTTTAGCTATACATATTGACTCTTATGAAATTATATTGGCCCCTTTAATCTTTGGTTAAACTTTCCTTTTAGGTGCTTAAGGACATACAGTTGGCCCAGATAAACCAATTGATTTTTACTCTTAAGGCCGTTTGAGGATCTGTTCCTCAGGGGTCACATGAGCTTGGGAGGAGCCCCTGGCTCCGTTCTTTTACCAGTTCTGCCTGGTAAAGAACTGTGAAGATAATTCAAAGGTCATGCTCAACCATGACTGGCTTCGCTTGGAAGCATGGAGGAAATGATTCCTCTGTGTTGATCCTCCTCTTTGTAGACTGGACACTGGTTCAAGTCCATCTCGTGGGGTCTCGTCAGACTTCTTGATCAAGGGGACAGGTGACCCACCACAGTTACAGGATATTTTGAGAGATGCTCATAATCCCCTGGAACTAGTTGACCTAAGAGGGCAAGGAGCAAAAACTTTCTTTTATGTCCCTCTGACCAAATTAGTATAGGTCTCAAAGTGTGTCTGTTAAACATCCAAGAAGGTTAGTTCTACCAGTCTGGTACTTTTAATTACTGTGTGTCATGTAGATAAATCTTGGGCAAAGACCAATTGTTCTCAGATAAACCTTGCCTAAACACATATTTATTGATCTGGTATGTGGGGAAACCATGATGGAGGGGTTAGACAATGTGAGAGATAAATAATGCCTAGCTAGTTTTAAAAACCAGAGGGAATCATATTAGTCCAACAACCTACTGACAAATTATACATACCAGATCAAGAAAGGAATTTTTAAATCTGATGTCAGTCACACAGGAATTAACATCAACAATTGACAAATTAGACTAAAAACCTGTACAGTAAAGGAAACAGCCAATCCAGTGAAGAGGAAGCCTACAGAGGAGGAGAAAATCTTTGCCAGCCATTATCTGATAGAGGTCTAATATCCAGAATATTTGAAGAACTCAAAAAACAAAGACTCAAGAAAACAAATGACCCAATTAAAAATGACCTACAGATCCAGAGAGTTCTCAAAAGAAGAAATAAAAATTGCTAATAAATATGTTAAAATTGTTCACCATCTTTAGTAATCAGGGAAATGTAAATTAAACCTACTTTAATATTTCATCTTACCTAGTGATAATGGCTAAAATCAAGAGAACAAATGTCACTAAGTGCTGGTGAAGATGTGGTGAAAGGGAAATCCTCATTCACTGATGCTGGTATTGAAAACTGGTACAATTATGGGAATCAGTGCTGAGAACTTTTTAAAAGTAAAAATACATCTACCGTATGATTGAGTTATACCATCCTCGACATATACTCAAAGGATTCATATCCTACAGTAGGTATTTGCTCAGCCATGTTTGCTGTTGCTCTTTTCATAATAACCAGAAAATTGAAACAACCTAAATGTCCCTCAACTGGTGAATGGATAACGAAAATGTGCTACATTTACACAATGGGGTTCTAATCAGCAGTAAAGAAAAGAGAAAGCACAAAATTTTCAAGTAAATCGATGGAACTAGAAGCCATTATACTGTAACACAGAGCTGAGAGGTTATCTAATTCCACATGGGCAGCTCTCATTCTCTCTCTCTCTCTCTCTCTCTCTCTCTCTTTCTCTCTTTCTCTGTCTCTGTGTGTGTGTGTCTTACTGTGTGTGTGTGTGTGTGTGTGTGTGTGTGTATAAATGTATGTATATAAAACTGAGAGGGTGATATGGAATGTGTTGGAGGGGGACTGGGATGGATGGAAATAATGCAAAGACCCTATTCACATATGATATTCACAAAAATAAAAGAATAACTTTCAAAATCAAATAAGGAAAATTGAAATCCTTGTATTTTACTGGCGAATTTTATCAAACATTGAAGGTAAATATTGCCAATCCTATGTAACCTCAGTATTCAGAGATCAATATTTGGAGATGTAGGAAATCATTTCTACCTGTTTACTGAGGCAACCTCTACCCAGATATCACATCCTTACAGATGGATATACACAGTCCCTGACTTTCAATCATTCAGCTCAAGATGGTTGTTATTGCAAGGATTTTATTCAGAATATACAGATACAGTTTGTAATTTAATAAAGAGACAACTAAATTCAAAATGAGTTTGCAGAGGGCCTTCTGTTTCTAAGCTGACAGGTAATGATGGTAGAAGAATCATTTCTGTCTTCACAATAAAAATATACTGAACAAATTGGAAGTTAAAAACTCTTCTTAAATGAATTAGATAATCAAAATTACAGTGCAAATTGCATTCTTAAAGACTGGTGATGAACAGGCAGATACCAGGAATTATAGTGTGCATTAAGAAGAAGCACTCACTTGGACCCAGTATCCTTGCCTTGAAGGCTTAGCCAACAAGTTGCTAATGGCTCAGTGTAGGCTGTCCTGCAAACTAAAATCTACAAGAGGGCCCAGAGGGAGCCTCACTATTTTATGAGTTTTGTCTTCACAAACTCTTCCTCTTCCAAGCAAGAAAGTAAAGTAATCAGTTTGAAATACACCCAGATCTTATTGTTCTCTCTTTAACAAGGCCTGGAAAAGGAAACTGCTTTATCAGAGCCTAAACTGACCTGAAGAAAGGAAAATAACTTAACACTAGGTTCTCTCATGTGGGGAAATAAAATAACTAACTCACTCTCAGTAAAGGCCCAGTCATCAGACCTGAAATGCCTCCTTCCATATCCAAGAGCCACTAAGTAACAAACCCACAGCTTAAGGAATTCGGGGCATCAGACTATTTTAGGTAGTCTTAAGAAGACCTTAAGAAAGCCAAGACACAAAATAGAAGACTATTTTGGACTACAAAGGAACTTTTAGATTATGACACATCAGCTCTAGCAAACAGCAAACACAGTCTACTCCCTAGAAAAAAGATCCTCACATTGAAGACCTGTGGGGACCTCAGAAATTGGTCCCATGAATGAATAAACAAAAGCCCTATTTCCATACAATGGAATGCTATTTAGCAAGGAAGAGAAACAAAATACCCTATAACCATAGCATGGATGAATACCAAAACACCATGCTGAATAAAAGACATTTGCTTTAAGTGCACATGGTGTCACTGCATTGCATGAAATTATAATATATTGTATCAAAAAACAGGTCAGTGGTTGCTTGGGTCCAGGGCGGGAGAATTACAGCAGAAAATATAAGTGGACTTTATGAGGTGATGGAGATGTATAGATCATACAGTTATCAAATTCACTGAACTGTTCACATAAAATGTGTGCATATTAAGTTGTACAAATTATCTCGGAATTTATTCCAAAAATATTAGCATGGACATTTTTAGGAGAGAGGAGATTGATAATGAAACTATAATTCATAACAAAAACACATTGAATTATCAAAGAACTGAATTCTTGATACACACAGTCCTTTAAGAAAATTATGTAGAAATTTATGAGAATAGCATTATCTTAAATTGATGGGAAAGGGGGATGTTAATATTTGATTTTTGGACAATAGGTAGCCATGTGGAAATGAATGAAACTGTACCCACAATTTATGTTTCACCAGAATTGTATGTATTTTACTAAGATAACGTCCATGTGAATTAAATATTTACAAATCTAATAAAATTAAACAAAAAATTAGAAAGAGCTACTGAAATTTATAACATTAAAATTGTTAACCTCACTCATAATGTAAATAATTAACAACTGAAACTATACCAAAACTGTGAGGCATTTTTGTTCTTCAGGCTGATGAAGATGGAGAAGTCTCATGTGACTGCTTGTATTAGTCAGGGTTCTCCAAAGAAACAGAACCGGTAGAATGACTATATATGTATAGAGATTTATCAGCTTAGATCACAGGATAGAGTCTGAGTAGTCCAGCAATGGCTGCACCACACTGGAGAGGCTGAGAATCCATAGTTGTTCAGTCCGCGAGGCCGGATGTCTCAGTAGTCCCAATCTGGCGGTGAAAGTCTGACAAAGATCAGCTAGTCTTCAGTCTACAGCAGCAAGACGAAGTCACCAGCAAGAGAGAAGGCAAATAGCAAGAAGCCAGGCATTCTCCTCTGCTATCGCCTTTTATATCGGCTGCCATCAGAAGGTAACACCCACATTTAGGGTGTGTCTTCCAGCTTAGGATGATCCAATTAAGAAGATCTCTCTCATTTCAGTTAGTCCCAGATCCAGTCAAGTTGACACCCAGGATTAGCCATCACACTGCTCTAGAGACCAGGGCAGATGAGCATCTTGTACGTCCCATATACTTCTTAATATGGAGCTTGTTGATGCACAGTGTACAGCTAAGAGTTTCAGTGTCACCAACTTGAGAAATGAAAAATCTATCTTCTAATGTTTTTCTCATTTTTCTTTTTGCCTGAATATGAAATATATATATATACACAGTTATATATAACATATATGTATATATATATACACACACACACACACACATTTCCTCAAGATGATTTCTTAAAATTTTTATTTGTAGCATGTGTGTGTGTGTGTGTGTGTGTGCATGTGCGTGTGTGTGTCTGTGTATGTGTGGTGATCAGAGGATGACTTCAGGGTCAGTTCTCCTTTTCCACCTTTGTGTGGGATTTAGAGATTGAACTCAGGTCACCAGACTCGAGCAGCAAGCAAGCACCTTTACCCACTGAGCCATGTTGTGGCTCTTTGGGAACATTTTTTCCATAGCCTCATGTTTTATGACAACCAAGAAAAACAATATAGTATTCTAATTTGCTATACTCAGAAGTAGTATGAAGCTATAATATGGCAAAGCTAGTTATAGTCTCTGAATTTCTAATAGTTAAAAAACATGAAGTCCATTCCTTGTAACAATATCTAATAATTGTCTTATACAAAATTAAATTATACTTCTGAGTAAACAGGACTGATAACGCTTCAATATGAAATTATATGTATATATGTTTAATTTGTTAGTTTACCTAAAAGATATCAACACCACAGTCACACAATGTGTTTAGTTTGAGAGAAATTTGAAATATCTGCATTATCTTAATAGCATGTAAGGCAAGATAATAGCAAATGTAAAATGCCTGGTCAGCCAAGAATCAAATGAACAGAAATTTGAGTAGATTTTTATATAAGCAGTCAGCTTAGTGTAATTAAAAGTTATTAAACTAACAGTATTCATTAAATATTAAATTCCTACAAAGCCTTGTTAAAAATGTTTAAATTATATTATCAAGCCTATTTCATGTTGAAATGATTAAATATCTCAATCTTTATAATAGATCTGATTAGAATTTATTCCATTCAGATTTAAGTCTTAGTCCAAAATAGATCTGACTAATCTGCTAGAATTGGAAAATACCCAGCAATTAGAATCCTTCTAGGTATGCACACAAATGCATACAGATGGTGATGATGATGATAGATGACAGATAAATATATGACAGAAAGGCAGAATGCTGTTGGATGATAGGTAATAGGAACATAGATAATAGATAAAGGATTGATAGGCGAAAGGCAGATGATAGAGAGTAGAAAATAGATATTTTGATGCACATAAATAACATACATACATTTGTGTTACACATGAATTACATATTAAGATACTTTCAATCTGTGGCTAGAAGAAAGGCATTTTTCTACTTACAAAAAATATTTATTAAAAGATTAGCCAGTGTCTAGACATTTTAATCTCAACACTCAGGAGGCAGAGGCAGGTGAATCTCTGTGAGATCAAGGCCAGCCTGCTCTACATAGTGGGTTCTAGTCTGGCTGGGGCTAGAGGGAGATCCTGTTTCAAAAAGACCCCCCCAAAAAAAATCTTCCAGTGTGTGGTCTGGGTATGGTGGTGTACACCTGTGATCCCAGTACTCAAGAGACAGAAGCAAGTGGAGCTCTATGTGTTGGTGGGCAGCCTGGTCTACATAAAGAATTCCAAGCCAGGCACAGTTACACTGAGTCTCTGTCTCAAAAAAATAAAAATAAATAAACTGCCAGTGGAAACTAAGTCTCTGAACTCAAAGAATTGTTTTCTTGTAGAATAGTCATTGGATTTAAGAAAAACAAGAAAAGCCTTACTGCATGTTTGAAAGGAAAAAAGATGGTTAGCTGGACTTTGTTTGTTCCCCCAGTTGGCCTGGAACTTGCTATGGAGACCAGGTTGGCTTTGATCTTACAGAGAACTGCACACCTCTGCCTCCCAAGTGCTGGAATTGAAGGCATGTGCCACCACACCTGGCTTATTACACTTTTTACTAAATATTATTTTTAGTGGAATAGTTAAATTTAGAAATATTTAATTTATGGACACCAAACATTCAACATGTATTTAAATGTTTTGGGGGAAAATATTTGTGCTGTAAGGATGGATTAATGAGCTTTGGAAGGTCACAACTTCTCAATCATTTCTTAGATAACAGAATACAGATCACCAGTTCTCCATTTTGATAGAATAAAGGACAATTTTTTACAGGTGAACATGGAAAAACGGAGTTTGAACTCTTTAAATGTGACCTTCATCAAGTCACCCAAGCACTGTTTCTTACAGTATCTTCATCTGTAAAATGCAAAACTCCTGCCTGAAATTGGTAGTGAAACTGTGAAGTAACTAATGCGAATAGACTTCTAAAACTTGCTTTTGTTTGAGACAATGCCATTGATGCTAAAACATAGTTTCAGTTTTACTTGAACATGTTTCTTGCAGGAAGGTTTGTCTGCTTTCTTCATCCTCATTTCTGTTCCTTGCTATTCCCCTAGTGCATAACTAACCCATCCTGCTTACACTGCATGTAAAGTTTACATTTTTAACATGTATGCACAGAATAACCTATAATAAGCATTTTAGTTAGTAATGGAATTAGGCAGAAATTGCATTCTCTTTTAACAACGCTGACCTGCCCATAGCACAGGCCATTATGCTCCTCACTTCCATATAATTTCATTTTAGTTATTTTCATTTTAAAGATGAATTGGCAATAGCACTTAAAACAGGAATAAAGGCATCAAATTAATTGTCAAGGCTGACAAATAAAGGGAACTTTTTTTGTCAAAACATTAACATTAATTAAAGAAAGAGTATTATAAAAACACAATCTCACCAGGTGTGCTGGCGCATGAGTTTAATCCCAGCACTCAGGAGGCAAAGGCAGGCCGATCTCTGTGAGTTCAAGGCCAGCCTGGTCTACATAGTGCATTCCAGGCCAGCTGGAGCTACTGGGAGACCCTGTCTCAAAAAGTCCAAAAAAAGATTAAAGGCATGCACCACCATGCCTGGCATTGAAATAAAGTCTTACTGTGTAGCCCGGCGGGCCTCAAACTCACAGTATTCTGCCTGCCTCTGCCTCCTAAGCTCTAGGATTTAAAGGGATGCGCCACCATGCCTGGTGGAAAACATTTCTTAAATATGACCAACAATCATTAGTATTTTTTTTAATATTTATTATTCTTATTTTATGTGTATGAGTGTATTGCCTGCACGTATGTGAG
>NW_008353267.1:1734039-1743692 GCF_000622305.1 Nannospalax galili | reverse complement strand
TGTTAACAGAAACAAGTCATGAGTCCCAAGCTCTTCTCTTTCTGTTGCTTTGTTCTTCACAAAAATTAAAAAAAACAAAAAAAAAAAAAAAAAAAAAAAAACCCTACAATATCATAAAACATACTTAAAGGACTACAGTAAGTAAAACTCCCAGTATCCAAGGTTACAGAAACTGGTCACAAGTTGCCCATCAGCACCTGAGATAGGGTTGAGACATATTTTAGTAGGCTGTTTTCATGATGGCCACTTTTCAAAGACCTATAAAGATGAAAGCCTTATATACTTGGTAGAACTTTTACCATTTTCTCCTGTCAGGGTCCATTCATTGGACCCACAGCACCATTACATCACATATCCCCAAAAAAGCGGGAAACACGTTATGAGGAAAGATAGGGGTGAGTTATAGTTATCCCTTGGTTCCTACATAGGGATGCTTGCCTTCAGAGAACATCCTGGGGTTCATATCATTTCATTAGTGCATGTCCATGCCACTGGAATATATGAGGATAGAAGGGTAAGACTCTGTGACTGTGCTATGTTTAATCTATTGTCTGGAAATACTGGATGGTGGAGACAGTACATGTAAAATTGAGCCATATGCAATGAACCAAGATGTCAGCCCATCTTTGACTCATTCTTTACAGTGCTATGGTGTTCATGAATTTCTGTATGCCATAGCTACACATGTTTATGTACTTATCTTCTTTTTACATACAGGCTATTTGTAAGAGCTTACTTATTCTTCCCTCTGTTGACCGTTCAAGTCTCTGTCCTGGGTTCCCCTCTCATTCTACCTGGCCTGCATGATCTTAGCCAGTTAAGAGCCAATGAGTCTTATCATTATATTAGCATAGAGAGCTCTTAGCAACCTGGTGGTTATCTTACTTTGAATTTTCTCAGGCCCCATGAATCAATTACACCATTTTATAAACATTGTGAAATCTCCCTTCCAGTCTTCACCTTCATGAATGGCAGTATCCTTTCCCCAACTGCCTGAGTTGGAGTCGTGAACATCATTCTCATCACCCGTATCTTTCTAATTCTTGTGTGTGATCCCCAGGCTTTGACAGTTCTATGCTTTCTGTCTCTCTCAAATTACTCCACAGTTCTCTGCCCTCCAGCTACTCCTTTATGTCAGGTCACCACATATTTCTGTCTAGATCATTTCAAGGACTTTCAGTAATACTCTGCCTGGATTGTATTGTCCCTCTCAGTGATCTCCCACAAAACTATCATTTATGGATATATATTATATATATATATATATATTCTTCCGTCATGTCAATTTCTTGCTTCAAATGCTTCAGTGATTTTACACTTCTCTTTAAGTCACAATTCAGGTTCATTAGCATGATATTATAAAGTATGTGGTCCCTGTACACTTGTCCAATCCATGTTTGACTCTCCCCTTTTGCTATAGACATAGCAAAGTACGGCATTAGCAATTCTTGGAAATTATTCTGCTTTTAATGATTTCCCTCTCTGGGATGAATGTTTCCCAATGTTCTTGACCTCTTTCCTTCTGTGCCCCTTCCCTGCCATTAACAACTCTGTTCAAAAGTCATCTTCCTTGCAAAGTTGTCTCTGTGCTTCCATTTATTCTAAGCACTTAGCTAGGGTTCAGTATCCTTCTGAAGCTTGACATTAATATTTCTGTTCTCATGAATTGCTGTGTTTATTAAGAACTGAAATCATGGTTTAGTCAATGAGCCAGAACTAGAAAAGCAAAGAGACACAGACAAGACCTCTTTGCTTGATTAAGCACTTAGTCTAGGTTAGGTATCATTCACCAAGTGTGATATTTGTATGCATTTTACCCATGTACTAAAATCATTTCAGCAGCCTTAAAACTGTAGAATTTTTAAAAATGCACGTGCATATCTGCCAGTGGGAAGAGGACTATCTACATACTTGTAGTTAGAAGAATGTTTCCTGACATGCCTCTTCTTTCTTCCTTCTTGCAACAGTTAGGTTTTTGGCAGAAGCCCAAGCTGTACCCAGCATTTCTTGCCTCCCCTCCATGCATACCTTGGCTGAATGGCATGAAGATGCCAGATTCTCTTTTTTCTTTCTTTCTTTCTTTCTTTCTTTCTTTCTTTCTTTCTTTCTTTCTTTTTCTCTTTCTCCAACAGGGTTATCTTTTCATTAATTTTATTTTAACTTTAAAAAATTTATTGAGAATTTCATACATGCATATAAGGTGTTTCGATCAAATCCACGCCCACTCCCTCCCCTCCAACTCCTCCCATATCTCCCCATCACTTTTTCCTGAAAATTTCCTGCACTCTTTTTTTTGGGGGGTGGGGCGCTTTTTGCTCCTCTAACATTCCCCCTCTGAAGAGGCAACCCTAAAATCTTTTACAGATTAGATAAGTGCTCCCAAATACTTCTGACATTTTCTGGCCTTTGGAACAGAGTTTGTGGCTAAGAGGCCCAAGGAAAGTGCTAGATCTTCCAAGTCAGTCCTTATCTCTGGCGGAATGTTCAACGTGGTTTTCTTATTTTGCATTCCAGGTGTTCTAATAAACATCTGAGGGCTTTTCTGGTTAGGTCCCACTGGAGTACTCATGACAACTGTAAGCCCTAGTTGTTGGGCTTGCTGGAGGACTGAAGGTGTCCTGCCATGATCCTATGATTAATCCAATTCACTCAACAACCATCTTTCTCAATTCTGATGAGGTTTTAATAGGGATGTTTAGGAGAAAAAGTACCTCATAGCTACTGAAACTAATTTAAGAAGAAAAATGTTGTTTTGTTTATTACTATTAATTTCCCTATTTATTACATCATGAGATACGTTGCAGATATTCTTTGAAAATGTTCTGAATGAAACAATTCTCCTAAATTTGTGTCTGCCATTAGGTGCATGAATTGTCTGTACTACACACAGGGAAAAGGGAGCGAGTCAGGAGATGCTTATGCACAGCCTGGAAATGGCTCCCAGTTGCTTTCATAATGGCCTCTTCCCCTCCACAGGGATGAGTATCAGTCTCCTACTTATGTGACAGGATCCCAGAGATGCTGGAATTATGTCTAACTGTAAAATATTCCCAAGGGTTCTCTGAAGAACAAACAAAACCTTGAACATTTCACTGCTATGTTTGAGGCTTTACAATTCTTTTTTAAGGAGATAGGCATTGGGAGAGCAAAAACAGATTTCCATGTATTATCTCAGCTGACATTAGCTATTCAAATGATTGATTAAAATATGAAATATTTCCACTAAGCCTTGCTTCCTTATCAATTTAACCATCTCTTGTAGTTCTCATTTTGCAGGACAATGAGAGACAAATGTTCTAAATGTGATATGTGATTCACATTGGATTACTAAACTTCTCAAAATACTTAGTTTACTTACTATTTATAAATTATAAGTGTTTGGGTCATTTCTTAAGTGATTATATTGTGATGACACTTTGTAGAGTATTGAGAACACAAAGGCATTAAAAATAGACACTTCTCATTCTCACGTCCTCAGACTTGTAGAAAAAAACCAGCACCGAACATTTTCACATGAATGTATCATTATAATATCTTTCATTAAAGGTATGATGTGAAGAAGTAAACAGAGAGCAGAGAGTAAGAACTGATGTGTTAAGCAGACTTCCACATCTCCAAAATCACCCATAGATGTGTTCAGCAGTGGGCTGGGGATGGTGTGGACTCTGGTCACGGTTTTGCTGGATGCTGGTAGAAGCCAGTCGAGGAGCACGCTGCCACCTGACAGCCAGGGTTGCCCAAACTTCTCCCACAAATTTGTCTGTGAATGGTCACTGCCTGAGATGGTCTATTCAGATCTGTCAAAGAAAATCTTGGCATTTGTTGTAAAATAAGAAGGTTTGATATGCACTCATGCAATTTCCTAAGACTTCTTCCAGACTGTGAACAAGGACACAGATGGCATCCTTTACACATTACTCTCCAGTTCCAAACTCATCCATATGTGTTGTGCAGTTCAAGTCTCACAATCACCCAGGGAGCTCAGTTTAGTGCTCTCCTTTAAAAGATAAAGGAAGGCTCAGAAAAGACAAGTGGCCTGCCCAAGGGTACAGAGCTGACATACATGATAGGGCCGGGGTTCAAATATAGCTCTGCTGTGGAAAAAATTCAAGCTGTTTCACCATCACAGAGTGCTTAGCCCCAAGATTTTCATAACCCTGATTTCTGAGATGATGTTTACATCTTGACTTTTGTATATTTTTGAACACCCAGGAACAACTTTGATCTCCTTACAACTAAATTTTGATAAGGAGAGATGGGTTCCAAGGAAAAAATAAGTGAAAAATCTCTCTTAGAAGGACATTCCAATGATCAGTGTCACTGTCTTTATGAGATGAAGATCTAGGCAATTGTGAAACACAAAACGGGCCTCAGCATATCGAGTGAAAAATCCATAAGGAGTCATACAGAAAGACTGTAGCCAGGCATGTTTTTGCCAAGACAAGGAAGTCTCTGTGGACAGGACAGATCTCATTTGAAGAATTCTAAATTTAAGCAGTCCAGGAAGGTTGATTGTTATAGCAACGCAGAAAAAAAATTCTCAGGGGAAAGCATATTCTTTTTAGGGGAAAATAGAAGCTTTAAATTAATTAATTACTTTTGCTAGCTCATGCAAGGGTGAGCACTGAGATCTTAAAGCAAGGGCCTCGGTGAGCAGAAAAGTACTCAGCTTGAGAAAATCTGTTCAAAGGAAGTTCTGCTTTACCTTAAAGTACCCCAGCCTGCGGGGAGAACCAAGCAGCTCTTTTCCCCAGTTCTCACTGCGTGTTAGAGGCTGTTCCAGTTTCTCAACTAGTCTGTGCTTTAAAAAAATTAAAAGGGATTGAAGCTGTGTTCACAGTGAACCATCGTACAGTTGTAAAAAGTCTGAAATTCTACAAAGTCTAGGTCTAAGAACTGTTACCTTAGAGAGCAGACACTAGTATTTAGCACACTTTAGACTAAGCCTAGGGCCTGACAGAGGCTGGGGTGTAAGGATAAGTGGCCTGATCTAAACACGGACTCCTAACAGGAAGTCATTTAACTTCTGTTACCGCCTCTTTAACATGAGAAGGGAGGGTTGTTTTCAGCACACACACACACACACACACACACACACAAAACACCCCTTGTCTCTCTTCTTGCCTCTCTCCTGTATATCTTTCCTTCTTGTCCACCTGCCTCCTATCTGGTCCCACATCACCTTCCCTTTTTGAAGGAATCCCATGTGTCAATCCCAGGTATCTGAACACCAGACCACCACCATAAGAGACTCCAGCCTGTGACCTTGTTCTGATCTACGATTCTGCCTGTCACGACTTTGCTTCAGAGGGCAAAGGGCCCACAACTGGGGAGAGATGTGGAGGGAATGAGGCCAACAGCACAGCATGTCCGGAGATGGCTTTTCACAGGCCCAGGCAGCCAGAGTGACATCTGCGGGAGTGGCCCTGCCCACTCCCTACTCCGTCTCTTGGCCTTTCTGGAGATTTTATTAGCTGCTTTATGTCTATCCAGCACATCTTATTACAAAGCTAACCAAAGTCAGGTTCTATTGTAGGAGTGCTGACAGAGGGTATGGAAATCATACAGTGCAGGGACTAAAAAGGAAGTGTTGGCCAAGTACTTTATATAGAAATGCGTTAATAGGCACGGAATATTAACTTTATAACAACTACTAAAGTATGACTATTCTAGCATTACGGTGATCTTGTTTATAAAAGAAATGTAAAGATTTTTTTTTCCTGGAAATATTCAAATATGTTAAAAATTACACAACATGAAAGTAAACATTTTTTGAAAAACATAGTAAATTATGAGAAAAGAAGTAGAAAATCTCTTTTAGTTTTTATTATTTATTTTTTAATTAATTTTATTTTTGTTTATGACTGTATTGCCTACCCTGGTTGTGCAGTGCCCAGGGAGATCAGAGCAGGGCATCAAATTCCCTGGAACTGGAGTTGCAGACAGTTGTTAGCCATCATGTAGGTACTGGGAATCAAACCCAGTTCCTCTGCAAGAGCAGCCAGTGCTCTTAACCACTGAGCCATCTCTCCAGCCCTTGGGGTTTTTGTTGTTGTTAGTTTGTTTGTCTTTAGTTTTTGAGACAGGGTCTCTCTGTTACCCCAGCTGGGCTGGAACTTGCTATTTATACCAGGCTGGCCTCTATCTCACAGAGATTCTCCTGCCTCTGCCTCCCCAGAGCTGGGATTAAAGGTATGCGCCACCACACTCAAACATCTCATTCTGCTTAACCAGAGTAATAGACATGGCTACTCCAGAGACCAGCCACTTGGGTCTCCCTTCTAAAAAGAACTTGCAGCTCCCTGGCAAAGGTATAGTGGCAGATCCTAGCCCCTGCAGATCTTCCTATGCTTTGAAGCTGGAAAATGCAGCACCTGCTAGTAACTGAGCATTAGCACTGATCTGGCAAAAATGTCCCAAGGGACAAGGGGAACTCTAGCAAAGGTCAGTCTCAGTCCTGAACTTCCTATGTCACTTCTATTTTGCGGATCTGTCCAGTCCTGCTCTCTCCCCTCCAGTTCCTAGGTTTAGACGCACACAGCTGTCTGGAGCTATGTTTTTACCAGTGTTGCTTCCTGTCTTCTTCTTGTACAGGTATTACTACTACAATCAGGCACATACACTCTTGATAATGTCTGTGTCCCAGAACACTAAGTCATGCTAAGGATATATTGCTCTCAGACTACTTTTAAATATCTATGAACATGTGCATGATTTAAAAACACAATAACTGAACTCTGAGGTTGGGAGATGGCTCAGCAGTTAAGAACACTGGTTGTTCTTGCAGAAGACCCGGGTTCGAATCCCAGCACCCACATGGCTGCTAAAAACTGTCCATAACTCCAGTTCCAAGGGATCCGATGGCCTCTTCTGTCCTCCATGGGCATTGCATGACATGGGTGCACTTACCTACACACAGGCATTACACTCAGACACACACGATAAAAATAATTAAAAAAGTGTTTTTAAATTAACTGAACTCATACCATAGAACTGATTTGAAACAATTTTATTTTCTTGGTGCTGAGGATTGCAACCAGATCTCCATGATATAAGGCAAACATTCTCCCAACTGAGGAATATTGCCAGTCCACAATTTTTTTTTTTTTTTTTGGTCTTTTTGCTACAGCGTTTCCCTGTAGCCCCAGCTGGACTAGAACTCACCATTAAGCCAGGCTCGCCTTGAACTCACAGAGATCCACCTGCCTCCACCTCCCAAGTGCTGGGATTAAAGGCATGTACCACCATGCCCGGCCACATTTTTTTTCTTCTTGATTTATTTATTTTTTTAAATGATATGAATGTATTTATTAGAGCTATATAATAGATGAATGCTGTTTCGAATGGTGAAAAATTAGAAGCAGCTAAAATATCCAACAATGGGTAGATAATTTTCTTTATATTCATCGAATGAACACACAAGGTTGCTAAATATAGCAATAGATATTCAGCTATAATATATTTATGATAAACGTAAATATGAGTATCAACTATTTCAATTACACTATGATCACATTTTTATGCATGCTTCATTGTTTTATTTTGGGTTTTTTATACCCTTTTTAAAATTTTTTAATAACTACATGATAAGAGGAAGCATTTCATTACAGCTTTAACATATTCAGTAACACACTCCAGAGCAAGAGTATATTTCTTTCACAAGTGGCTGTAAGGTTCTAGGTTCACAGTTGAATTAATACAATTATACAATATTGAACTCGGTATAGGTCCTATAAGACATAAAATTGAATGAGGTTTTAACCTTTAAAAAAGATCTCCATTTCATTTTAAAATATATTATTTCATACAGAAAACCCCATAGTACATGTGTGTGTGTGTATCACACAGAACATCCCAAACCATCTTATTCAACTATACACCCACTTCTCAGATGGCACCATCCCATAGCCTCCCTCTCCCCACTAGAGCCCTTGTACTCTGTTATCCCTGCTACTGTCTGCTGTGTTGTTGTCCCCGCCGCAGCCATTCCCAACTGCTTGTCCATCTTGTGAATCTAGTCAGCCTATCTAGAGGTCTGTGCTTTAGGAAACATCCCAAACCATCTTATTCAACTATACACCCACTTCTCAGATGGCACCATCCCATAGCCTCCCTCTCCCCACTAGAGCCCTTGTACTCTGTTATCCCTGCTACTGTCTGCTGTGTTGTTGTCCCCGCCGCAGCCATTCCCAACTGCTTGTCCATCTTGTGAATCTAGTCAGCCTATCTAGAGGTCTGTGCTTTAGGAAGTTCAGCTGTTCATCATCTAGCAGTGATCAGCTGTCAATATTCCTTTAGATAAGATTGGGGTCTGCTGTTCATTTTCCCAGTTCTATCCTGGGTTACTATCTGGGAGTCCCTTTGGCCACCCCGGCTAACAACTTAAAAGAAGGTATCTCCAATCTGGCATTGTTGCTTGTTATGTAGCCTTTAGCTATGCATATGAACTCTTAAAAAATTGGCTCCTTTAATCTTTGGTTATACTTTCCTTTTGGGTGTTTAAGGCCAGAGAGTTGGCCCAGATAAACCAATTTATTTTTACTCTTAAGGTCGTTTAAGGATCTGTTCCTCAGGGGTCACATGGGCTTGGGAGGAGCCCCGGCTCCTTTCTTTTACCTGTTCCACCTTTGTGAAGATAAGTCAAAATCCTGCTCGATCATGGTTGGCTTCACTTGGAAGCATGGAAGAAATGATTCCTCTGTTTTGACCTTCCTCTTTGTAGACTGGACACTGGTTCAAGTCCATCTGATGGGGTCTTCTCGGCCTCCTTGATCAAGAGGACAGGTGACCCACCACCATTACAGACATTTTGAGAGATTCTCATAGTCCCCTGGAACTAGTTGATCTAGGACGGCAAGGAGTAAAAACCGTCCTTTATGTCCTTCTGACCAAATTATTATAGGACTCAAAGTATGTCTGTTAAACATTCAAGAAGGTTAGTTCCACCAGTCTGGTACTTTTAATTACTGTGTGTCATGGAGATAAATCTTGAGCAAAGACCAATTGTTCTCAGATAAACCTTTCCTAGACATATATTTCTTGATATGCTATGTATAATTTGTCATAGGTTGGAGTAATATGGTTCCCTCTGTTTTTTTAAACTAGCTAGGCATTGTTTATCTGTCACATTGTCTCAGCCCTCCATCATGGTTTTCTCAATTAAGGTACCCCCATTTTCCCCCTTTGTCCCTTAATAATACCCTTCCCCTACGGTCCTACCTCTCTTGAGCTCCTGCTTCCCTTTATCCCCTAGGTTCCTTGTATACCCTTCCCTCCCCCCTCCCTTAAACTAACCCAATTTTTATCCATGTCTCCCTTATTAAGGACTGTTTCCTACTGTTCTTCTCTTTCAGCTTCTTTTCCTTTACCTCCCTGTTTCCTTTCCATTATCCTGGTTCCTGTAGTTATGTCTGGATACATACTTGTCAGGGTTTGGTTCTAGGATCCACATATGAGTGAGAATATATGTCGATTTTTTTTTTTTTGAGTCTGTGTTACTTCACTTAGTAGAATAGCTTCTAGTTCCATCCATTTACCTGCAAATTTCATGATTTCATCTTTTTAATGCTGAGTAAAAGTCCATCATATAAATGAACCACATTTTCATTATCCACTCTTAGCTATTGTGAAAAGAGCAACAAACATGGATGTTC
>NW_008353267.1:1730733-1733871 GCF_000622305.1 Nannospalax galili | reverse complement strand
CTAATTACTAATGATGTTGAACACCTTTTAAGATGCTTCTTAGCCATCTTTATTTCTTCTTTTGAGAACTCTCTGTTCAGCTCCTTAGCCTATCTTTTATTTGGTTTATTTCTTGTCTCGATTCACTGTTTTTTGAGTTCGTTATATATATTGGATATTAAACCTCTGTCAGATGTGTTGCTGGTGAAGGTTTTCTCCCATTCTGTGGGTTTTCTGTTTGCTTCCCTGGTTACCTCCTTTGATGTAAAGAAGATTTTAGTTTAATGAGGTCCCACTTGATAACTCTTGCCCTTGTTTCCTGCGCAATTGATGTCCGGTTTAGAAAATCCTTTCCTAAACCTATATCTTGCAGTTTCAGCTTTACATTGAGGTCTTTGATCCACTTGGAATTGACTTTTGTGCAGGGTGAAAGATAGGGGTTTAGTTTCATTCCTCTATAGGTGGAGATCCAGTTTTACCAGCACCATTTTCTGAACATGCTGTCTTTCCTCCAGTGAATATTCTTGGCCCCTTTGTCAAATATCAGGTGGCTGAAATTGCATTTACTCATATTTGCGTCTTCAATTTTGTTCCATTGATCTATGGGTCTATTTTTTGTGCCAGCACCATGTTGTTTTTATGACTATAGCTCTGTCATACAGATTAAAATCTGGAATAGTAATCCCCCTGGCATTGCTCTTAGTGCTCAGGGTTGTTTTGGATATCCAAGGTCTTTTGTGCTTCCATACAAATCTTAGTATGGTTTTCTCCAATTCTGTGAAAAATGTCATGGGGATTTTGATTGGGATTGCATTGAATCTATAAATGACTTTTGGTAGGATGGTCATTTTCACAATATTAATGCTTCCAATTCATGAGCATGGGAGGTCCTTCCATCTTCTGATGTCTTCCTCAATCTCTTTCTTTAAAGATTTAAAATTTTCATTGTAGAGCTCTTTAATGTCTTTGGTCAGGTTTATTCCAAGATATTTTATTTTTTTGCAGCTATTATGAAGGGAAGTGTTTCCATGTGCTCTTTCTCTGATTGCTGGTTATTGGTATATAGAAAGGCTACAGACTTTTGTAGATTAATTTTGTAGCCTGACACTTTACTGAATGTGTTAAATATTTCTAGGAGTTTTCTGGTGGAATTTTGGCATCTCTTAGATATATCATCTGCAAAAGGGGATAATTTGATCTCTTCTTTTCCAATTATTACTCCTTTAATTTTCTGCTCTTGTCTTATTGCTCTTGCAAGAGTTTCAAGCATTATGTTAAAGAGAAGTGGAGATAGTGGACAGCCTTGTCTGGTTCCTGATTTTAATGGAAATGCTTCCAGTTTTTCTCCATTTAGAATGATGTTGGCTCTGGGTTTATTATATATAGCTTTAATTATGTTGAGGTATGTTCCCTCCAGTCCAATTCTCAGTAGGACTTTGAACATAAATGCATGTTGCATTTTGTCAAAGGCCTTCTCTGCATCTATTGAGATGACAATGTCGTTCCTGTCTTTGAGCACATTTATATGATTTATAACATTTATTGTCATATGTATATTGAACCATCCCTACATCTCTGGGATAAAGCCGACTTGATCATGGTAGATGATCTTTTTGATGTGTATCTGTATGCAATTTGCAATTATCTTGTTGAGAATTTTTGTATCGATCATTAATGATATGGGTCTATAGTTTTCTTTTTTGGTTGTATCTTTGCCTGGTTTGGTATTAGAGTGATGCTGGCTTCATAGAAGGAATTTGGAAGTTCTCCCTCCACTTCCATCTTTTTGAATAAATTAAATAGTATTGGATGCAGATCTTCTTTAAACGTCTGATAGAATTCTGCTGTAAATCCATCTGGTCCATGGCTTTTTTTAGTCAGGAAGTTTTGTTTTACTGTTTCAATTTCTTTTTCTGTTATGGGTCTGTTTAAGCTGTTAATGTCTTCTTGATTTAGTTTTGGTGGTTCCCACACCTTTAGCTATCCGTCCATTTCTATTAGATTTTCAAATTTAGTAGCATATAGGTTTTTAAAGTATTCCCTTATAATGTTCTGGATCTTTGTGGTGTCTGTTGTGATGTTTCCCCTTTCACATCTGATTTTGTTGATTTGGAGGTGCTCTTTCTTTCTTTTGGTTAACTGGGCTAGCAGTCTGTCAATCTTGTTTATCTTTTCAGAGAACCAGCTGTTGTATTCATTGATTCTTTGTATTGTTTTCTTTGTTCTGATTTCATTAATTTCTGCTCTGATTTTGTTATTTCTTCTTGTCTGCTGGGTTTGGGTTTCGTTTGTTGTTGCTTTTCAAGTGTCTTGAGTTGCAATGTTATATCATTTATTTGTGTTCTGATTTTTTTGAGGTAGGCACTTAGAGCTATAAACTTCCCCCTAAGGACAGCTTTCAGCATGTCCCAGAGGTTTCACTGGGTTGTATTGTCCTTTTCATTTAGTTTCAGGAATACTTTTCTTTCTTTCTTAATTTCTCTTTTGACCCATTCATTATTTGCGAGTGTGTTGTTTAATCTCCATGTGTTCATGTGGTGATTAAGGCTTCTTCCAGTGTTGATTGTAAGATTTATTACATTGTTATCTGGTAGAATGCATGGAATTATTTTAATCTTTTTATATTTGTTGAAGTTTGTTTTGTGCCCCAGTATATGGTCGATTTGGGAAAAGGTTCCACGGGGTGCTGAGTAGAAAGTATGTCCTTTAGTGCTTAGGTAGAATACTTGGTAGATGTCTGTTAAGTCCATTTGATATATGGTATTGTTTAATTCAGATGTCTCTCTGTTAACTCTCTGCCCTGTTGATCTATCTAATGGAGACAATGGGATATTGAAGTCCCCTACTATTAATGAGTTGGGATTAATCTGGGGCTTAAAGTCCTGTAGTATTGTTTTTATGAAATTGGGTGCACCAGAGTTTGGTGAATATAAGTTCATGATTGTAATATCTTCTTGATTTATTGTCCCTTTGACCAGAATGGAGTGGCCCCCTTTAGCTCTTCTGATTAGTTTTAGTTTAAAGTCTATTTTGTCAGATATTAGAATCACAGTGCCTGCTTTTTTCTCAGTACCTTTTGCTTGGTATATTTTTTTTCCATCCTTTCACTTTAAGATAATGTCTGTCCTTGAAAGTGACACAAGTTTCTTGCAAACAACA
>NW_008353267.1:1730230-1730533 GCF_000622305.1 Nannospalax galili | reverse complement strand
AATATTTAAAGTTATTAATGAAAGATGAGTATTGAATCCTGTCATTTTCTTTTCTGTTTACATTCTTGATATAGCTGTGCTTTTCCACAGTTATACTTTTATTGACTTTCTTTCTGCAACCCCTTGGGTATAGTCGTTCCTTTCTTCAGCTCTCTGTTTGCTTCCAGAACTCTCTGAAGGGCTGGTTTTGTGGACATGAATTCATTCAGCCCATTTATGTCAGGGAAGATTTTTCTTTCCCCTTCCACTATAATAGACATTTTGGCTGGGTATAGTAATCTGGGTTGGCATCTGTGGTCATTG
>NW_008353267.1:1677596-1729961 GCF_000622305.1 Nannospalax galili | reverse complement strand
CTGCATATTCCATTCTTGTGATTTCTTAAATTTTTCATAATCTTTGCTTGAGTTGTCTAGTTCATCCACTTTATCTTCCAGTCTTGATACTCTGTTTTCCATTTCATTCATCCTATTGGTGAGGCTTTCTCCTGTTGTTTCTAATTGACTGAGTGTTTCACTTCCTTCTTCATTTCGGCCTGAGTATTCGTCACTATTTCTAACTATTCTCTGAATTCATTCAGAAGTTTATTCCTATCTTCCTTCAGTTCTCTGATTTCTTTGTGTGTTCTTTAAATTCACTGAATCATTTTATCATGTTCATAATTGTTCTTTTGAGTTCCATATCCTGAATTATCTCTAGGAGGTTCTCATTGTACTCCTCTATAGAGCTGATGGTACTTGGTGGGGATATATTATTTGGATTTTTCATGTTATTATTTTTTCCCTGTGACTTTGACATGTCACACGGATTTCTTTTCTAGTTTCTGATTCTTCTGTGATGATTCTTGTGTGAGACTCAAGCCTTCAAGTTTATGTCTGCTTCTTTTTGTTAACGTTATATGTCTTTGTTGTTTATTTTTTGGGCATTAAAAGCTGGTTCCTCTAAGCTTCCAGTTCTCTCTTTTGATTTTATATTGGAGTGGCCAGATTGCTTTTATCTTCAGGAATTCCCACAGAGGCCCAAGTCAGATGAGGATCAGATGCTCTCAGGCTTTCTCCTAAGGTCTGGATCCCTCCAGGAAAGATTTTGGCCTCAGGAATTTGGGGGTTAGACTGGCCTAGGGGCCAGGCCCAGGAAAGATTCTTGTCTAGGGCAGAGGTTGGCTCTGCCACCCAGAGATCCAAAGGAAGATGGGGGCGGAAGCCACCCCAAGGGCTCCTAGAGACTGCACTGAGGATCTGGGTTGGTCTGGATGCAAAGGATCATGAAGAGGAAAGGTCAGCCCCTGGCCTCCAGGAAAGAGGCTGGCTGGTAGTGCAGGCCCAGGGAAGCAGAGAGAGGTGTGGGTTGGCCAGGCCCAGGGTGCTCCTGGTGACTGGAGAAGGAACTGGGTTGGTCTGGATGCAAAGAATCAGGAAGCAGTGTTGTTTCCCCAGGTTTCTGTGGCACCAAGACAAGGAATGGGACAGGACCCACACTAGGAGGAGAGATGGGCAGGGGAGATGGGAAGGTGGATGAGGCTGGGGGAGTCAAGGCATGGAAGGCTCTCTGGACTTACTCCGGAGAGAGGCTTGCATGTGGGAGACAGGCCTACGAGTCATGCAGGCCCAGGGAAACAGAGGGAGGTGGGCACAATTTTTAGTTTTAATGCTTACATATTAAATATTAGAATGAGTCCATGACTGAGACTACTCATTATATATAAATGAAATTATATATATGTAACTATAAAATATATGATTTCATTTAATTTCAGAATAGCAATTCAAAATCAGGACTATTAATCTGCTTTTTATATAGAGGAAATAGGTTCAGACAAGGAAACAAGGCAAGGAAGTTACACTAGACATATAGCCACCCAGCCCACTGTACCCTGTCATAGCAGTCCTAACAAGCTCAAGTAGGAGACAGAGCTGAAAAAGTAAGCAAAGACTTGATTAGAGAGAGAGTTCCTTTTATGTGTTTAGCTTTATAGTTTTATTCAGAAGGTGATGAGTAGTAACTGACGGATTTAATCAAGGAGAGATATAACTTTGGAATTGTGGTTTCACGTCCAGCCCTACTCAGCTTTCTCACACTGAATCTAACTGGGGCAGGAGGGAAAACGACTGTCACTATAGGCTGTTCCTGTGTATCTCATCAAGCTTTATGTGATATCACTTGACAACCCTATCACTGGCTTGTCTACTTTCCAACATTTTTTCTTCCAGAATAACCCCTGGATCTGCCGCTCTGATTTTGTTCTAGGCCACAAGTCTTGTCTGTCTCACCAAATATTCTAATCACTGAAGACTGAACATGACATTTGAGGAACACTGGAAAGACTTAAAGAAGTTTTACAATGGAGATATCTATAATAAAGGCACACTACTAACCTTAGACTGGGGTTCACATAGTTAAATACATGGGTGATGCCCATGCTGCACCTAGGAAAACAAAGAGTTTCACAACACTGTTCTCTGACATATATATAATCCATCCCCTTGGATGGGTGCCAGGGTAAGAGGAGAGGTTGAAGAAACTGGTTTTTTAAGGCCCATTGAGAAGTAGAGTGATTGCATGTGACAGGATTGTTAGGAGAGATTCCCATGGGCTTTGCACATCATGGGCTCTGTGAAGGGGCCTTGTTGTTTAAAGAGCATCAAGAGATAATGGTGTTGGCACAGAAATGGGAGTTCTCACAAGAATCATGTGGACCATGAGGGAACCATCCACAGATGCATGAAGAATCCTCTCCCACTCTCAGTCACTCAGGCTGTAATGAGCAGGGGTAAAGTGCTACATGAGACAGGTTGTCATGAGCCAGCGAGGTCAGGGGAAAATACAGTTTTACAGGGTCAAGGGATTACACTGGTGATCACTCACCAAATATTACCGCCAATGTTTTATTGCTATTCCATCCAGGTTCCTTGTTTAGGGTGTTAGTGTTCATGGTGTATATCATATGCAAGCTATTCCATCTCTTTTCTAACTTCTCGGGGAAATTAGGACAGATGATAAGACAAACTTTTCTTCTCTGTATGTACCATGACTTCCTCATGCACCTTTACTTTTCTACCTTTATGAAATGACTTGGTAATTAATAATGGCATTATTTTTTTTAGAATTATGACAGAGTAGAGACAATGTGCTGCTATTTCTTCATAAAAATCATCCAAATGACATTTAATATTATCTCTCTCAAGAAGGCAGTAAAGATTGATTGCTGCACTCTCAGACACTTGGGCAAAATATTCAACCAAGTTCAGTTGGCTTCATTTGCTGCAATAAAGAGAATAGTCAAACCAAGAAAGTATTTCTTATGGCTTAAAAGAATAAAGACCAAACCTTCTTCCCCAGCAAGTTATGGGCTCATCTTTCCATCTTCATGAATACACTATGGATCCTATCCATAGAGGAAAAAAATCACAGTCCCTCAATTAACAATGGCTGAGTAAAAAATATACCGAAGCCTAGTTCGATTGATGGTAGGCAACTTGTTTTTAACTACAGAAAGAACATCTCAAAAAATTTCAGACACTTTGAACCTTCAGATAGTTTTCCAAATAGAAAGGTCCCTAAAGTTTCGTGGGTCTCTTTTCCCATACTTTGGCTCATTTTTGACTTGTATAAGTTTCTAGGATACTTGCCCTGTGATGCTCTTTACGTCTAGACAGTGTCAGGAATAATCTATGGGAAGTCAAGAGGATCAAAGTTCTTCACATTCCATTATGATTGAGAAGAGGAAAGTTGATAGGGCACTCTGCTTACAAGAAGAAATAAACTGCTTCTGGTGGTCCAGGGTGTTATTATGAAGAGAAAAAAAACTCCATTCAGCTGATCAGCATGCACAACACTAAACTAATCGATATGCATGTCAGCTGTCAAGGGCTGTGCTGATTTGCTTAAGTGAGTATACTGTGTTTGGAACAGTAGCAACAGCAGCTGTAAATTTAAATTACCACCTAATTGATTTATGATACTCCATTGTCATTCCCTATCACATATTTGCCAAACAGGGCAGTTAGATGAGGATGTGACAGGAATCATCACCTCTTTCTCCTTCATCTCCCAGGAGGTAACAATATTCCAACATTACAGCCATGATGGATGATTTACACACTGATAAGGGAGAGAAATTTCAGAGGCTTCTACCCTAAAGAACAACAATGAAAAATCCCTTGCTCAGGGATTCAATGTGGTAGTTTTTCCTATTTACAGAGTATGTAATTCCAGCTCTATATTTGAGAACAAAGAAAATAACTTCAGGATATGTGGGCAGAGTCACTGAGCCCACTGTGAGAATACTCTAGTCAAACTCCATCGAACAGCTGATCTGAATAAGCTCTGATAAAGACTCTGAATCTCTTCCAGCATGTTTTGTAAGTGTCTACTGTCACAAATCAGCAATTTTTATGTTTTACTTCCTATTTTTCTCCATGTTGGCTGGAATATTTTTATATCTCCTTCTACAGATGTTAGTATTATAACTCTCCTTAGGGATCCAGAAGTGAGCTGGTAGTGTGAGAGAATAGGGAAGAAATGTGCATCTTCTTGAATGGTTACCTGCTTCAAGGAATCTTCAAGAAAATTTGTCTCTAATAAAGGATGAAGAATTTCTTCTACTGAAAAGGATGCTTTGGACTGTTCATGGTTCTCAGAATTTTTCCAGGTGTTCTATTCCAATGAAGGCCCTATTTTCCACAAAACAACTTGGAAATGTATAAACACTACTGGTGCTGTAATTTGGAAACTATAAATATCGATTCTGAGCTTAGTTGATGATAGTGTTAAACCATAAGCTTTTCATTTTCTTTATTTAAGCTCTCCATTGCAGTCAAAACTGACCAAACTCTTTTGCCATCCTTAAGCCAGCATTAAGCCAACAGTACTACTAAAGTGGTCAGACTTACAACTGCTCAACAGCCCTCTCACACTCTGATGGTTAATCTCAATTGTCAACTTGATGCAATCTAGAACCATCTGGGAGATGGGCCTTTGGGCTAGCCTATGGGGGATTATTTTGACTAGGTTATTTGAGTTGGGAAGGCCCACCCACTGTGATGGCACCATTCTCTAGGCTGGGATCCTGGACGCTACAAGAAAGAGAAAGTAAGCCCAGCATATTGATTCATCACCCTCTGTTCCTGAAAGTGGATGTGATGTGACCAGCTGCTTCAGGCTTCTGCTGCCTTGACTTCCCTGTCATGATAAATTGTACCTCGAACTGTCAGTCATAATAAAATGTGTGGTATTTTATTACAACAAATAAAAGAGACTATGGCACAAGTCTTGTCTTGCGAGGCACTCTTTCCTGATTTTTATATATATGTATTCAGGCTATTGGCATCAAATTTCCCACTGGAAATAAATTCAGCATTTTTTTTCAAGTTCTGTCATATTCTTATTTTGATCGTCTTTATTTTTTTCCTGAGATGCCTTCTAGTGATGCTAATTATTAGTCAGGGACTCCATCTGAAAGCATTAAAACAGTGTAACTATTTCAAACAGAGAGAAGATAATACAGAAACAGTGAAAATACATGAAGAAAAAATGTCATGCTGAAACCAAGAAACCATTGTCATCTTGGGAACAGAGCCAATTTCATCGCACTTCCAACCCACAGAACTGGAATTTCCAAAGAGTGCTAGCCCTGCCAGTGCTGGGCACATAAAAAGTGAGCTTGCCGGGATAAATGCTCAGCCATCTGGTCTCCACTACTCTCACAACTACCAGCAGCTCCTGGAGCAACTGCTGGTGCATTCAGAGCCAGAATGAATCCTTCCCTCCTTAACTTTCCAATTTCTCAGAGCCTCCTTTTTGGCAGAATTTAGCATGAAGTCAGATGCCAAAAGAGAGGGTAAACATTCTTTGCAGTTCCAGTAGTTTGAAACATAAAAGAGGAGAATAGGTGTTAGATTGGTAGAAAACAAATACACAAAGACAACCTGGTGCAAAGACAGATTTTGAGACGTTGGCGGCGTTGAAGATTTGCTTTCATAGCCCTAGGATACTCTTTTGCATGAAAATTAAATTCTGGTCTGCTTAGACAATCTGTTATTTGCATATACCACCGTGTTCAGATGATGAATGTCTCTGCTGAACAGATTTGGTCAAGGAAGGCAGCCCCAGTATGGAATGCACTTACAATGATGATAGGAAAACTGGTGGTTTTATGTGATTGCCATTTGGTCAGTTTTGCTCTGATGTCCCTTGGTACATGGGCTATGTACTTCCTAAGGCTAGGAAAACAACCACAACAAAAATGTCCAGTTTGCTTAATATATGTTGATTATTTCTTGGTTTTGGAAAGTATGTCATGATAAAGACATACGAACTTATACTATATTTCTTTGGGTATATTTACATGATAGGAGAAAACATAGCACTAGGCTAAATGGTACACTAAGTACTGAGTTCTAGCAATTGATTTCCTTAAATGCCTTAACTCCCATTAATGAGTAGTTTTTTTTATTTATTATTTTTATTTTATGTGTATGCATGTATTGCCTGCATGTAGGTAAGTGTACCTGTGTCGTGCAATGCCTGCAGAGGTCAGAAGAGGCTGTTTAATTCTCAACTTGACACAATTTAGAATTACCTGGGAAGGGAGTTTCAATGAGGTACAATTTAGATTGGGCTGGTTTGTGGGCATGTCTGAGGGATTATCTTGATTGGTGTTAAGACCTGTTCACTGTGGGTAGCACTATTCCTTGGCAACACAGGGGATCCTGTATTATGTAAACAGAGAACAAGCTGAGCACTAGCACTTATACATGTATTCATTGCTCTCTGCTCTTGACCGTGGGTGTAATAGGACCAATTCTTTCAGTCTTGCCACTGTGACTTCCCCAAGATGATGGACTGTATTCTAGTTTGCTGTGATGAAACACTGCCACCAAAAAGCAACTTAGGAGGAAAGTGTTTATTTCAACTTACAAGTTACAGTCCATTGCTGAGAGAAGTCAGGGCAGGAGCTCAAGGCAGGAATCTGGAGCAGGAACCGAAGCAGAGACCACAGAGAAAGGCTTCTTACTGGCTTGCTTCTCCTGGCTTGTTCAACTGCTTTTCTTATACAGCCCAGGCCCACGTGTCCAGGGATGGCACCATTCATAGTGGGGTGGGCCCTCCTATATCAATTAGCAATGAAAAACATGCCCCACAGACATGCCCACAGGTCAATCTGGCAGAGGAAACTCCTTAAAGTTCCCTCTTCTCAGATGTGTCACGTTGACAACTGACGCTAATCCACACAGGCTGTAGCCTGGAATTGAAGTAAAATAAACCCTTTCTTCCTTAAGTTGCTTTTGTCAGGATATTTCATTATAGCAACAGAAAAGACTCTGAGGCAACTCCCTTTTCCAGTAGATACCTTTCTATTTTCTTCTTCCTGAGCTTTTGACACTGGTATTCCTTCCAGTAGTCTCAACTGGGGTCATTTTCTTATTGGGATCCCCTAAAAAAATTAAGTAACCACAGGAATATCAATATACTTCTTCCATTGCCCTGTCAACCAACCCTCTGGCCTCTCCTTCTACACAGCCCTCCCATCCTCTAATAGAAGTTTCTTTGACCTAGAATTCTAAATACCATTTTCTGGGCCTTTTCATATAACTTCCTGTGCCTTCTTGGTTATACCTGTTTTCCACAAAAATTCCTCAATGAAATGCTACCAAAACAAAGCTATTATCACATTCAAAAGATCATAGAGCATTACCGTGTGGGATGTATTACTGAGATAAAAGAACAGCTCAGCATTTGATAAACAATTAACTGCATTAACAATACAAAACATAAAATTCATAAGATCATTTCAACAGATACAAAAGAGGCGTTCTACAGATTTCTAGTCTCTCATGTTAAAAGTTTCTGATAAACTAGGTAAAGAAATTCCCTCACCATAATAAATATTTAGAGCCCTCAGCTGCTGTCACAATCAAATAAATCAAATAAAAAAGTGTTAACTGTAATATCAAGAGCAAAGCAAGGATGGCCTGTGCTGCCACTGTCAGCTGACACAGGAGAAGTTCTTGCCAGAACAAGTAGACAAAAAGTAAAGAAAGAAACTAAAGGCATCCAAGTCACAAACGAAAAATAAAATAATCTGCTTTCTGGTGAAATTATTTTACGTATCTAAAACCTAAAGACTCCATTTCAAAATTTAGAACTAGCAAATGAATTCTATAAAGTTTTAAAGTACGACATCAACATACCAAAACTAGTTGCATTCTTATACACTGACAATGAATTACCTGAAAAAGAAATTAGAAAAACAATCTAATTTGCAATAACACTAAAAAGCAAAGCATAAAATATTTAGGAGGAGGCTTAGCTGAAGAGGTGAAAGAATTAATACTATAAAAATGATAAAAAATTAAACAAAACAAACATGGGAAAACATCTGTGCTCTTGGGTTAAAAGGTGAATATTAAGATGCCTGTATTCCTCCTTTCATTTTTCAAAACTTTGTGTAACAATTTTGAGCACTGGGTGTATGTCATGAATAAAAGTATAAATGTTTTCTCCACCTACTGAATTTTATTAATTACTTTAGTTTTCTACGTGGTAAATCTGCAGAGCAAACTATCACAGCTTTGCATGTGCTATTTTTTTATTTTATTTTAATTAATTAATTTATTTATTATTTTATGTTTTTTTTTAATGGTTGTCTCTGTTTACTTCCTTCTGTTTACTGAATAACACATAATGTATTAACTGAGTGAGCAGTTCCAGAAATGTAAATATTTTCTTAGCAGATTATAGCATTGTGTCAAAAAGATGTCTATATATCAACCTAGTCTATAGATTTCATGAGCTCCATCACAAAAGCATGATGATATTTACAGAAATAGACAAAATAGTTCTAAAATCTAGATGGACCCATAAAACCTACAGGTGGCTGAACGACCTGTGGTGATTGGATAGAAATGTAGCCCATAGGCTCATGTACTTGAACACTTGGTTCCCAGTTGGGTGGCGCTGTTTGCACAGATTATGGGATCCTTAGAAAGTATTCCATTCCTCCAGCCTTGATGGAGGAAGTATGCTTTGCTCCACTTCCTGCTAGCTCTCTCTGCTTCCCATGTGTGGATGAAAACCCTGTCACCATGCCATGCCATCCCTCCCATGATGCACTCTGTTCCTCAGGAACCCACACTAAAATAAACCCTTTCTTCCTTAAGTTGATCTTGGTCATGATATTTCATCGCAGCAAAAGAAAATTAACAAATGCATACCCTTGAAAAAGACCTATGATGGAGGTATTACGCTTCCTGATTTTTTTTTTTTTTTTAAGTCTTTTTGAGACAGGGACTCCCTGTAGCCCCAACTGTCCTGGAATTCACTATGTAGACCAGGCTGGCCTTGAACTCACAGAAATCTGCCTGCCTCTGCCTCCCAAGTGCTGGGATTAAAGGCATGCGCCACCACGCCCGGCTACACTTCTGGATTTTAAAGTATATTAGGAAGCAATAGTAACCAAAACAATATAATACTGGCATACACAGATAAGGTGCATTAGCAATGAAACAGAGAACCACCAAACAAATGCAAACATATACGGTCTGCTGATCCTTTTACAACGGTGCTGTGAACACAAGGGGAAAGGACAGCCTCTTCAACAGGTGATGTAGAAACTGGATATCCACAGGCAGAAAAATGAAAGGACATCCTTATACCAAGTCAGAAACCAAGCTAAAGTGTCTTAAAGTCAAAGGTAAAGGCAGAAACTATAAAATTCCTAAAGAAAAAATAGGAGAAAAGTTCCTTGACCTTATCCTTGGAAAGAATTCTTTCGTTTATGACAAAAAGGACAATAAGTGAAAGTTAAAATTCACAAATTCATCAAAAGGAAAAGCTTCTGCCTGATCAAGGAAATACGAGAAAACATTTACAATCCACATATCTGATAAAGGATTTAATCTCTAAAGTAAGTAAGCAACTCCTGCAATCCAATAGTTACAGAAACATTCATAACCTGATTAAAAATGGTGAAACAACCTGAATATAAAATAGCCAACAAATACATGAATAAAATCCATCTCATATCTGTCATAGTGTGTTCTTTTAACCAAAGGTAAGTGTTGACAAGAATGGAGAAACCGGGACCTTGCACACTGCTGGTTGACATGCAACATGGTGCAGTCACTGTGAAGGGAACAGCATAGAGGTTCTGCAAAAATTTAAAACTAGAACCATATATAATCTAGTAGCCTCATGTCTGGGTATTTATCAAAATTAAAAGAAATGAGCTTGAGGGAACATTAGCACTCCGATATTTTTCACAACACTGTTCACATAGCCAAACTTTTGGAAACAGCCTAAATGTCATCAGAATATGAACAGATTTTTTAATAGGTGTGATATGTGATATAATGAAATGTTATTCAGCTATAAAAAGAAAAATCTGCCATATATGGCAGCATAATCCTCAGGATTATGCTAAGTGAAATAACCAGTGACAAAAGACACAGATTACATCATTCCACTGGCAGGGAGTACATAAAATGTTAAATTAACGGAATCACAGAATGTAATGGTGGTGGATGGGATGGGAGCAGGATTGAGGAGTTAGACAAATGAGCACAAAGGGTCAGTCAAGCAACTTAAACAAGCTCTAGTGATCTGCTGTGCAATGTTGTTCCCAGAGTCAACTAGAATATATATTTAAAATCTGTTTTGAAGGTAGAGTTTATCTTACACATTGTTACCTTGATAAAAATAAGTAATATAGTGCTGAAACAGATGAGGGTATATTGCAGCTTTAATACATACAGACAAGAGCCACATGTTAAGCTACTGAAATGTATGTAATTAATTCATGCAGGTTAAATTATAAACCACATAAGTACTCAAAATATTGGTGGTATTGTCAATACCATGGTTATTAATTTTTGTATTTCTAATGAGCAAAGAAATTCTTAAGGGTATTGGAGAGGTAGCTCAGCAGATAAGAATACTTACTGTTCTTCCAGAGGACCTGGAATTGATTCCCAGCACCCAAATGGAAGATAACAATCCATAACTCCAGTTCCAGATGATCCAACACACCCTTCTGGCCTTTGCAGGGCATTGCATGCACATGATGTACTTACATAAGTGCAGGCAAAACACTCATACACATAAAATAAAAATAATAAATTTTTAAAGAAAATTCTTAAAATGATATCACTATTCAGTAAATTACCAATGACTGCTTGAATGAATGTTGTTTTGTCATAATTGTGTCTTTACTGTCCACTAGATTGCCCTTTTTATCAACCAGTCTCCTGGTTCTGATGGATGACTCCTGGTTCTTGCTAGGATGAGCCCCTCTTTTCGAACCAGCCTGTCTGTTGCTCTACTAACACTGATCCCTTGTTCTTTTTCATGTCCATTATGCTAGTATAAATCCAGTTTATACCGTTTATATATTTAAGTTCAATTGTTACTATTAAAAGCACCTTTGCACAAATAAAATGAGCCAAATAAGAAATTTCAGTAATGGACTTGCATATATATAATACATATATATATATGGTTTATTTTAGATACAACCCATTATTATCCAATAGACTTTAATTATATGAGTATTTTGCTTGAATGTATATATGGTCACCCATGTCCTGCAAAGGTCAGAAGAGGGGGTCAGATTCCTTGGAACTGGAGTTACAGGTGGTTGTTAACCACCATATAGGTGCTGGGGATTGAACTCGGGTCCTCTGGAAGAGCAGCCAGTGCTCTTAACCTCTGAGCCATCTCTCTAGCTCCTAGCCTTTAATTCTTAAAGGCTTCTTATATTCCTGATTGAAACCTTTTCAGTAATATGAATGTTTTATGATGGGCATATTGCATGATGCTGTCAATAATGAGTAAACACTCTCATATTTGTAAATATTGATTTCCAAAATGCTATGTCCATAACATCATCAAATATATAATTTATCTGGTTGTCTATTTTACCCATCCACAAAAATATGCCAGCATAAAGCTAATAACTGTGTTTTCTTACAGACATAATCAACACATGTAGAACCCCTGCCATTTTCTTTAAAAATATACAATTAATCTTTAAGTGGAATAATTGGATCATATTGTCATGAGAGTTCCAGCAAAATTCCATGAGATATAAATGATTTTCCTCATTACTCTTCATCTCCTGTGTTTTAAGGATTCTAGCATATTGAAAAGTTTGCATTTTAAGGTGAACCCATCAGTGATACGGTGGATTCTACCTCATTGCTAAAACACATTGCCTGTGGAAAATGCAGTAAATGAATTCCAAAGCTAGTAGCTATCCCTGCAGTTTTGCTCTGGAATTCTTTTCTTTTCTTGATCAGGTCAAAGAAAGCAAAGTATGTTTGTTCTTACACACTCCTCCCACTGAAATCAGTGTTTATTAAAGTGGAGAACATTACTGGTAGTCATTAGCATTCATTAGCATTCAACTCCCCTCTATTTCCTGAGAACACAGGGAACAGTACATCTCAGCACTTTGTTATAGACAGAGCCATAAAATAATTCTTCCAATGGGATGTAAGTGAAAGTGACCAGTCATTTCCTGCTCAATGCAGTATAAAGTACCTGGAGGAAGCCCCACCTACTTCTTTACTGCCTTGGTGAACTGACAGCCACAGCTGAGAAGATGGAGCCCCCAAAGTGGAGTATATTGGATCACTCAGTCATTGCTTAGAAGATAGGTCCCTGCAGCTCAAATTTTATGGACAATGTCTAGGATTCAGTCCCCAAGACTGCACAAACAAAACAACAACAAAAAATGATAAATCCCTTTTGAAAAGCCATTCGACTCACAATCAATACATTGGCCATTGTACTTTGAAATTAATTTCTAAACAAATCATAGCAGTTATGCAGGAATGGGTTAAATAATTTATTTATGGTGATAATATAGAATTTCTGGCATACTTTTCCTTAAATGTTTATAGAGTTATCATGTAAAGTCATTATCTGAAATCATATTTTAAAATATCACAACTTGAGAACATTTTTGAGCATTCTTACTTTTATTCAACTCTCTGACTATGCTCCAACACTGGGTAATTTATTCCAATCCTCTCCTCTCTAAATCTGTAGCTGTAGCATTTTCCCCAGGAGTCTGTACTCTGTTTATCTGAGACAGAGGAGAATTATAGTTTATCCTATATTATTTTTCCATATGTCATTCCATCCAGAAATGCTGTGGCAAAGGAACAGATGCTTCCCAAATGACGTTTTTCTCTCTCCCTATTAGGTTAGAAAACTTCGAAAAAAAAAAAAAAAAAAAAAAGGTCTGAAATGTATCAATAAATTGACTGCAACTTTTAAAGTAATAGAATTCTTTGAATTTAAATATCACTAAACCATCTTGTAGAGGCTAAGCATAGTAGTACATTCCTATAATCTCAGCACTTAGGAAGTAGAGGTAGGAGAATCACAAGTTGGAGGGCAGACTAGACTATGTAATGAAATGTTGTTACAGCATTGATATATTCAATAACAATTTCCAGAGCAAAGATGGATCTCTTTCAAAATTGGCTATAAACTTTTAGGTTCACTGTTGAATTAATGCAGTTATACAATATTGAACTCAATATATACCCTATAAGATATAAAATTGAATGAGGTTTTAACCTTAAAAAAGATCTTCATTTCATTTTAAAATATAGTTTCGTACAGAAAAACTCATTTTTAATGCTACTAACACTTAGATGTTTGCACATGGGTCTCTAATCTCTATGTATCTGATTATTACTAGTCACAGTCTATGGATATAAAGACATTAGGTAGATTTCAATGGTAACATTTTTCACCTTTACTAATTTACATGAAGCAAATTTTTATGCTTCTTCCTCAAATATAATTCATTTTTTATTTGTTAATTTTTTGTATTTCATACAGAACATCCCAAACAATCTTATTCATCTATATACCCACAACTTTCTCTTTTTTTAACTTTTACAAAAACTTTGTTGAGAATTTCATACATGCATATAAGGTGTTTTGATCAAATCTATTCTCACTCCCTTCAAACACCTCCCATATCTCCCCATCACTTTTGTCTTTTTTTTTTCTTCTTTCATTTATGAATTTTTTTAATGTTGCTGAATTATTATTATAATTTTTTGGTCTTTTTTGAGACAGGGTCTCCCTGTAGCCCCAGCTGTCCTGGAACTCACTATGTAGACCAGGCTGGCCTTGAACTCACAAATATCTGCCTGCCTCCACCTCCCGAGTGCTGGGATTAAAGGCGTGTGCCACCATGCCCGGCTCATTTATGAATTTTTATGGGGCTTTTGGGTACTATAACATTCCCATCTCTGAGGACGTAACCCTAAAATCTTTTAAGGATTAGATACAAGATCCCAAATACTTTTGACATTTTTGGCCTTTGGAACAGAGTATGTGGCTAACAGTCCCAAGGACATTTTGACGTTTAGCCAAGAAACTGGCTACTTTTCTTTGGGGTCTTTTTACCCTAACTGGCTAGCCAATTCCTACCTCCTATTCTTATCACACTCTCCTCTAAAGGGGTTACCCAAATTGCCAATAGGGTTTAGGGATACAGACGGCTCTGGCTTCTTCCATGCCGAACAGGGATGCAGGGTGAGACAATTGGAGTACCCCTTCAGTGGGTCTATCTAAAAGACTCCCAAATTGTGTAACTCTTATCTCTAAGGGGAAAAGAATGTCCTTGAATCCTGAATAAGAGATGTGAAGAAGTAAAGGTGAGAATAATTAACATTACAAGTTCTAGACAGGGAACTAGAAAAAGGTCAGAACAGGGCAATTTTCAAATGTTCATATGAGAATCCATTGGAATTTCTTGACAAGGACTTCCAAAAGCATCCCTCTATTGGGTTTTTCCTCATTTTTCTTTAGTCTTCCAAGGCTGTACTCTGGAGTGATGGATTCAGGATTTGCTTTCAGGTATTTTGACAGCTGTTAGAATGATTATAATCAGTGTCAGTTCCCTCTCAAAGGCTTCGAGATAACTAAGGGGTTGCTGAGGTGTATGTATGACCTGAGGGTATACACACTGGATAGCCTTTAACCAGCATAGGTCATACCTTCTCTTCTTAGCCTTCCACAGATTGCATACTTTAGCCCTCCCCATAGCCTCCCCCAACCCCCACTGGAGCCCATAAATGATGTCATCCCTGTTACTTTCCACTGTGTTATCAGTGCCCCCAGCTTGTTCATCCACTGAATCTAGTCAGCTTATCTAGAGTTCCTTGTTTTAGGAAGATCAGCTCCTCCTCATCTAGCAGCAATCAGTTGCCAATATTCCTTTAGATAAGATTGGGGTCTGCTGTTCATTTTCCCAGTTCTATGCTGGGTTGCTGTCTAGAAGTCTATTGGGACACCCTGTCCAACAACTCAAAGGAAGGTATCTCCTGTCTGGCATTGTTTCTAGTTATATAGCCTTTAGCTATACACATGGACCCTTAAAGAATTATATTGACCCATTTAATCTTGGTAATACTTTCCTTTTGGGTGTTTCAGACCATATAGTTGGCCACAAAAAAAAAAAAAACAATTTATTTTTACTCTTAAGGCCTTTTGAGGATCTGTTCCTCAGGGGTCACATGGGCTTGGAAGGAACCCCTGGCTCCTTTCTTTTACCAGTTCCATCTATGTGAAGATAAGTCAAAGACCCTGCCCAACTGTTAATGGCTTCACTTGGAAGCATGGAGGAAATTTTTCTGCAGTGTTGACCCTCCTCTTCATAGATTGGACACTGGTTTAAGTCGATTTGATGGGGTCTCAATGGCCTCCTTGATCAAGAGGACAGGTGACTCACCACAGTTACAGCATATTATGCATGATGCTCATAATCCCCTTGAACTTAGTCGACCTAGGAGGGCAAGGAGCAAAAACTGTCCTTTATGTCCCTCTGACCAAATGAGTATAGGCCTCAAAGTATGTCTATTAAACATCCAAGAAGGTTAGTTCCACCATTCTGGTTCTTTTAATTACTATGTGCCACATAGATAAAGCTTGGGCAAAGGCCAAACATTCTCAAATAAACCTTGCCTATATATATATTATATTACTTGAGCTAGTTGTATGTATAATTTGTCAGTAGGCTGTTTAATTAATATGGATCCCTCTGGTTTTTATTTAAACTAGCAAGGTATTATTTCTCTCTCGCATTGTCTAACCCTTCCACCACGGTGTTCCCATTTAAAGTGCCCCCATTTTTCCCATTTCTCCCTTAATAATACCCTTCTTCTATGGTATCACCTCTCTTGAGCTCCTTCTTTTCCTTTATCCTCAAGTTTCCTTGTATAACCTTTCCTCACCCCTCCCTTTAAAATAACCCCATTTTTATCCATATCTCTCTTATTAATGCCTGTTTCCTACTATTCTCTTTCAAATTCTTTCTTTTCCTTTACCTCTCTGGTTTCTTTTCATTATTCTGGTTCCTGAAGTTATGTCTGGATACCTACTCACTTATAAGGATTTAGTGCTAGGATCCAGATATGAAGGAGAATATATGTCGTTTCATTTTTTTCTGCATCTGTGTTACTTCACTTAGTATAATATTTTCTAGTTTCATCCATTTACCTACAAATTTCATGATTTCATCTTTCTTTACTGCTGAGTAAAACTCCATCATATAAATGAACCACATTTTTATTATCCACTTGTCAGTTGAGGGACATTTAGGTTGCTTCCATCTCTTAGCTATTGTGAAAAGAGAAGCAACAAACATGGATGTACAAGTGTCTCTGCAATAGAATGAGTTCTTTGGGTATATGCCAAGGAGTGGTATAACTGGGTCAAATGGTAGGTTCATTTGTAGTTTTTTAAGAGTTCTCCACACTGCTTTCCACAGGGGTTGAACAAGTTTGCAGCCCCACCAGCACTGGATGAGTGTTCCCCTTTCCCCACATTCTCTCCAAAATTTGGTATCATTTGTTCTCTTGATCTTAGCCAGTTGGACTGGGGTAAGATGAAATCTTAAAGTAGTTTTAATTTGCATTTCCCTGATAATTAGTGATGTTGAACATCTCTTAAGGTGCTTCTTAGCCACCTTTATTTCTTCTTTTGAGAACTCTCTTTTCAGATCCTTAGTCCATCTTTTAACTGGGTTTCTTCCTTTCTTTATTCTTTGTTTTTTGAGTTCGTTGTATATTTTGGATTTTAACCTCTCTCAGATGTGTTGCTAGTGCAGACTTTATCCCATTCTGTGCATTTTCTCTTCACTTCTTTGGCTGCTTCTTTTGATGTACAGAAGATTTTAGTATAATGAGGTCCCATTCGTTGATTCTTGATCTTGTTCCTGAGCAATTGATATACAGCTATATCTTGTAGGTTATTGCCAAGTGTTCTTCTAACAGTTTCAAAGTTTCAGGCTTCACACTGAGGTCTTTGATTCATTTGGAGTTGACTTTTGTGTAAGGTGAAAGATGGGGGTTTAGTTTCATTCTTCTACAGGTGAAGATCCAGTTTTGCCAGCACCATTTGCTGAACATGCTGTCTTTCCTCCAGTGAATATTCTTAGCCCCTTTGTGAAATATCAGGTGGCTGAAATTGCATGTACTCATATTTGGGTCTTCAATTTTGTTCCATTGATCTATGGGTCTATTTTTTGCCATTACCATGTTGTTTTGCTGACTATAGCTCTGTAATACAGTTTGAAATCTGGCATAGTAATCCCCCAGCACTGTTCTTAGTGCTCTGGGTTGATTTGACCATCCAAGGTCTTTTGTGCATCCATATGAATCTTAGGATGTCTTTTTCCAGTTCTGTAGAGAATGTCATGGCATTTTGATTGGCATTGCATTGAATCTATAAATGGGTTTTGGTACAATAATCATTTTCACAATATTAATTCGATCATCTATGAGCATGGGAGGTTCTTCCATCTTCTGATGTTTTCCTGAATCTCTTTCTTTAAAGATTTAAAATTTTCATTGTAGAGGTCTTTAAGGTCTTTGGTAAAGTTTATCCCGAGATATTTTATTTTTATTGCAGGTATTGTGAAATGGAGTGTTTCCATGTACTATTTCTCTGATTGCTTGTTATTGGTATATGGAAAGGCTACAGAATTTTGTACATTAATTTTGTAACCTGCCACTTTACTGAATCATTTCTTGAAGTTTTCTGGTGGAATTTTTGGCATCTCTTAGATATAATATCGTATCATCTGCAAAAAGGGATAATTTTCTAACTATTACTCCTTTAATTTCCTTTTCTTGTCTTATTACTCTTGCAAGAATTTCAAGCACTATGTAAAAAGGAGTGGAGATAGGGGACAGCCTTGTCTGGTTTGTGATTTTAATGGGAATGCTTTCAGTTTTTCTTCATTTAGAATGATTTTGGCTGTTAAGGTATGTTCCCTCTAGTCTGATACCCTTTAGGTTTGTGAACACAAATGCATGTTGAATTTTGTCAAAGGCCTTCTCTGCATCTATTGAAATGACCATGTTGTTCTTGTCTTTGAGTCCTTTTATATGGTTTGACATTTATTGATTTATATATCTTGAACCATGCCTGTATCTCTGAAATAAAGCTGACTTGATCATGGTGGATGATCTTTTTGATGTGTGTCTATATGCAGTTTACGAGTATTTTGTGGAGAATTTTTGCATCTATGTTCATTAAGGATATGGGTCTATATTTTTCTTTTTTGGTTGTATCTTTACCTGGTTTTGTTATTAAGAGTGATGCTGATTTCATAGAAGGAATTTAGAAGTTCTACCTCCATTTCTATCTTTTTGAATGAATTAAGTATTATTGGACATAGATCTTTAAATGTCTGGTAGATTTCTTCTGTAAATCCATCTGGTCCTGGCATTTTTTTAGTTGGGAATTTTTGTAGTACTGTTTCAATTTCATTATGTGCTATGGATCTGTTTAAGCTGTTAATCTCTTCTTGGTTTAGTTTTGGTGGTTCCCATGCTTTTAGATACCTGTCCATTTTTTTTTAGGTTTTAAAATTTAGTAGCATATAGGTTTTTAAAGTTGTCCCTGATAATGTTCTGGATCGTTTTGGTGTCTGTTGTTATGGTTCCCCCTCATCTCTGATTTTGCTGATTTGGAGGTTCTCTTTCTTTCGGTTAACTGGGCTAGTAGTCTGTCGATCTTGTTGACCTTTTCAAAGAACCAGCTCTTGAATTCGTTGATTCTTTTATTTTTTTTTCTTTGTTTCTATTTGATTAATTTCTGCTCTGATTTTTATTTCTTCTAGTCTGCTGGGTTTGGGTTTCATTTGTTGCTGCTTTTCAAGTGTCTTGATTTGCAACGTTAAGTCATTTATTTATGTTCTTTCTGATTTTAATGTAGGCACTTAGAGCTATAAACCTCCCTCTAAGGACTGCTTTCGATGTGTCCCAGAGGTTTTGTTGTATTCTATTGTCTATTTAATTTAACTCCAGGAATACTTTTATTTCTTTCTTAATTTCTCCTTTGACCCATTCATCATTCAGGAGTGTGTTGTTTAATCTCCATGTGTTCATGTAGTTACTAGGGTTTCTTCAAGTGTTGATTTTAAGCTTTATTGCATTGTGGTCTGATAGAATGCCTGGAATTATTTTAATCTTCTTGAATTTCTTTAGGTTTGTTTCGTGCCCCAGTATATGGTTGATTTTGGAGAAAGTTCCATGGGGTGCTGAATAGAAAGTATATTCTTAGGTGCCTCAGTGGAATATTTGGTAAATGTCTGTTAGGCACGTTTGATGTATGGTATTGTTTAATTCAGCTGTCTGTTAATTGTCTGTCCTGTTGATGTATATAATGTAGACAATGGAGTATTGAAGTTCCCTACTATTAATAGTTGGGATTAAGCTAGGTCTTAAAGTCCTGTAGTACTGTTTTTTTATGAAGTTGGGTGCACCAGATTTTGGTGAATATATGTTCATGATTGTAATATCTTCTTGGTCAATTTTTCCTTTGATCAGAATGAAGTGGCCCTCTTTATCTCTTCCAATTAGTTTTAGTTTGAAGTCTATTTTGTCAGATATTAGAATTGCAATGCCTGCTTTTTTCTTAGTACCATTTCCTTGGAATATTTTTTCCATCTTTTCACCTTAAGGTAGAGCCTGTCCTTGAAAGTGAGGAGTTTCTTGCAGACAATGAAAAGTTGGGTTTTGTTACTTAATCATTCAACTAGTCTTCCTTTTGACTGGGGAGTTCAGTCCATTGATCTTTAAAGTTATTAATGAAAGATATGTATTGATTTCTGTGATTTATATTTCTGTTCAAATTCTTGCATAGCTGTGCATTTCCACAGTTATTCCTTCATTAAGTTTCTTTCCATAACCCCTTGGGTATAGTTGTTCCTTTCTTCAGCTCTTTGTATTGCTTCAAGATCTCTCTGAAGGGCTAGTTTTGTGGACATGAATTCTTTCAGCCTATGTATGTCATGGAAGATTTTTCTTACCCCTTCGACTATAATAGATATTTTGACTGGGTAAAGTAATCTGGGTTGGCATCTGTGGTCATTTAGAACTGGGAATACTTTGATCCTGGCTCTTTTGACTTTCATAGTTTGAGCTGAAATGTCAGCTGTAATTTTGATGGGTTCTGTATGTTTAGTGCTTTTGCCCTGATGTGCTGTGGACAGTTTCTTGTCTGGTCCTGTCTGTTTGGTGTTCTATGTGCTTATTGTATATGTATAGGCATGCCTTTCTTTAATTTTGGGAAATTTTCTTCTACAATCCTGTTGAAGATCTGGTCCATACCATTATTCTTCTCCCAAATGTCAGCTGTAATTTTGATGGGTTCTGTATGTTTAGTGCTTTTGCCCTGATGTGCTGTGGACAGTTTCTTGTCTGGTCCTGTCTGTTTGGTGTTCTATGTGCTTATTGTATATGTATAGGCATGCCTTTCTTTAATTTTGGGAAATTTTCTTCTACAATCCTGTTGAAGATCTGGTCCATACCATTATTCTTCTCCCTCCTGTATGCCTATAATTCATAAATTTGGTCTTTTTATGGTGTCACACAATTCCTGCATATTCCATTCTTGTGTTTCTTAAATTTTTCATAATCTTTGCTTGAGTGATCTAATTTGTCCACATTATCTTCCAGTCTTGATATTCTGTTTTCCATTTCATTCATCCTATTGGTGAGGCTGTGTCCTGTCATTTCTAATTGGCTTACTGAGTGTTTCACTTCCTTCTTCATTTCAGCCTGAGTACTCATCAATATTTCTAACCCTTTTCTGAATTCATTCAGCAGTTTATCTTCTTTCAGTTCTTTGATTTATTTGTGTGTTCTTTAAAGTCACTGAATTCTTTTATCATGTTTATAATTGTTCTTTTGAGTTCCATGTCCTGTGATATCTCTAGGGGGTTCTCATTGTTGGTACTTGGTAGGGATATACTATTTTGGTTTTTCATGTTGTTAATTTTTCTGTATGACTTTGACATGTGGATTTCTTTTGTAGTTTCTTATTCTTGCATGAGACTCAAGTCTTCCTTTGTTGATGGGTCAGCTTCTTTTTGTAAACTTTATATGCCTTTGTGATTTTTTTTGTTGGGCATGAAAAGCTGGCTATTCTAGGCTTCAGGTTCTCTCTTTTGATTTATATTGGAGTGGCCAAATTTCTATTGTCTTCAGGAGTTCCCACAGAGGCCCAAGTCAGATGAGGATCGGATGCTCTCAGGCTTTCTCCTAAGGTCTGGATCCCTCCAGGAAAGATACTGACTTCAGTAATTTGAGTACTGGGCTGGCCTGGGAGCAGGGCCCAAGAAAGATGCTAGTCCCAGGAAGCTGGTGGTTGTGCCATCCAGGGATACAAAGGGAGGTTGTGAGGGGTGTGACCAGACCCAGAGGGCTCCTGGGGACTACTGAGAGGAATTGGGTTGGTCTGGATGCAAAGGATTAGGAAGCAGTTGGGACTCTGGACCAAGAGTTCAGTCCAGGGGTCTGGGGTGCCAAGGCAAGAAATGAGCCATTACCCAGGCTAGGAAGAGCAATGGGATTAGGAATCTAGGAGGGTTAATGAGGCTGGAGGAGTCAAGGTGTGGTGGGCACCGGGACTCACCCAGGAAAGATGCTGGCACCAGGAAGATGGTGGCTGTGTCACCCAGGAATGCAAAGGGTGAAAGAAGTTTATTTTGATTTGTGGTTCCAGTTGGACAAGAGTGCATAATGGCAGGCAGTCACAGCAGCAAGCAGCAGGCACAGGAAGCTAAGAGATCACATCTCCATCCACCTACAGGTAGCAAAGACAGGGAACTAGAAGTGGGGTAAGACTACTAACTCTCAAAACCCACCCCCAATGTCGTACTTCCTCTTGAACTGTTCCATGTCTTAAAGTTTCCATAACATCTCCAAACAGCACCGACAACTGGGGACCAAGTATTCAAACAGATGAGCCTATGAGGTACATTTCTCATTCAAACCATCAGAGTATCTTTGAAGCTACTCTTCATGACTTCATGCTGCTGTCTCAAAATCCCATGGATATGTAACATGAAAATCATTCTTAATTTTGGGGAAGGATAATTTCAGCTTTTTGTTTGATTTCTGGCATGGACTATTTAGATTATAACCATTGTGAGCACAGAAAGTATGTGATGATGGCCTTATCTTTTAATTTGTGTTTCTTTAATAATCATCAGTATTTTTCAGTCATGGTTTCTTTGCAAGAATCATTTTTAGTGATTTGTCCTTTATGTGAGTTTTCATATGATTATCATTAGCTAACATAACCAATGAAGACACTTAACCAAGAGCACATAGTTTTAAACATGTGATAATACAGTGAAATAAAGTAAATAGACAAAGATGTCAAATCAAGCCTTCCCCATGAGTGGAATTTCCACATGAGGACTGCATCCTCTCAAAGGCAGAGTAGAGCATTAGTCCATGGGCATCACTACAATTCTCTTAGGTACTAGGTCCTCATCCTCTCAAGTTGTAAACAGATGGAAAAGAAAATTTATTTCAAGCCCTTCTTTAAACTGGGGTGGTTGTGTGGATGTCATAGTAAAAGAAGCATCAACCATCTAGTCGAAGGCTAAGAAGCCATTAGAACCTTGCCATATAGCTAGAAAGGTGAGGGTGTAGACTAGTACATAAAATGTCTGATTTCCAAACCCAAATGTTCTTGACCTCAGTGATATTTGCCCAGCTGGGATGAAGTGAACTTCCAGGGAGAAGATTTCAGATTAAAGAAAAATATATAGCAATGAGGAATACAGAAATGCTGAACTTGGTAGGGCAATAGGATTTCAGGAGAATAAGGAGTGTCTATAATAGAAGGCTGATATCCATATTTGTAGAAGAAGATTTTAAGGAGGCATCTTCAGGAAGGACTGTGATCACACATAAATCATTTCTGCAGTGTTGATCTAATCACTGCTGAAGTCATAATAACAACAGCTAATGTTACCTCTTCTGCACATTGCAGGATTTACTGGAAGACCAGGGAGTAAAAGGAGACACAGACAGTAGTGTCTTGACATTTAAGCATGATTTCTCTTTCTTAAATATAATTCCATGTTTTCTAGCTTCAGGTTCAAATCTGTTTATAAGTAGGTGTAGGGTTGTTTTCTCCCTTGAATAAGTTCAATTTTACTCATCTCGTAAGAATGATGTTCCTATTGTAAACAATATTAGTAAAAATTTGATTTTTAGTTCTGCATATAAATAATAATTGAAACTATTAGTCCTCATTGCCTGGAGCCTGCATTTTCTGAAGTTTTTCCTATTTCATAAATTTTATACTTTAGAGAGACATATGGCAGGTAATTCATTGTGTACGTTTTAAGCTTATATTCTTGTCTGAATAGAGCAAAGGTAGTAAGAAATAAATGGAGAGTAATTTACAGCCAGGATATGAGTTAACTGAACAAATCTATGATCTAACTGAAGAAATCCTAGAATTTCATAGGATCAAGGAGTTCAGGGTGGAAATTTGATGATGTAGTCTCTGGAATCAAAATGAAAATGATGTAGCTAATTCAATAAATAAATTTTAAAACCCAGTACTGTTTAGAGCATGGTATCATGAATTAAGTTCAAGTTTCTGTGATTTACTGTATGATTTTCAGGTATACTACAGGTAATAAAATCTTACAACTAGTTCCTTTAAAGCATTCCCTATTCCAGAACAATGAAGACCAGAAAACAGAAGTTCTGTTCTTACAAACCATTTCAGAAATGAGTAGAAACAGGGAAAGCAGGTGCCTGTGGAAATTTTCTTGGCATTGATTTCGTGAAGTTGAATTTTGAGATTCACTAACAGTAACTCTGCTGCTGACCTAGATATGAGGACCATACAGGTGGATTTGGAAAATATATCAAGACAGCATCCCTCTTGGGAATGTCTATCTGGTAGTTAGCATCCGTGTTATATTCTGACATTTGCCAATAGCCTTGTCACCATGTGCTGTCCTCAGGCTTCCTTGTTTTGCCAAATTCCTGGGTTCTGTGCCAGAAGCTAAGGTGTTAAACAGAGGTACAGTAGAATTTTCCATAATCCAATTATACCAGTTTAAATCATGTGGGTCTACCGAAAAGTTTTAAACACAGATAATTTGAAAGATTTTTCTTTCCTCTTTGCTCTGTATAAAGGTGTCTTATTGGCCTTGCCACTATTAACATTTTGCGTGGTACCTACAGAATGTCTGGAAAAGAGTCTCATGTAGTGGGGGAACGAAATAAGATGCAGGGAGAGTGTGGAATCCAGAACTAGGCTATATGACTTTAAATTCTAGGTCTCACAATGTATTCTGATCATATTCACCTCTACTCATCCTAGATCTACCTCACCCTCTCCCAACTCTGTATCATCTTTTAAAAAGTAATTTTCTAACTTTTGCAATTTTAATACCATATAGTTTTGATAGTATCTAGATCACCTCCCCTATCCTCAAATTGCCCCATTGACTCCAGTCCAAGTTAGCATGTGTGCGTGTTTGTGTATATGTGTGTGTGTGTTTATCACAGCCTATACAGTCTGATTTGTGATCCCTGATGTCCTTCAGTGTGGGGCATCCACTGGGCCCATCAAGAGTCCCTGTGAGATGTCTTTCCCCGTCCCCACTCCCAGGAGCCATCAATTGCCAAAAGTTCCTTAGGTTGGGTTTCCCAGCATAGACATGAGGAAGTGGGTAAGAAATCTATTTTTGAAAAATAACCCATCAAGTTAAATTTGTGGTGCCCATATACTCATTGATGTGGGGCAATCCACTGGAGTGCTGTTAACTTACTACAGGGTCACACCCTTAAAACTGACTTGTTGACTATTTTGATCTTGAGCAGGTAACCACAGCTACTGTGAGTTCATTAATGCAGTGACTCTGTCATGTCCAGAAGACAGCATTTCACTCTGGTCGTCCCTGACTTCTGACTTCTACAATCTTTCCACTCCTTCTTTTGAGGTGATCCCTGAACCTTGGCAGGAGAGGGGGAGATGATATAGATGTCTCATTTGTGGCTGAGTACTACACTGACATTTGCACTCTACTATTTGACCTGTTGAGGAGTTCTGCATTAAACACCAAACTCTGCGCAAAGAAACTTCTCTGGTGAGGTCTGAGAGCTGCACTAATCTATGGATATAGAGATAATAAATTTAGAGGGTAGCTTGACACTATGCTCATTTAGCAGATAATAGTAGCAGGTTCACCCTTGGGGCCTGTGATCTCCACAGCTATTTTTTTCTCAGCCAGATTTACAGTACCAAGCACGTGTTCTCTCCTGTGGTGCAGGCCTTAAATAGGGTCAGGAAGTGGTTTACCATCCCCATAACATTAATGCCACTGTAGCACCAAGGACATATCATCAGGCACTATTAAAGCTAGGCACCAGGGAGGAAGCTTCCTCATCAGTATCAACTCAATTTCTCTAAAGCCATTGACCAAAGTATGTGGTAACATCAGCAACAAAGTTTTATCGGCAAGTGCTGGTGTGCAGCAAGAACAATGGCAACGACCTGTATTGTTTTAGGGTCTCCAGTACTTCTGGAAAAAAAGGTCACGGGGAGGTACCCCACACCTGGCACTGGGCTTTTCATTTGGCGACCTATGTCTTCTGGGAGAAGCATTATCCCCTTGATAGGGTAACTCCAATGAATCTCAATCGCTCTGTCTCTCTCTTTCTCTCTCTCATTATATTTTGTATGACTATATATTATTGAGTTTCTATATGACTTTTTCAAACATCCTCAGTGTTATTTTTCTCCCCCACTCCTTCCTTTGCCCTATCCGCAAATCTCTTTCTCAACTTAAATCTCCCTTCCCATTATTCCCTCTTTCCGTTTCTCTTTAAGTTTCGGCTTTCTCGTCTGAGAAGCAGGAATCATAATAATTCCCACTTGCTGAGTTTCCTGAGATGTAAAATTTAGAGACCGCAGGTCCTGTGTGCTGGTCTCCAGAGTGACTATGCGGGTCCTTTGCAGTTCAGGCATAGTGAAAGTTAACAGTAAAATGCAAACATGGCCCAGTAGGCACAATAGGAAAGAGATTGAAAGGCCAAAGTGGAGCCGGACCACAGACCCTGGATGGGTCAACTATCAGTACATATTTTAAATCTTCATAGGAATCAAACTTAACCTTTGCTGCAATTAAGATATTATCATATCAGATGATAATAGACTATACCACAAAGTCCCCAGATATTTGGTCAAATACTATTCTGGGTGTGCCTGTATGGTTTGGGGATGCAATTAACCTTGACTAATTAGTAAAATCGATTTCCCTTCCTCCTATGAGTGGGCCTTACCTAGTCATTTGAAGTCCTGAACAGAATAAAAAGAATGACCATGCCTAAGCAAAAAGTCACTCCTCTGACAGCCTGAGCTGAGAATTTCCTGCATTTAGATTCAAGCTCAAATACCAACTTTGTTTAAGCCAGCAGCTGTAGCTTTCATGGTTTTCAGGATTTCTAATTAAGACTGGAACAATACCATGGACTCTGCTTAGGCCCTAGCTGGGTAACTGCAGATCTCAGGGCCTTTAAACCTCTATGGTTACATAAACTTATTCAATATTATAAATAAATGTAAAACTATCTTTTGAGGAAGCTATCATCTATAACCTAGAAACACTTGTTACATATGCACATAAGAACTCATATATATGTATGTATCTCCATATCTACATTGCCATATGTACATATGCACACACATGCACATACACACAGGCACAATGCCAGACTGCCTACACTGTCATGACTTGTTTCACTGTTTTATAAACCAGATTCCATGAATATATTCTCACAAGAATTTTTTAGGGTCTAGAGAGATGGCTCAGTGGTTGAGAGCACTAGCTGCTCTTGTAGAGGACCTGGGTTCAATCCCTAGCACTCACATGGTGGCTAACAACTGTCTGTAACTCCAGTTCCAGGAGATTCAGTACCTTCTTCTGATCACCACAGCCACTGCATGACATGGGTGCATTTACATACAAGTAGGCAAAACATTCATACACATAGAATAAAAATAAATAAGTCCAAAAATAAATTTTAAAAGGATTTTTGAGAAGAGAATGTTTTCCTTTAATTTTTGGTTTTCCTTTTGATGATGGCTTAAATTAATATTTTACCAATCACATGGGAAAATGTGGCTTTAAGTGTGAAGATATTTGAGAATCTACAGCTCATAAGCCAGTCCACTGAACTGCCAAGCTTTTCATTCTCAATAAAGGGGTTGCTACACTCTTCAGTGGTAAGAAGTAAGCAGAAGAACAAAAAACATCTAGGTAGAGCAAACACCTTGGGCTGAGCGGAATCTCAGAGCAGCATATTCTAGTCATGGATCTGCAGCAACTTTCAGCAGCCCACTGGAGACTGCAGTTTGGTATTTATAAAAGAATTTTATAATTTGAGCATTTCTGAGTTTCCCCTCTGTTCTAAATTTCTCTTTCTAAGGATGCTAAAATTAACAGAAAAGGAAGAGAATAACAATTTAAACAAGATCTAACAAATTTTGGGGACTGGAGAGATGGCACAGCGATTAAGAGCACTGGCTGCCCTTGCAAAGGACGTGGGTTTGACACCCACATGGTGGCTAACAACTGTCCCTAACTCCAGTTCCAGGGGATCCAACACCCTCTTCTGACCTCCATGGGCATTGCACAACATGGGTGCACTTATGTACATGCAGGCAATACACTCATACACATAAAAAATAAATTTTAAAAAGATTTAGCATATTTCAAGAAAAATGAAAAGCCTAAAGTCATGACAACTGTATTATCAACTCTTTCTTTCACATTTTCATCTGTGCTAATGGCATAGCATACATAATACACCTGGACCTAGACCCTTAATATTAATAAGTGTACAAACCCAAATCCCTACTCCCTGGAAATATGTGTAAAGCTATGCTCTAGCAGATAGGTAAGTTGAAAAGAAAATAAATGAGTAAATACATTAATTTGTATCTGGTATGCTTCAGTGGAAAATTCTGCATTACTGAAAACTTTTGGTTCTAGACCTTTGCTGCCTTTGAGCACTTGTGCAGTTCTGTAACTTGCCAGTTACAAATAGCAACTAAAAAAATTTTATGTGCTTATCAGATCTTCGCTATTTAGTAAAGGGAAGTAAATTCACCTTCCTCATCTCTCTCTACCCATCCCTTCAGAAGCAAATTTAATCCCTATATACACACTAATTTTAATATTCCTGATTTGTAAATTTGTCTGGTTTGCACATTTTTCAAACTATAACTTCTGACTGGTTGTTAATTAAATGATAGAATTGAGTCTTTATGAGCTCACAGCTATGGTGACAGCATGCACAAGTCCTATACAAGATAAAATCAGACAAAATCCCAGCATATACACGGGGAAGTGAGTAAGAAATTCCAACCCAACCTAAGGAACTTTTAGTAATTAATGCTGGGAGGGGGAGAAACAGTGTCTTACAGGGATGGAACTCTTGGTATGTTCAGTGGATGGACCCACACTGAAGGACATTTGGGGACACAAATCGGACTCTGTAGGCCATATTATATATGAGAGTACATTATATTGGGTGGGGGCAATGGGGAGAGGTGTGAATAGGGGAGGGGAGCACCACAAAATATTAATAGAAAATAAAATTTTTAAAAAGAAAGAAAATGTTCATTTTTATTTGCTTATGATAGTTGTAGTATTACCTACTTTTCTGAAAGTCATCTTTTAATCATGACTGATATCTTTGAAGAAAATAAACTAGGCTAATATGGTAGAGAGTATGACTTGGGATGAGGACTGAGCATGTTTCTCTCCGTGAACCAGGAAAGCCTGCCTGAAGGAGGAAAACCTGAAGTGATGGCAAGAGCATTCTTGACTGCCTTGTGAAGGAGCTTTTCAGGAAACGCAGAAAGAGTGCAGGAGTCTTGAGAGAAGAATTCCTGTTGTGTTTAGGGCACAAGAAGAAACCTAACATTCAAGATTGGCACACACTGAGTAAAGAGAAGCATTATATGAGGAAGGGACAGAGACACCATCAAGTGTCAAGGTGCTCAGGGTCTCAAAAGTTGTGCTAGAATGTTGGTCTTTATTGTCAATGCAACTAAGAATTAGAAACAAAAATATCTGAATTCTGTATTTGCAAAACTTTCTTTGTTCTATATTCTTGACTTTCTAATTTATGTGTATGGCTTTAGCTAGTCCTCACATTCATTCTGTGGAGTAGGATCTGATTCCTTGCCACTTCATAGATGTCAAGGAGGAGGGTCAGAGGGTAAACAGAAAACTAGTAACTATTAGATAACCATTGCTACCTATTACAGTAAGTAATAGGTATTTTCACTATCTACTATTTGTACAACGTTTGTGACTAGGTCATGAACATATTTGTAATTAAGGATTAATTGCAGTTTCTTATCCCTTCTTTAAGATTATTTTCTGGCTTTCATTTCAAGAAATACTTCTAAACTTTGATTTGGAATTGCAATCGCTTCCGTTACTGAATTGATACTAAGTATGAAAGCCTTCATAAACTTGGCAAACTTCTCTGTTGTTTCTATGGGTTTTCCCTGTGTGTAAATATACATTGGAGCCCAGAGTAGCTTGCAGACCTACGCACAGTGGGTGCTAAACTCACAACCAATCAAATAATGGCATGCTTTTCATCTTTATTCTCTGTGGTCATAATCAGTAGAATGCAATGGATCTTAACCTATGTTTAGAATGGCTTTTAGGCTGGGTTTGCAATGCAATGACTAGAAGAGTAACCTTGTGTTTTGTTTCAGTTTAATCTATTACAAGTCATATATCTCACATTGACAGCTTCCAATTTAAATAAAATAGTCTCACTACTGGGGTAGAGACACTGCATTTTGTGGGAGAGGAACTACCAGTGAGTTAGAACCTAAAATCCCACTCAATGATGTGCTGAGGTGATTACTCAGTGTTTGCAGCCTCTTGGGTTTAGATATTGTCTCTACTAGATATTTTTAATTGATTTCTCGTGATCTAATGTTTTGCTGTTGGTTGAAAATACAATTCACTTCTGTTTCCTTTTTTTGTTAAACTAGTTTTTCCAGGGTCCAACTTAGATGCATTCACTTCTCATCATACAAATGAACTTAAAATTTAACTTGTAAGACAATAGCAGCTTGGACACTTACTAAAATGAGCCGTAGCAGCTTCCCAGAAGTACAATGACTGTTTTGTGTGGAAAATAGCTCTCCCCAAATTACCTGAACCATTGAGCCCGGCTTGGTCTCAATTTTTCTTTTTAAAAAAAAAAAAATGGAGAAAAGGAAAAAACACTGGACTGACCAGCTAAGCAAAACACAACTGCTTAAAGATTAAAGAAGCATGAAGAATGTTTCAGGAAGGGCAGTCAACTGGACTTCTGGAGTCAAAAGCAATCAGTTTGGAGGATCTGGAAAGTTCAGGAATTTAAATCTTACATGGGAAATTAAAATTACACTGGTCATGTATGTGTGTGGTGTGTATTAATATATACATATTTAGATTCATTCATTATGCGTGTTACCTCTACTTTACATACATTTTTCGAAATAGATTGGTCATATTTAAACAGATACCTCTACACTACAGTGTCACTAAGAAATAAAAATAAAACACTAAAGCTATTAAAATGTGTAAATGTTTTCTCCTACTGATTTTATTAGCTGAGAATTTCATACGTGTGTTGACTCCAGTCAGCCCAGTGGTTTTGTTTTCATAGATTCTGCACTTTCCTTTGGTTGGGCAGAATGTCTCTTGAGTTGATGATGCTTAATCTCTTCAGACTTCTGGTCACCCACTGAAGGAGGCTTTTATTGCTTGTTCAAGCATAAAAAAGTGCTTGTTAAGCCTAAGAGATCAAAATGCTACCCTTAAAAGTCCTCAAATAGAGCACTTTGCCATGTTCCACTATTCTACTAATATCTCTTGTAAGGAAAAAAAAATCAAACTCCATACTTTTCTTTGCAAATAACGCACAATTTTTAAAGAAAAAAGGAGTAATTCCACTCTATCATTCCAAACCCAAATCAATACATCAATGATCTCCGCCATCCCTGTACTCCCCAAGGCTTTTATAATGAAGAGATGTTGGATTTTGCCAAAACCTTTTTCTGCGTCAATTGAGATGATCATGTGTTGTTGTTGCCTGTCTTAGTGGGCTAGCTGCTTGAGGACTCTCCATTGAGGGTGGTGGAGAGTAGGTGCGAAATCAACGACGCAGATTTCGGGAGAGTCACTGGGCAGTAAGTAAGCAAGCTCGTTTATTGCGTACACAGGGCTTTTCTTTCTACCCCTCCCCCTCCCCCATTGGTCTCCCGAACTGAGTTGTCTAACGATCATTGGTGCGACAGCTGCATCATCAGTCTCTGGTCTGGGTGGCAGGAAGTGCGGAGGGCCTGCACAAAAGGCTTTCAAGTCTGGGGCCTGGCCAATATTTAACAGCCTCTTCCTACAATCATGTGCTTTCTGTATTTAAGAACATTTATACTATTTATTATATTTATTGATTTGCATACATTGAACCATCTCTGAGGAGGCAGCCTATAGAATGGGAGAAAATATTTGCCAGGTATTGTATCTGTATTGTATCTGGGTATCTGGAATATACGAATAACTCAAAAACAGATAATATACTGACTTGTGCATGTTCATTGCTGCTCTTTTCACAATAGCTAGGAAATGGAAAGAGCCTAGAAATCCATCAACTGACAGATGGATAATGAAGATGTGGTACATATGCACAATGAAATTTTATTAAGCCTTAAAGAAAAATAAAATCAGGAATTTTCCTGGCCCAGAAAGACAAACACTCTGATATGCTGATCCTAGTTTCAAATCTTTAGTGTGTCTAACCGAGAAAAAGTATAGATTCAGGAAACTAGAAAGGGTAATAGAGAGACACACCTTACAGGAAAAGGGATAGAACACAGGTGATATGACAGTAGAGAGAGGGAATTCTCTGGGTAGAATGGTTTAAGCAGAAACAGGGTGGGGATGTAAAAGATAAGGGACTGGAGTGGGGAAAGTCAATACAAATTTAGACTGTATTAAAGAGCCATATGGAAGCTTACTATTTTATAAACCAATGAAATTATAAGCAAAAAGCAGTTTGAAGGGAGATAGCCTGTATAGCCAGATAATACTGCTTCTAGAAGCCATTGGTTAGTAAATAAAAATCCTAGTGACATGTATGGGATAACTCCTTATGAATTATTGGTCAGAGGACCCAAAGGTCCCTAAAATAATATAGGCTCTTACTAATCATATTTTGACCTTCAGAACTAGACTAATATCCTGTTGTTGATGATACCACACACCTTGGTTGAACTCTATAGAGAAATAAAGTTAGAACTGAGTTGCAAGGTTTCTGCCCACTGGCTAATTTTCATAGTGTTCAAATATGCTATACAGGTCATTGAAGGGAAAAAAAATCATTAACAGTCTTACCAAACTGTAAACTCTGCTAACAACAATACTAATCTGACTGGAAAGATGTGCCCACTGGTACAATAGTGGCACAGTTAAGAGGATAACCAACTTAGCCTGCTTCACAGAAAGAAATTCATGATTGGTACTACAAACTCAATAGTAAACCAGTGGTTGAAGAGGTCATAGGCCCTAGGAGGAACTTACTACTGTTGCTTAAGATGTACAAACTACTAACCAAGTTTGTTGTCCATAGGTAGGGGAACTTGTCTGTAGGAGAGTAAAAGGAATCATATCTATTCTGGTTAATAGTTAATGTCAATGTGGCTGGATCTATTATCTAAGAAACAAGTTTCCGTACATATCTATGAGGGAGTTTCTAAGTTAATTTAAGTGAGGTGTGACTAACTCACCATAAATGCAGGCAACAGCATCCCATGGGCTGGAGCCCAGTGTTAAATAAAAAGGAGAAAGTGAGTTGAGTACCAGCATCCATCTTTCTTAGCTTCCTGACTGTGGGCGCAGTGCCATTAGCTGTCACACGCTCCTGCTGCCAGGTCTTCCCACCACAATGAACTGCACCCTGACACTGTCACTCAAGATAAACCTTCGCTTGTTTAAAAAAACAAGTTCCATAATGTAAAGTATAAAATAATGATAGGAAAGTATTACAAACCAACGACAGTTCTTCTAACTACATTAGAAGATCGCTTTCTAAGGTTAGTTAGATTGATAATTATATTGATTATTTGTAAAGTTCAGTAGGAGTTATAACTGTTAACAGCACTAATTGCCAATGGTTCTTGTAAAATGTTCACTGCATTAATAAGTTGTTAACATGCTTATTGCATTTTCTATTTGATTAATGCACCTTTGTAAGGTCTTCACAATTCTTGAGATGAGAACCCTATTACATAGTGTCTTTAAAGATTAGTACAGCAGAAGGAAAGCATTCCTTCTGGAGAGGAATATAAGAAAAAAGAAAATGATCACCTTTCAGAAACACATATTAGAGAGGCTGGAGAGTGTCAGAGTGGTTAAGTGAACTTGCTGCTCTCGCAGAGACCTTAGGTCACATCAGGTGACCCAAATCCCTGCAACTCCAGCTTCAGGGGCTCTTAAGTTCCTCTTCTGGCCTTCATGAGCACCCACATATATTTATTTACAGACACACACACACACACACACACACACACAAATGAAAATAAAATAAAATATTTTTTTAAAAAAGGAAGCACATGTTAAAGAAATGAAGTCACATTGTTTTAATATAAATTCTAGCATGAACACGACCCATTTAAACTCAAGAAGACAAAAAATCCAGCATAGAACGGTGGAAATGGGCAGCAGGCCTCAATCTTATGTGAAGAACTATTGGGCACCTGATTACTGCTGGGTGAGGAGGGGGTGATCTTCTTTAAGGGAGTGACTCTAAATAGACTGACTAGATCCCTGTGGATGGACTTGCACTGAGAGACCTCTGGGGACACTAACTTGACTCCATAGGCCTTAACATAAATGACAGAATGTATGAAATGCAGTGGAGAGCTTATGGGAAGTACTAATGGGGGTGGGGGTATAAAGATGATTAATATGTTTTGTATGAAATACACAAAAATTCAATAAAATATACCAAAAGCCTGAAAAAATTGATTTAAAACAGTAATAAATCATTATATTAAGTTAGACAAGTTTTACTTATTCTAAATAGCTTTCACTTATGTAGGTTTTCTTAGAACTGCGGTCCTACTAATGACTGAAACTTTTTACTCCAAACTCTATTTTAAGCTAATCAGGACTCCATTTTCCCATTGGACAATGAAACAGAAAAAAGGAGGCAGAATGCTGGGACACAAAGATACGTGAGGTTCAAATTTATTTAGGTTCCCAAATAGGCCAGCAAAGCTGATGGTCCCTCTTGCTCCATTAATCATGATGAATCCTTGGCATAGAAGATCAGAGATTGTTCTAGAATCTCACCATAAAACATCTATCGCCCACAGTGGCTTGTTTTCCGTGTTTGTAATGATCTCCGACTATCAAAGTAAGTGGCATATTCAGCTGTATTCCTTACTTTTCTCATTGCTGTGACCAAATACTTGACAAAAGCGACCTAAGGAATGAAGGGTTTATTTTGGTAAACACTTTGAAGGCACCACCCATCATGGTGCAGAAGTTATGACAAATGGAGTGTGAGGCAGCTGGTCACATAACACCCATAAAACAGAGAGATAAATCCTCCCACTCAGCTCCCTTTTACTTTTCCATTCTGTTTGGGACTCAGGTTCAAAGTGTGTCGTCTCCTTGATTAGGCCTTCTTGGAAACACCCTACAGAGATACCCAGGGGAACATTTCTATATGATCCTAAATCACATCAAGTTGATAAATGAAAATAAACCATCACAATAGCTAACAGAATTTTCCCTCCATTAAGAAATTCATCAGTAAAAGGCTTATTGATTGTTTCCAATGAGCCAACTACATGTAGAAGCCAGATTAAGAAAAAGGAACAGCATCTTACATGGAATCAAGGCTTAACTTCATATTGGTCTCATAATTTCTCAAGCAATTTTATACTTTATTGTATATGCTTCTTATATTAGTCAAGATAAAAATACAACTTGTTATAAGGACAAACCACTACAGAATATCATTGGTCTAATAAAATGAAATCCCATGCTGCTTAATCCACATAGTCCTTTGAGAAGGGCCCTTGTTCTCCATAATCCTCTCTTGGGGAAACAGGTTAAGGGAGCCTGTATCACTGGGATTCTATAACTGCAAAATTGAGGGATAGGAGCATGTTGACTGATGTTCTGTTAAAATATCTGTAAAATGACTTGTGGTACTTCTGTTTATTTCTTGTCAGTTAAAAAGTCACTTGATTGCTCTTCACTACAAGGGAAATGAGAAAGCTTAATATTGTCTATGCTCATAAAGAAAAGAAACTTAATGCTTAGAAGAAACCAATGACTTCCATAAACCTATTCATGGTCCATGCATATAGTCAACATGGAAATCATGGAAACCAGGCAGACTTTTAAAAGATGAAATTTAGAGAAGGAATAAACAAAGATGGGCATATGAGCACTGGTCAATCTTTTCTCCCTCGCTCATAAATACGTATCTTTCTCTGACCTTATGCCAATATCTAAAATTCTATCTTTCATGTATTTGCACTGAGTACCTTGTTCAAAATGTCAGTACATTTCCTACCATCTTGGTGAGAATGAATTAGAGCTGATGACAGAGTTCTCTTCATGATGAATATGAAGCATGCTTAGAACATAGAGCTCCTGATGAGAATTCCTGTGTTGCCTGTCCCATTAAAATTTATGATTAAGAGGCTGGAGAGATGTCTCAGTAGTTAAGAACACTAATTGTTCTTGTGGAAGACCCAGATTCAAATCCCAGCACCCACATGGCAGCTAACAACTGTCCATAACTCCAGTTCCAGGGGATCTGACAGCCTCTTCTGTCCTCCATGGGCATTGCAGGGTGACACGGGTGCACTCACATCTAAGCATAACACTCATACACATAAAAAATAATAAAGTATTTTTAAAAGTTTAAAATATTTTTAAATTATGATTAAATTCTTAATAAGTTACTGTATGCCTCTTAGCGATTAACTTTCTTTAATCTTCATTTTTAGTTTCTAAACTTTCAAAGTTTTTTTATAGAGTTTGAAAATGAATTACCTAATATTGTTCTTTTATTGCTTAAAGTGATATTTCATTATCCCCAAATTACTCTATCTTCCTTTAGATCCTATTGGCAGGTGCATGGTTGTGAAAAGAACTCGACTGCCACAATGAACACGTGCTGCCCATGTAAAGCCCAGCCTGCCTTAGGACTCCAGCAGCAAGCACACCCTCACACACCATGGAGCAGACTATCCCAACCCTTGATAATGGCTGACTGGTAGACTAGGGACTTTCTCATACAATACCAGACTGCACAGGATAGAATAAGTCCTTATTTTTCAAACATATATTCAACAATGAAAAATCACATAAGACATAAGTCAGCAGAACTATAACTCCATAAGAAAAAATAATGGTCTCCCAGGAGCTGATCACAAAGAAAAGGAGACATATAAATTGCCTGACAAAGAACTCAAAATGATTATTTTAGGGGAGGCAGTAAAGTTTAAGAAAATAGAGACCATTCGGATCAATGAGGGAAATAACATATGCGCAACATAGAAGAGAATCTGAATCCTAAATCGGGCAGCATGAAGAATGGAATGAAAGTGGACATCCAAAGCATCAACAGCACAACTGATGAAGTGAGAGCACAAATATGTAGGAGGGAGGTAATAGGAAAATAGATAGTAAAAGGAGAAAAGAAAATCAAACAGAATTAATCAGTTTGTGAGACATGTGAGACCGCTTCGCAAGAGAAAACACTGAAGTGTAGGCGTTTGCTAAAGAGAAGTAAAAAGTAAGGTGCAATGTTTAAAATAATGACAGCAGAAATTCCCCAAATTTGGAACAAGATAGAAGTATTAAAATAGAGAAAGGTCCAATGTGTCCAATCTGATAATCCAAACAAGATTATAGCTAGGCATGTTCTGATCAAGCTATCAAGAATCAAGGTCAAAGAGGATTTTGATAGTAACAAGAGAAAAGAAGCAAATTCACAAGGACATTTAAATAAGGCCAAAACCAGATTTCTCAATAAAGACCTCACAGATCAGGAGAGTGGAGTGATGCATTCAGAGTGATGCACAACACAAAATACCAACCAGGAGAGGTGCAGCTGGCAAGTGGCCCTGCGGAGATAAAGAAGAGGGAATCGCTTTGTCAGAAAAATGAAAGCTGAAATTTATCACCACCAGAACTCTCACAAGAAATGCTGTACAGTTCTTCAAAGTAAAAGAGTTACCTTATTGGTAACATTAGAGCATATGAAAATACAAAGTTCACAGTCAGTCAGGAATCTCTACTCTTATAATGCCAGTGTGTATGTTACTTATGTTTTTAGTATTAAGATTAAAGATAAATCACTTAGAAATTTTTAAATGTAAACTGTGCCATCAAAAATATAAATTGTGGAGCTAGAGATATGGCTCAGTGTTTAAGAGCACTGGCTGCTCTACAGGGGACGCGGGCTCAGTTCCCAGCACCCATATGGTGGCTAACAGTTGTCTATAATTCCAGTTCCAGGGGTTCCGGCACCCAATTCTGACCTCCACAGACATTGCACAACACAGGTGCAGTTACATACATGCAGACAATACACTCATACACATAAAATAAAAATAATAAACAAAATATTTTAATATGTAAATTGTAAGGGAATGGTTAAAGTCAATTTTCTATATGTAACAGATGTTAACAGTTTAAAATAATCAATTATAATAAACAATGTCATAGACAAATCTCATTATTGCCACAAACCAAAAACTACAGTAGATAGAAAAGAGGGACAGAAATCCAAGGTATGATCAGAAATAACCATGTAACAAATTAAGCAAGAAAGGAACCAAGACACTTCAAAGCAATAAGAAAACTAGAGAAATGACAGTTGTCAGTTCTTGTCTATCAATAAGTCTGAAAGTAACAGAATTCCAATTTCCAATCAAAAGATATAAAGTAACTAAAGTAAAAAATGAACCAACTCTATGCTATCTAGCTGAGCCCTATTTAAGCTTTAAGAAAACAGACTGAAACTGGAAAAGATATTCTACATAATTCTACATAAATTGAAGCCAAAGTAGCAGAGACAACTATATTTATATAAAATAGATATTGTTTTTTTTTTTAAATAAAAGAAACTGAAACAACAAAATTGGTCATTATTTAATGATAAATCTGTCAAGGAAACATGATTGTAAATGTATGTATACTAAGGAATGGAGCACCAAAATATAACAAGCAAAAATTGATGCATATAAAAGGAAAAACATAAAGCGATGCAGTGAGGGCAGAGCATTCTCAACAAGGGGTGTGCAACAAGTCTCAGCAGAAAGACTTACATTGTCCCTGATTGTGGGTAATATTATTTTGTATATAGAAAATTCTAAATCTTCTATAATTATACTGTTAGACCTAATAAATTGACTTAGTGAAGTTGTAAGAGACACAGCCAACATACACACACACACACACACACACACACACACACACACACACACACTCAGCAGAATTCCTACATGCTAAATATCCAAAAAGGAATTCAAGGAAACAACATAAATTTACAATGACAACAGAATGAAAATAAAAGACTTCGGAATAATTTTAAGCCAAGAGGTGAAGTGTCTGAATGTTGAAAACTATAATGAATTCTTGACAAAAGCTGAAATAAAACACAAGTAAAACCCAAACCAATATACAGATATGTTATAATCCTTATTAAAATTTTAGTAACACTTCCCATGGAAACATAAAAGAAAGAAAAAAATTATACGGACTCACAAGACTGACTAGACTATGAAATATTGAGCAAAAAAATGCTGGAGGATTACCCTTCCTGGTTTAAAATTACTATAAAGGTATATTAAATAAAACATCATGGTGCGGGCATAAAACACACATTGACCAATAGACCAAAAATAAATGCACACACACCAAATAATTTTTGACAAAAGTGTCAGGAACACATAATACAAAATGGTATTTAATTCAATAAATGATATTATATCATATTCTTATCTCCTTCCACATAAAAATAAGCTGAAGGCAGGCACGATGGCACAGACCTTTAGCTTCAGCACTCAAAAGGAAGAGGCAGGCAGATCTCTGTGAGATAGAGGCCAGACTACATAACAAGTTCCAGGACAGCTGGGGCAACAACTGTCACCCCCCACCTCAAAAATAAACTCAAAAGACATTAAACACTTATATACAAGATTTAAAACTGTTAAATTATGAGAATAAGATCATAGGCAGAATGCTCCATGGTATTTTCTATGGCTTGAAAGCCTCCTCCAAGTGTATATATTAAAGACAAAATCCCCAATGTAATAATAAATAGAAGCTGTACATTTGGAAGATAATTATGGTCAGATTAGATCATTGTGAGGCAGCCCCTCACAATGACATTAAGGGCTCTTTGAGTGAGCAACTTTGTTCTGGTTTATGGCGTCATGCCCTCCACCACAGTAGATATAGCAAGAAGATCCGCACCAGGCACTGGTGACATGATTTTGTGCTGCCCATTCTCAAAATATGTTAGCTAACCACCTCTATTCTTTACAATCAGTGTCCTGTGTTCAGTAATAACAAAAGAAAACAAATTAAGACAATATTTATATGAATTGACCTAAGAAATGATTTTGACTCTGGATATAACCCTAAAAGAACAGCCAAAAAACAAAAAGATGTGATTTGGGCTACATCAAATCTAAAAATTTCTGTAAAGCAATACACAGCCATCAAAGTGAGGAGAATGAAAGAGAATGTTTGCAAAGCACGTACTGATAACACATTAACATACAAAAACCACAATGAGTTTGATTTATTTAAGAAACCAACAAGCTAATAAAATGGGCAAGGGATCTGAATAGGCATTTCTCAAGGTAGACATACAAATGAGTGAAAGAGTCTAAAGGAGAGAGATATCTGGATTATATGGTAAATTTGTTTTTAGTTTTTTAGAAGTTCTATGTACTGATTTCCACAGTGGTTGTACAAGTTTGCCATCCCACCAACAGTGGATGAGGTTCCCCTTTTCCCACATCTTTGCAGCATTTGGTGTCATTTGTCCTCTTGGTCTTTGCCGTTCTGCCTGCAGTTAGATGAAATCTTAAAGGAGTTTTGATTTTCATTTCCCTAATTACTAAGGATGTTGAAGACTTCTTAAGGTGTTTCTTAGCTGTTTTATTCCTCCTTTTGAGAGCTCTCTGTTTAGATTCATAGTCCTTTTCTTAACTGAGTCACTTGTTTTCTTGTTTCTTCATTCATTTTGAGAGTTTCAAGCTGCCAAGGAAGAAAATCAATCAGTGGTCCTACTTAGCTGTAAAGCCCAATAAACAACAATGACTGACCTAGCAAACTGCTGCTGTTGGACCAGTAGTGGCACATTTATCCTTGGCATAAACAATCATTGTCTAATTGGAATTAAGGCCCACTCAATGAGAGTGAACTCATGTGTGGTACTGTAAACATAGGCAAATACACACGGCTAGAGAAGCCAAAGATCTTAGAGTAAAATCTTCTTTTGCCATATCCATAGATCAACATAGTTTCTTATTAAATTCTACATGTGCATCCTCATCCCTACAGGCAAGTGTACCTTTCAGCACTGATCCAAAAAGCTTCTTTCTAGTACAAATGGAGACCAATACAGAGTTCGACAGCTGGTCAAATTCAGAGAATAACTGTGAAATGCTTAGCCTAAACAACACATAGTGCAATCTCTACACAGAAGACGAATGCATCTCTCAGTACTAACCGGAGAGTTTTTCTTACTCAGCAGATGGTAATTAACACAGAGACTCACAGCTTACCAAGTACTGTAAAAACCTAGAGGTTGATAACCACAAGGAAACAGTTTTCCAGACAGCTGGTCAGTTACATGTATGACTCACAGCAATGGTGACGACCGCACAAGTCCCATGCAGGCTCAAACTAGAGAAAATCTCAGCATAAGCATGAGGAAGTGGGTATGAAATTCCAACACAGCCTAAGGAACTTTTGGCAACTGATGACTGGTGGGAGGGGAAAGAGTGTCTTACAGGGACGGGACTGTTGGTGAGTTGGCCAGAAACCAGTGGATGGACCCACACTGAGGGGCATGTAGGGACACAGGTTGGATTCTATGGTACATTGAATTGGGTGTGGGACAATGGTACAGATTGGGGAGGGGATCCAAATGCCATTAAATTATATTGTATGAAAATTTCAAAATTCAATAATTTTTTTAAAAAATCAAAGAAAAAAATAAACTCCTGAAAAAAACGCAGGAGACCACAAACAACTGAATAAAACAGGGAACTTAATGCAATGAAGAAATAGAAATACTAACGAAAACCATACTGAAATGTAAAGCACACACACACACACACACACACACACACACACACACGCACATGCACAACCCAATAATAGCTTCCTTTCATGATGTAGTTTGTGTTGAGATTAAATAAATTCTAAAGCACAAAATAACATGACTAAGTTGCACTGTAGTATAACCTCAGTATTTGATACAGCTTTTTAATCCTCTGTGGTAAAGAACTCATGAGTTGAATTTGAAATATCCATAAAATATTTAGTTTACTTTTGTAGTGGTTGAAAGCCTTAAAGATGTCAAGTGTCCATGTTTTACACAGAGTATCAGTTACTTTGTTTCTAGTACATGTTCTTTCTTCCAATTTTTATTGAGTTTTTGTGCATTTCATATAATAGATCTTAATCAAATTTAGACCCCCTTCCCCCCACCAGATTTCAGGTATTCTGTCATACATGCTAAGCCCTATCTGGTCAAGCATTTGTACTCAGATCTGCCTCCATGCCAGTTCATCCACTGGTGAACTTTCGAGATACGGTTAGCTGTGTTACAGTGAAAGCAATCATATTTGTTTACATGAGACTTAGGACCTAAAAATGTGTCTACTTTAGAAACAATTTCTTCTCCATTCTAAAGTAAAATTTCTTTATTTAAAGAAGCTAAAGAGAGAGAGAGAGAGAGAGAGAGAGAGAGAGAGAGAGAGAGAGAGAGAGAGAGAGGATACAGATGGTGTGAAACTCAGAAAGGGCAAGACCAAAGAACTGACAGGGAAAATATCTGTGTATGATTGGTCCCTTACAAACTTTGCTGGAAAAAAATTAATGAAATTTGGAAGAAATATCACTGAATTGAAGTAAATGTGTGAAAAGTTCTCAGGAGTCAGAGGAGGAAAAGGAAGGGGAGGAGAAATGAGAAAAATCAAATAAAAATGTTAAAATAGATTTTTTTAAGCAAAATCTCAAAACTTTTATGCCAGTTGGGTTGCTGTGGAGAGAGATAATTTTTAAATGATACCATGTTAGCCTTTCCTCCTAAATCTTATTATTAATTTTAAGCACTCCAATCTTTAGCATCACATGCTCCTATGAATAGGGAAGATCCTCTCATTGTGATCTGCCTTCATTGTTTACCTGTAAAATAATTATTATCTCTCTTGCTTTTTTTCTCCTATTGTTTTTTCCCATGAGATGGGCAAAATGTGTTTCCTACTGAGAGACAACAAAGCAACCCTGGTGCACCTTATTTTTGTGAAAGAAATCAAATTAAAGGCCTTTATTTTCTATTTTCACCAAGAAAGTCAGGCTTCCCATTTCAAAGGAAAAGTAGACTGCACTTTTCAAACAACCTTTCTCCATTTCCTGAAAATCTTCCAGAATAATTCCAGTAATAAGACTATCATTACATGGTGTAGTGATTTGCATGAGAAATGTCCTTCATAGGCTCATGTATTTGAACACTTTTCCTCAGTTGGCAGCACTGTTTGGGGATGTTATGTAATCTTTCAGAAGTGCAGCCTAGGTGGAGGAAGTCACAGGGAGCAGGCTTTAAGGATTTGAGAATATATAGCTTAGCACCCCTCCCAATTGCCCCAGGTGATTCTCCCTCTGCAACTATAAGCCAAAACAAACCTTTCTTCCTTAAATTGCTTTTGGTCATGGTATTTTATCACAAAAACAGAAAAGCAGCCAATAAACATGAGTACTTCCAGCAAATAACTGAAAGATGGAAGATGGAACTTGATTTTTACTACTGCATGGGAGTCCAGCTCCACATGAGTGCGACTTTCTGTTTTAGTATTTACAGAGAAATGAGGTTTATTATCACAAACTATGTCTATGTGTGTGATCTGGACTTAAGGGCTGAGTGAGCCTCTCCTTTTCTACATACCTACAGGTAGCTGTAGTCACATTCTTATTCCTCAGTGCTTCTGATACCAATCCCTTCCTTCCCACCCCCAGTGTAGACTAATTGATGATTCAGGTGGAATCATAGCTTTGATTCAGCTTCTCCATGTCTTTGTGAGCTCATGATGCTGCCTTCATCTAGAAACCTTTCAGGATTTTCTGTACTGAAATCCTAAGTTCCTATAAAGTTTGTTTCCAGGGTGGTTGGAGTGATGGCTCAGTGGTTAAAAGCATTGGCTCTTCTTGCAGAGGACCTTGTTTGGTTCTCAGCACCCAGTTCCAGGGGAATCTGACACTGTCTTCTGACCTCCATTGCCATTGTATAACATGGGTACATTTACACACATGCAGGCAAAACACTCATACACAAAAAATAAAAAATTTTAATATTATTTTTTATTTTATATGTACGAGTGTATTGCCTGCATGTGTGTAAGTGTACCCATGTTATGCAATGCCTGTGGTGGTCAGAAGAGGGTGTCAAATTCCCCTCAAACTGGAGTTACAAAAGGTTGTTAACTGCCATGTGGGTGCTGGGAAATGAACCTGGGTCCTTTGCAAGAGCATCCAGTGCTCTTAACCACTGAGCAATCTCTTCAGCCTCAATAAAAATAATTTTTTAAAAATTTGGGTATTAATTTCCAAATTATCTTGCCCTGCTGCACCACACATGCTCAAGGCCCCTGACACATCTCTGCACTGCTAGCAGTTTACAACCCCCTACTTGATGAATCATTACTTTTCCTGTGTGCTTATTGTATTTTGTTGGTTTGGGTTTTGTTTTGGAACACTCGGCATAGTCTTACTTCACTTTTTCTGTCAGTAAAAATTCTTTGTTGCTTGTCATTCCTCAACCAAAATTTTCTTTTCCTCACTGACCTACAATCACAGTACCATTCCCTGAAACTTAGGCTAGAATTTCTACTATTCTTTAACATCTGCTTATTAAAAGTTTTAGTTGGAAATCTTTAATCAACTCCCTTGGAAGAGACGGCCAAGCAGACCCTTTGTACAGAGGAGATTCAGTTACCTGTGTGGGTGTCACTCATTACAGAAGGATTGTGTTTGAAATTTTCTCCATCTCTCACACCTTAGTTACAGAAAAATTAACAGTTCAGAGTACAGAGAAGCTTAATTGCTTTAGATTACCCATCAAGTGGAAAGATGGACTATGAGTAACGTGATGGTAAAACTCTGAACGTCTGATTCACAAGGAACAGAAGACATTATGATAGAACAGCGATAGAGCAAGGTTCCAGATCATGGGTTTTGCATTAAAAAATACAAGAAGGGTTGAGAATGAGGCCACCAATGGACCAGGAAGAGAAGGAGTGGTAATGGGGAAAGATAGACTGAACTCTGCTCCTTAGAAAAATACTTAAGAATGCTTAAGAGGATATGCTGTCAATGTTTTATACTTAGAGAACATAAATACTTAGAGAACACAAATCCATGTATAGCTGATACCCACAGGGGTTCTAATTTAGGTCTTTAGAGCCAAAAGATCTATACTTTATTAAGCCCTTTCAGTGACTCCAATATGTATGACCCAAGGTCATTCTTAGAAATAATGGTAGGGATGATAAGGTTTTGTTTTCAAAATCAGGCTCAGATCAAAGAATCTTCTTGTTAATTTATAGTCAGGCCTGACCATGAATCTGGCATCTTCATAGGAAGAAAATATCCACATGCTTCACACACATTGCTCACTGTTCTTACTGCCACCTGAGGTCCAATTTAAGAGAAAAGAATTTAGGGCTTTGAAAACATTCAAATCTTGAGACTTCACATCTGTTCCATTTAATGCTATGTGTTTTCAGCAGAATAGAATTTGGTTTTTCTTTCACACCATTCCAAGATGCTGAAAGTCCACACCATGCATAGTTTTCAGTAGTAAAGATATTATAGATATCCCATAATAATTCATAAATCTCTCACAAAAGTCAAACACACAAGTACAGACATAATTGTTTAGCTTTTCAACTTTCAAAGAATATCCAACGAGCACAAGCAAACCTCCATACAATAATTTTTACAAAAAAAATCGCCAGCAAATGCTTCCCATAGATAATTTATTTTAGTGTTATTGACTTTTTTTTCCTTCTGTAAAGCTCTATTGAAACAACAGCCATTAAGGCTCATAGAGCTTTGCAACATCTGGTTATGATTGTAGACAATTGCTCTATTCCTTATCCTCAAGGTTTCAAATAATACCACTGAGAACACTTTCATTATCCACCCACTATTCCCCTTTCAGATGGCACCTGGGGAAAGGCATGTAAAAGAGATAAATATCTAAAGGCAAACCAATGCTTATTGTCCATAAATTACTTACTCTCTTACTTAGCCACAGAGCCTACTCCTGTTGTGGTGATAGAATAAAACCTTGCTTCTATGTTCGTCATTTGGGATAGCTGTGCCCAAGGCATTTAATGAACACCATATATTCATTGTTTTAAGTTAGAAACATATTAGCACATAATCTTTCACTTAAATAATTCTGTATAAATAAACAGCAGTATCATTAGTTAATTTTGTTACCTAAAAATAAAAACAGAAAGTGGCTGACCAATTGAAGGGAACCGCTTTCATCAAAGAGATTTCTATATCAAGTAACTCCAAGAATGGTGTTTGAAAAATGAGCAGAATGAAGAAATGCCTTGACCATGAATACCATTACATAAAGAAAGAACTTGTTATACCTCTGGAGAGGAAGCAGTATTTGCTGCCACCACCCATCTTGTGAAATGGGCATGGCTGCTGTGCAAAAGAATTTATCCCATGGTCAGGAGGATTTAGTCTGGTTAGCAAAACTAGATCTCATGGATTGGTCCCACACAACAGCAGGCAGAAAAGAAGCCTAAGTCTGTATTAATTGGGCTTCTTGGATCTTTAGGAAGATTCAGGCTCTGTCTCCCATCAAGATCCATAGTAATGCCATTGCAAAAACATGATTCTCAACTCAAAGGGGCTAAGAGGCTAATCTAATGCCAAATATGAGTGACTGTAGCTTTGGAACAATGATTTAAATTACTCCAAATTCCATAGTTAACAGAACAAAGAAAGTCATAAATATAATTTACAAGTGCATCGGTTGAAACATTAGATAGGTGGTTAAAGAAAAATGGGGAAATCTCTGCTATCAGCCTCAGATGCTATCTGATGACATTCTTAGCATTTTGGTTGGTGGAAACTACAGGTTTGTTAAGTTAATGCAGCCTAAAAGGTTATGTCTATTAATTACAGGATATCAAGTCAGATACAGAGGTGGGCAAGGAATTCAGGGGCCTGATGATAGCCTAAGATAAATTGTAATTAGGTTCTGTACCTGCATCATTAACCTCCTCACAATTCTTGAAGTTCTGATCAGTTAATTAGGCTTGCAGAAGATTCAGTTGAAGGTGTGACTCTTCTGGGAACTTTCATTCACAGTAGAAACAGGAAGTTGGGTTCAGATTCTGGGAAGTCTAAGACCCTTACCAGGATATGGTGGTAAAACTCAACCTGAAGTTTGAATTATGGCTCCTTCAGAACCTGTTGACTTAAAATAGCTAGTTTTTAACATGGGCTATACCACATCTGAAAGACTAGAACTAATTACTAAATGTATAGAAAAATATTAGAAGGTTTAAGAATATAAACTGATAGGCATTTTTCAAACAATCAGATATTTATGAACATAAATACAAAGTTTATAAAGGCAAATATATAGCTGATTAACATAAAATATATATGCCAAGTTTTATAACATCCCTTCATTACTTTGGTTAATAAGTGTTTATTTTATATTTTCTATGAGTCAGACACTGTAGTCTATACTGATAACTCAGAGATGAAGCTAAATCTGATATTGGTTTAGTAAACCTACAGTATAGTAGCAGATGGCATATGTGCAAATATGGGCTTCAGGAGGCAGCTTGGGTGCTTTATGGAATTATGTATGACATGTAATGGAAATGCAACCATGTAAGAGGACAAAGGTACTGGCAGGGGGAAGGAAATGAACTGACTTAGAACACAAAGAGACCTTTTCAGGAGAGTGGATTCCCAGATGTAAGAAAACAGTTGAATATATTTGGAATGTAAAAATATGTGTAGGTTGCAAAGAATGGGAGTAAGTAAGTCCAGGAAGAAGAAATCTCAAACTGAAATTGGAGAAATAGTCAAAATTTGGAGAGTCTGTCCTTAATAGAGAGTTTGAATTTATCATACACATAGTAGAGAACCAGTAATGATTTTAGTCAACAGACTTTCATATTTTATTTTTGTACTTTATGCTTCCTTGTATACTTTATAAGTGAAGAATGGGTTACAGAAGGAAATATAATGCAATATTCCTAGGAAGAGATGAGACAAAGCTACTGAATTTAAATGTTAATGGAAAATGGGAGAACAGTTTGAGAAATGAAAAGGGATTAAAAAGTGTTTCCACCTAGCAGAATATAGGGAATGAGGGGAGGGGTGAGGAAGGCTGCAGGACTAATAGTCAAACTGTGACATGAGAACTAGATACCGATGGAAGAGGAATAACTGACCAAGTAAGGAAAGAATGAATGCCATCAGCCTTAACTGTATACTGCCTTGCAATGCAAGAGAGATGTTTCAATTAGAATGGTACTGCTAATTACCATGGTGAAGTACATGAGATCACTCTGGTAGAACACGTACAATAAAAGAGAAAAGGGGAAAGTACAGGTATGGTGAGTATGCAAACATTTAAAGAACTGAGGAAGACAGGAGCTTACAGAAGGGAAAAGAAGGCACAGAAGTGAGCCGACCCTGAGGACAGGTTGATATAGAATGCAGGGGAGAAAAAAGTTTAAGAATAATGACATGGCCAACACAGTATTAGATTGAAGACATTTCCAGTATCTACATGGCTCTCTATTGTAGGGACAGTGCCTTTGAAATCCCAAATATCACAATATCTAATACAATATCAGGAACATAATATGTTCTCATAAATGTTCTTAGTCTTTTGTTTTGATGGTTACTGTTGTTTTTCTGGTGCTAGAGACCAGACACAGACCCTTGATATAAATCTCAAAGCCTTCATAAATGATCTTTGAAGTATAAACCAGTCTTGATACCAGAGAAGGAATTGCTAACATAACACCACAATAATACCATCCAAAACCTTGCCTAGAGGAAGCCTACACTCTAGCCAGCAATGCTCTGAGCTGCCACATTATGTATTGGGATTTCTGCCTTCAGGAAAATTTCTGAAATTGTTGAAGTGCAATCAGGAAGTCACTCACTTAGTTTAGAGAAGATTCTTCTACGGACCAACTGGAAGTGAAAACAGAAGGTGGGACAGAGAGGCTGGCCAGAGACCTCCAGTGATAAATAACAGTTGTTCCCAGAGTCATAGGTAATCAATGGCAAGTAGTTTTCAGAGCCTCTCACAGGGACTGCAAGCTTCCTTAGCATGATGACTGATAGGAGTGTGCATGCAAACTTGGATATCATACACACATTGAGAGCCCTAAGATGAAAACTGAACATCCTAGGACAGATGTGGGACAAATGTACCATGGAACACTCAGAAATCTAAATAATTAATGCCATGGAAGAGGACAGGAAGTGAAATGTTACCAGGTGCAGAGTAGACTTTTAGTTTAAGAATTTCATAAATTCCTTTATTGGGAAACTAGTTTGTTTCCTTATTAAGGAATATGAGAAACCTCTGGTGGAAAGAGGTCATTTATAATCCATAGTTATGCCAGATGAGTAGAATGTCAGCTCTTCTCATTCTATAATGTAGATCTGGTACATTAACAAATCTTTTGGTTGTGAACCTCTTTTGGGATGTAGAAAGATGTAAACATGGTGGAAAAATAGAAATACAATTATGGATACACAGAGATACAGATCAATATAGCTGTCCTTCAGGCTCCCCAGGGAATTTGTTCCAGGATCCTTGCTATGCCAAACTTCACAGATGTTCAAATCTGTTCATTAACATGGCATAGGATTTTCATATAAATATCACACATTTCCCATTCACTTTAAACCTTCTCTGCATTACAAAGTGCTATGCAAATAGTGCTATTCAAACAGTTATTATGCTACATGTTTCAGAGAAGAGAGACAAAGAAAATATCTGCCAATTTGGGTATTACAAGGGTCCTAGAACCAATTCACCTATATATCCTGAGGGAAAACCATGTCAATCTCGATTTGCATCCATAATGATAAATTTCCTTAAATATTTTATGCCTGTAGCTGGTTGAATGTCCAGATGTGTAACTCCCAGATACAGAGGAGTGAGCCTAGAAAGAAACAAAGATGTATATGAACAAATATACATATATAAATGCATACATATAAATGACTATAGATATGGAAAGACATTTGGCCTAAGTGGGTGCTCCTGACCACTGCAGGGTAGATTCAGGGGCCTAGGACAATTACAAATCAGTCATAGTGCTGTCAGGGTTTACTTTACATTGTGTATATTTGCAAGTTAAATGACATGATGCCTGGGTTTTGCTTGAATATTTTACAGAAGGAAAAATAAGCAGGGATTTGATCAAATAAAGCTAGCTGTGAGTTGATAAACACTGAGGCAAAGTGATCAATACATGAATGCTTATTTAATTATCTACTTTTGCGTTATTGAAATGTTTTCCCAAAATTAGCTTTTTGCCTTGGGGTGATGGCTGGTCAGGTAAAGGCGCATGCCATAAAGTCTGATGACCTGTGTTGGATCTCCTGGACCTACATAGTAGAAAGAGTGATCTGAGATTTGTCCTCTGAGTAATATGAGATTTGTCCTCTGACTTACACACACACACACACACAAACTGCTTGTTGTTGGGGGACCCTGCTGCTAAGGTTGTAGTCCACCATGTCTGGATAGCTCTAAGGGGCTTGGTGCTATATGGAAGGACTCCCTTTCTCAGTGGGGGCCTCCTGCTCTCTGCCTGACTTACCTGGAAAGTGCCACCAAGCACAGATGCCTGACCTTATTTGGAACATGATGTTTGGCCTAGTTACCTGCAATAAAACTGCCCCCAGGTTTTTTCTATATGATAATTAGGCATCATCCTATAGTTGGATGATAGGATCTCCCTACCACATGTAAATAAAGCATACTATGAGTGCCTATCAGCTGAAGCTTTGGCTGCTGCCTCCACACTATATTTTCCCTGACCCCCACTGAATAAATGGAGCTGTATCACTGAATCTGACTCCCTGGAAAATCTTTCCTGTCGTGCTTACTGGCCATCCTGACCTCATTTGTCACTTCTGCTCCCTTTGTCCTTGTGGATCGGTGGCCAACAGCCCTTGAGGGGAGGGAGAGACCCACAACTGGTGCCCGAACGTGAGGCTCCTGGAAAGCACAGAGTTTGTGAGTACCCCCTCTCTCCAAGAGGGTAGTGGCAGCTTTGCCTTGGCCATCCCACCACCCTTGAGGATCAGCAGTCTCTCCTCTTTTTCCTTCTTTTATTTTCAGTCTGAGTCTTCGTGTGGGATCATTAAAGACAAAGGAGTGTTGAGGATTTCTTATCAGGGCTATGCCCTGATGTTAGCCAAAGGCTCTTAGTCCTCTGAACAGACCCTGACTGCCTGCCTGGGTGTAGACAAAGACCCCCCATCTATACATCTTTCTAATTCCAAAACCAGTCACACAATGACCAGTTAATTGCTCTTACAGCCGGTTGCCAGATCTCTTAAATTTGCGAACAGGCTTGCGCTGTGGACTAGGTAGAATCCCCTGAGAAGTTCAATCCCAGGCATGTTCCACTAGGAATCGCATTTCACCCCCCTTTCCTTTTCTATCTTGAACAACACCCCTAGGAAGAAAATATCCCCAAAGTTCTAAGGGATTTTCACACAAGCATTGAATTCAACTTCTAAGATAACAAACTTCCTTATCTGTTTTGTTATCTCACCCCTGGGGCACTCAGGCTCAAGCTAAACCAGTTAGGTAAGAATTTAAATTGACCTGCCTTGGGAGAAAAAGGTACTCAGGCTCCAAGTGCCCCATAAAGTAAACAAAAACAAAGGATTTAAAGCAGTGGGTGGCCACGAAACACTTAAAGAATTTAAGGTGGCTTGCACCATAGACAAATGGAAAAAAGATTTTAAAAGCCATTTTTTCCATAAACTTTTTCTTGGGGAAGGGGCTCGTCCTAGAGGACCACTCCACATGGAGGGCTTTCTCCTGTAGTCCTCTGCACCCCCACAGGCTTCCTGGTGAGAATTTAAATTGACCTGCCCTGTGAGCAAAAAGGAAGGGTGGGGGAGTGTCTCTCTCTCTCTCTCTCTCTCTCTCTCTCTCTCTCTCCCCCTCTCTCTCTTTGCTTTACTTTTGGTTAACACCTTAGCGAGGGTCTGGATACGGTTTGCAGGCAACTGAAGCCTCTTAGTCTGGGCAACTGCCTGATATTGGTCGAAGCCCCCCTGTCCTCTTTCCAGACCCTGACAGCCTGACTGGGTGTAGGCAATAAACTTTACAACTATCATAAAAATCTGGTAACACAGCAACCAGTTAAAAGTCACAAGGACAGTTGCCAGTTTCTTAAATCTGTGGCTAGACTTGTGTTTGTCAAAACTCCTCAATCCCCCGGTGGCAGGCTGCCTTGGGAACATTGAGTGCCACTGACAACACTTCCTTTCTTTTCTATTATGGGGAATTCAGCATCACGCCAAAATAAACCTCCAAATTCGCTCCCTTAGAGCACTACTTAAATCAAGAGGACCTAAGATTTCCCAAAAGGAAGGCTCAAAATTTTGGAATGAAGTATTTCAATTCACACCCTGGATCCCGTCGGTAGACATTTCCAACCCAGAGGTCTGGACCCATGTTGCCTATCTGGCTTGTAAAAAGGAAATCCAAGAAAGGCATCATTTGTCCCTTTCCTTCCTTCCCCGGTAATAGCTGCCATCCCACAATGCTTAGGAAACCCACCTAAGCCTGAGGAAGATTTACTAGACAGAAAACAAACGGGATAATAAAGGGGAGGGTTCAAATAAAGAAAAAGACCCTAAAGATTGCCCAACAGTAGATTCGACAGCCCTAAAAATTAAAGAAAAAAATCCTGAAGATTGCCTGGTAACAGATTCAATAGCTCAAAAAATAAAAATTGACCAAGTCAGACAAAAA
>NW_008353267.1:1652629-1676644 GCF_000622305.1 Nannospalax galili | reverse complement strand
CTAAGCGGTACCTTGTCGCCGGCTGTCTATTTTTGTTGTTTCTGTTGTTTGTCTGTTTCATTGTGATTTTAGATTACCCCAAAATGGGACAACACCTAACCACCCCCCTGAGTTTAACTCTAGATCACTGGAGAGAAGTTAAGAGCCGAGCTCACAATCAATCTGTGGAGATCAAGAAGCACCAATGGATAACCTTTTGTTCCTCGGAGTGGCCAACGTTTAATGTTGGTTGGCCTCGGGATGGGACATTTGACACTGATGTTATTTTGCAGGTTAAAGCTAAGATCTTCTCCCCCGGACTAATGGGACACCCGGACCAAGTGGCCTATATAGTCACTTGGGAAAATCTCTCCCTTGACCCACCACCGTGGGTGACTCCTTTTCTCAGTCCTGCACAAAGAGTCCCCCTCCCTTCTGCCCCTAATCCGGACCCTTCAACCACCTCCTTGTGTCCTGTTGTGGTAAAACAAAAGCCTGTTCTGCCCCCTGATGAGAGTGTTCCTGCTGATCTGCTGAGTGAGAATCCCCCTCCCTACCACCCTCCCCCGCAGGCCGCTGCGGCTGTTCCAGATGAAGCCCCAGCAGAAGGACCGGAGGTTGCTCCCTCCCCCATTGCGGGGCGACTCAGAGAAAGAAGAGGACAGGGAGATTCCACACACGTCCTGCCCCTCCGACTCGTAGGAGGGGAAGGAAACCAGTTTCAGTATTGGCCCTTTTCTGCTTCAGACTTGTACAACTGGAAAACTCATAACCCGTCCTTTTCCCAAGACCCGCAGGCCCTAACGGCTCTGATAGAATCTATTCTCCTTACCCACCAACCCACGTGGGACGATTGCCAACAGCTCCTGCAAGTCCTTCTAACTACGGAGGAAAAGCAGAGAGTCATTCTAGAAGCCCGGAAGCACGTCCCGGGGGCAGACGGGAGACCGACCCAACTGCCAAATGAGATTGAGGCTGCCTTCCCTCTTACTAGACCTGCCTGGGACTTCAACACGGTTGAAGGTAGGGGACACCTACGTCTTTATCGCCAGGTGCTTGTAGCGGGCCTCCAAGGGGCAGGGAGGTGCCCCACCAATTTGGCCAAGGTAAACGGTGACTCATACCTTCCTGCATGTACCAGATTGCCCCTACCCCCTGCTAGGACGGGACCTTTTAACCAAGCTTGGAGCACACATCTATTTTGAAAATAAGGGAGCCAAGATTACTGATTCTAAAGGAGCACCTATACAAGTGCTCACCCTTAAATTAGAAGATGAATATAGACTGCATCATGATCCCCATCCTGTCCAAACAGGCATAGATCAGTGGCTGGCCAAGTACCCAGACGCTTGGGCAGAGACAGGAGGAATGGGATTAGCTACACATCAGCCACCCCTAATTATTGAACTGAAAGCCACCGCGGCACCGGTGGCTGTTAAGCAATATCCTATGACGGCCGAAGCCCGCCAAGGAATTAGACCACATATTAAAAGACTGCTAGAGCAAGGAATATTAATCCCCTGCCGGTCAGCCTGGAACACTCCTCTGTTGCCTGTTAAGAAACCTGGAAGCGGGGATTACAGACCAGTACAGGATTTAAGGGAAATCAATAAGCGGGTAGAAGATATCCACCCCACGGTCCCGAATCCTTATAACTTGCTGAGCACCTTGTCTCCTAGCCATACTTGGTACACTGTATTGGACCTGAAAGATGCCTTCTTCTGTCTAAAGCTGCACCACCAGAGTCAGCCCCTGTTTGCCTTCGAATGGAAGGACTCCGACCTGGGAATTTCCGGACAGCTTACTTGGACACGGCTGCCACAGGGGTTTAAGAACAGCCCCACCCTCTTTGATGAGGCCCTGCACCAAGATCTGACTGCCTTCAAAACCCTCCACCCCCACCTGATTCTGTTACAATATGTAGATGACATCTTGCTGGCGGCAGAGACACAGGAGAAGTGCCTAGCAGGTACGGAGGCTCTTTTGCAAGAATTGGGACAGATGGGATACAGAGCCTCAGCAAAGAAGGCCCAGCTCTGCCAGAAAGAGGTAACCTACTTGGGATACCGGCTGAGCGGAGGACAGAGATGGCTGACATCAGCTCGCCAGGAAACCATCTTGGGCATCCCAGCACCTCGTGATCGCAGACAGGTGAGAGAATTTCTGGGGACTGCCGGGTTTTGTCGCCTATGGATTCCAGGGTTCGCAGAAATGGCAGCCCCCCTGTACCTCCTGACCAAGACAGATGAACCTTTCATCTGGGAAGACCGCCACCAACAGGCCTTCAATAGCATAAAGAAGGCCCTGTTGGAAGCACTGGCTCTTGGCCTGCCTGATCTAACCAAACCGTTTGAACTGTACGTCGATGAAAAGCTGGGGTACACAAAGGGGGTCCTAACTCAAAAATTGGGGCCATGGAGATGCCCCGTAGCTTACTTGTCAAAGAAACTAGGCCCAGTGGCTGCCGGCTGGCCACCTTGTCTGAGAATGGTGGCTGCCCTGGCAATCCTAGTAAAGGATGCCTCCAAGTTGACTATGGGTCAGCCCCTATACATCCGGGCCCCCCACGCTCTCGAGTCTCTCATCAGACAGCCCCCGGACCGATGGCTCTCGAATGCCCGAGTGACCCACTACCAGGCTTTGCTCCTGGATACAGACCGCATCCAGTTCGGAGCCCCCATCACCCTCAATCCCGCAACACTGTTACCTGTGGCAGAGGGACCTGACTCCCAAGCTGACCATGATTGCCTTCAGGTCCTGGCTGAAGTCTTCGGCACCCGACCAGACCTCAGCGATCAACCACTAGAGGGAGCAGATTATACTTGGTACACGGATGGAAGCAATTTCCTTGCAGAGGGTAAGCGCCGAGCGGGGGCAGCGGTCACCTCAGACAACAAAGTAATATGGGCAGAACCCTTACCAGAGGGGACATCCGCACAAAAAGCTGAGCCACAGGCACTGCGATTGGCGGAAGGAAAAAAGCTAAACGTGTATACGGACAGCCGATACGCCTTCGCCACTGCGCACATCCACGGAGAGATTTACAAAAGAAGAGGACTTCTTACTTCAGAATGAAAAGAAATAAAAAACAAAGCTGAGACCGTGCACAGTCCTCCTCACCACCCCTACAGCCCTCAAAGTGGACGGGATCGGAGCCTGGATCCACGCCTCACACGTCAAAGTGGCAGAACCTGCGCACCGGGAGTCCCAAACAGGAGAGCAGCAGGAGAGATGGCGACTGACACGAACATCAAACCCTTTAAAGATAAGACTGGTCAAAAATTAATAACCAGAGTTCTGACCCTTATACTTTTAGTCAAAAACATAAGAGGTGGCCTTCAACCATTTAATGCTACTAGGTTTATGCTAACCCGGTATGGTCCCACTTGTGAATGTAGAGGTGGCCATTGGGAAGCCCCACCCGGTACATATTTCCGGTCTGTAGATTGTGGAGACAAGACTGCATATCTTGGTGTTCATAGTACACCTACTCAGCAGCACCAACAGAGCTGGAAATGTGTGTCTAAGCCTAAACCTATCTTACCACCAGCTAATGGTGAGTGCCCCTCTGATTGTAATTTCGTCGAAGCTATGCACTCATCCTGTTATGCTTCTTTTACTGAATGTCGGTTCAATAACATCCTGTATTTTTATTCTACGGCCATTTCTTATAAAAAGGCCTCTGGGGGCTCAGATTGGAGTCTTAACACTCAGGTAATAGGACCAGAAAGTTATAATTCAAAAACCCTTAGTGCAGGCTGCTATGTAGAACCTGGACAAAAGGCATGTTGGCCCAACAAGCTCCGATTCACATATCAGATGGAGGGGGCCCTACAGACCAGGTTAAAGAAAATTATGTCCAAACTGTGTTGCAAAAACAAAGGGAGTCTCTCTTGCCCCGCCTTCATTACCATCCACTATTGCTACCCAAACCTAGAGGCCTTAATTTAGACCCTCAGACCATGGAGATCCTTACTGCCACCCATGATGTCCTAAACCGTTCCAACCCTTCCCTGGCAGAGGATTGTTGGCTGTGTCTCGCATTAGGAATTTCATGGCCTCTAGTTTTACCTTTAAGTAACGAGTCTAATATACTCCCCTCTCCGGATATTTGTAGCTATACCACGCCTTTTAAGGTCCAGCCTCGCTACTTCAACACATCTATTTGCCTTTTTAGTCCCTTTCAAAATAATTCCTTTGATGTAGACCTCGGATTAGCTATGTTTACTACCTGCTCTAGGTTTATAAACACCTCTCAGACAGGCTGTTTAGGGGGGGGAAAATTTATGTATGTGGAAATAACATGGCCTATCCTTATTTACCCACTAACTGGACTGGTTCATGTGCCCCTGCATTGCTCTTGCCAGACATAGACATAATTCCAGGAGATGAGCCTGTGCCTTTGCCTAGCTTTGACACATTCGTTCCTAGGCACAAACGAGCGGTCCAGTTTATTCCATTGCTTATTGGACTGGGTATCTCAGGAGCCCTCGCTACGGGCTCAGCTGGTGTAGGAGTGGCAATAGACACTTACAACAAATTATCTCAACAGTTAATTAATGATGTAAATATGGTCTATCGGTCTGTACAAGATCTTCAGGACCAGGTAGACTCACTAGCCGAGGTTGTCTTACAGAATAGACGGGGACTTGATCTACTAACAGCAGACAAGGGAGGTATCTGTTTAGCATTACAGGAAAAATGCTGTTTTTATACCCATAGGCCCTTATCCTTGGTGAGTTCACACAAGGTGAGCAGTGGATTACCAAAGAGTCAGGCTAGCCAGCCAAGTTCAGCAGTATCAGCAAGTTACTGAGGCTCTCAGAGTCACGGTTTTCCAACTTTAAAATGAACAAAATAGGGGCTGGAGAGATGGCTCAGAGGTTAAGAGCACTGACTGTTCTTGCAGAAGACCTGGGTTTGAAAAAATAAAAGTCAGGAGCCATGAAGTCTCTCAGGCAGGTCGCGTACCGGTCAAGAACTCCAACTTACTGATAAGTAAGTTTCATGGCCGAGACATCTGGCTTGCCGATAAGTAAGTTTTATGGCCAGGACATCTGGCTTACTGATAAGTAAGTTTCATGGCCGAGACATCTCCAACTCACTGATAAGTAAGTTTTATGGTTGAGACATCTGGCTTACTGATAAGTAAGCTTCCCGCTCTCCCCGTAGCATTTTGTAATAGTTTAAATTAACCAATAACCGCGTTTCTGCTTCTGTATCCCGCTTCTGCTCTATAAAAGTTCCACAAACCCAACCTGAGGCGCGCAAGTCCCCCGAGGAGACTTTGTGCCCACAGGTACCTGTGTACTAAATAAACCTCTTGCTGTTGCAACCCGAAGGCTGACTTGTCCTCTGTGGTTTCACTCTTACAAAACAATCCATCAATAAAAATAACCTTTACCCCTTTCTTCCCCCCTATGAATCCTCATGGACTAATTTAACAGACCTGGATGTTAAAACCCAGACTCCAAAAACTTCCAAAGGTTCCCATATAAATCCCCCTCCTCCTTCACTGCCAGTGCCACCATCTGTGGTGCCATGCCCCACAGTCATTGAATAGCTTTGTAATCTCAAGAATAATGGGAATTATTGCCGCCAGGATCCTCAGCAACAATGGCCTCAGGACCCAAAAACCCCCCTGTTAACCTACAAATAACAAGACAATGTCCACCGGCTTGGTACCCCCTCCCGGCAGCAGATTTAAAAGAACTATGCCAAGCTGTCTGTGAGGATGGGACCCATGCCATACTACAAACCTTTAATTCTAACCTCCTAACCCTCCAGGACTGGAGAGATTTCTGTAGATCCACCCTCCCCAGTCCATTATTTGTACAATGGGAAGCTTTGTTTAGAGATGAATGCCTGATGCAGGTTAAAAGGAATGACATACATAATTAACAACTAAGACCACTACAAGGGCAAGATCCACCACCTGGATTCATAGATCAGAATTATGACCAACTGTTTAGTCAGGGCAATTTTTCCACAGGAATCCAGCAGGGTGTAATTCCTGCCAGCTGTTTTGAATAGGTCTGCTTACTGTGCACTACAGGCCTGGGACCACCTAATCCCCTTGTCCACAGGGCCTAGAGAGGCCTCTTCATTAACCTTCCTAAAACAGAAACCAACTGAAACCCTCCCAGACTTTATACTAAGAGTACAGGCCTTTGTAGCTGCAACCTAACCCAACTCAAAATGTTTCAAATGTGGAGAAACCAGACACTGGAAAGAAAATTGCCCCAAAAATGTTTCAGCCAGTGCCGCCCTCCCCCAATACTATGCTCTGGAGATTTTATGTCAGGGAAACACTTCAAGGAAAAAAAATCAAATAATCTGAACCACAGACTGCCCCCTAGTGGGCTGTCAAAAACCCATAGAAATCATAATATACCCAGATGCTAGCAGATACAAAACTAGCGAATATGTTTGCTTTCCTTTCCAACAGACAGATCCATCATGCCTCAAGGAAGTTGATACCTATGGGAGATGCCACTATTTCAATCCCTGTAGGTTGGAACTAGGATTAACGGGGGGATATCAGGGTATAACAGGACAGGAAAGACGCATTTACCTAAAGGATAATAAGCATCTCTATGGGAACCATGACTATTCCCTAATATATGTTGCAGATCCATGGGACGATTGCTGGCGTGTCAGAGTAATGGGAAAGTTCTACCCAGGTACATTCTCTACCTACCCTACCACTGACTTTCATATCTCTCAACAGCTTGTACCTGCAGCTAAGCCTGTGCTAACTCATCATGATATTATTCTACAAGAAAAAACAAACAGAGGACCAGATAAGATCAACTATGTACTGGAACCAATACATTTAATATGTTGCTAACTTTCTTCCCTTCACCACCCACCCTAACACCTCTAACTGTTTCTTTTGTTCATCCAGCAATACATCTTTACTGACAGCAGTATCAGTTAATAACACCCTTCTTTACCCAGAAATAAAAAAAGATTTCACCCACTCTCATCTATGGATAGTCCCTTATTCGAACAACTGGCTAACTATCCAATTTGCATTTCTAGCAAAAATAAGCCTACTCCACAAATGTCTCACTAACATTACTCTCTCCAGGACAGCATGTGTCACCCCTCCTTTTTTTCTATGGTGCAAAGGAAAAGCCCAACACTGTGTTAACTCCTCTTCATCCACCTTTTGTGTACCTGTGATGATTACTCCCCAGGGGTACCTATTCGAGGAAGAAGAGGCCACCCTACTCCTTCACAGCCACCAGCAGAGAGAAATCTTCATCCCCTTGCTAGTGGGACTAGGACTCACCCTCTCCCTGGGTGCTGGAGGCGCTGCAACTGCTGCCATTGTACAGACCCATCACCTGGCAGGAGACTTTCAAGACAAGCTCCACCAGGCAACGGCATCCATGACTAACAGCCTTGAGTCTCTCCAATGACAAATGAACTCTCTTGCCGGGGTTGTGCTCCAAAACAGAAGAGCACTAGACTTAACTGCTGAACACCGGGGGGAACATGGGGGGATGTGTGTAGTATTGGGAGAGGAAAGCTGTTTTTTTGTAAATGAATCCAATGTTGAGACCAATGTTAATACTCTCAAAAAACTTCATAACGATCTATTTTCAAGATTTCAACCCACCGAACAATTAGGTTGGTTTAGTATCCCCTTGTTTTCATGGCTCCTACCCTTTGTTAGCCCCCTGATCATGCTGTGTATCATTTCGATGCTTGCTCCTTGTTTCATACAATTTCACCAAAATATTACTTCCATTGCAAAAATTACTACCAATCAGGTCATGGTCCATTATCAAATTTTGGATTCTCCCAAGATAGAGGAGTTGGCTCTTAAAGCTTGTGATGACACTTCTCCATTGTAACACAAAACAGGGGAAGATGTTGGGGGACCCTGCTGCTAAGGTTGCAGTCCATCATGTCCAGATAGCTCTAAAGGGCTTGGTGCTATATGGAAGGACTCCCTTTCTCAGTGGGGGCCTCCTGCTCTCTGCCTGACTTACCTGGAAAGTGCCACCAGGCATGGATGCCTGACTTTATTTGGAATGTGACCTTTGGCATAGTTACCTGCAATAAAACTGCCCCCAGGTTTTTTTCTATATGATAATTAGGCATTTCCCTATAGTCAGATGATAGGATCCCCCTAACACATGTTAAAAAAAACATACTGTGAGCACCTATCAGCTGAGGCTTTGACTGTTGCCTCCACACTATATTTTCCCTGACCCCCCACTGAATAAATGGAGCTGTATCACTGAATCTGACTCCCCGGAAAGTCTTATCCATTGTGCTCACTGGCTGTCCTGACACTGTTCGTCACTTCTGCTCCCTTTGTCTTTGTGGATCGGTGGCCAACAGGCCACGAGGGAAGGGAGAGGCCCACACTTCTTAAAAAACAGTTTTTAAAAAGCAGGTTTATTTCTTTTGGATTTTAAAATAACATTTTAATCATTGCTAACCAACATGGTAGAGCTTAATTCAGAGTACATTCAAGGAAATTATCAAAGCAGGGACTGGAACTGGGAACCTTATATTGAATGGGGTGCAGTTTGGATAGACTTGCTGAAAAGACATTTTAGAGATGGGAAAGCAATTGGGAAAGGTAAAGACTAGAGAAGTTCAGTAACAGTAAACATACCAGTGTACTAAGAATGGATTCAGACTACAAACAGAATTAGGAAGATAGTTCTTTTTTTGACATTATTAGAACAATTTACTTTGAGACCATCAGTGAGGAAGCTCATGGATTCTGGAAAAATTATGCACACCATTGAATTCCAAATCCAGACTGAAAATCCTTGCATGCTGAAGGGTTTGATTTCATAACTATAGATTTATAATTTAAAGTTATGACATACTAAGATGTTTCTAAAGATAGGAGCTCCATTTATGTTTCCAAATTGGTGTTTTAGAGATATGTCTTTTCTTGTTTGCCTCATTCTTATTTAAATAGAAAGGCAGACAAAAACATTTACAACCAATGTTCTTTTTTACCCAGTAGCAGGAATCAAACCCAGGGCTTTGCAATGGTAATCAAGTGCTCTAACATTAAACTATATCATAAGCTCTATAACCAATATTGTTACTGTATATGTATACTATATATAAGCAGGTATTCTGAATAGCAAAAAAAAAGATGTATACAAGGGCAGGGTTAGTCATAAAAGCTATGCTGTATATGGAGGTGGAGAGATGTCACAGAAGTTAAGGTCATTTGCTGCTCTTGCAGATCCAGGTTCCTTTCATAGCACCCACATGGCAACTTATAACTATCTGTGTTTTTGTTTGCTTCTGTATTACTATGATTAAATACTGACCAAAAGCAACTTGTGGAGGAAAGGGTTTATTTCAGCTTGTTCTTCCAAGTGATGGTCTATCTTTGAGGGAAGTCAGGCAGACATCCAGGACAGGAACCTCACAGGCATGTCTGCAGGCCAATCTGATAGAGGAAATTCCCCTGTTGAGATTTTCCCTCCCCAGATGTATCAAATTTACAACTGAAGCTATCTGAAACAGTCAGTTCCAGAGGATCCAGCATCTCTTTTGGTCTCCCTGGGTATTGCAAACACATGGTACACACACCTACAAGCAAGCAAACACTCAAATATATAAAATAAATCTTTTTTAAAAGTCACATTGTGTAGACATAAAAATAAGAAGTACATTATAACACATCCATGGATTTTAATATCCATGAAACCCCATTTTTTATCCACAGCATAAGGATGTTAAAAAAAAATCTCAATTGTTACATAGTGCATCTGAGTTTGTTCAGACTGAGCATAAAATTTAAGAAACCAGATTAAATACCAACATTAAACTACCCCAAGTGAATTTAGTTCAGTATTTATGGAACAGAAGATATTTTATTCTCATGAAAAGCTGCCCAATGCAATTCAGAGCCTAAACAAATGCAGTCTTATGAGGAGGATAAAGTCTAAGGGTGACAAGATGCCAATACACTATGACACTCACTATACTCCCTGACCTGGAACATTTACACATTTTCTGAAAGTGCATAAAAAGCAAATTTTGTCATTGCATTCAGGACATCGACCTTACATTTTTAGGTTTTCATTACCCACAATCCCATGGGCTCCAAGACATCAAACTGGAGTTCATTAGTTAACATTTTAAAAGGACACGATTTTAAGATGCGCCCCCAGGTGCCCTGATTTCAGCAATTTTGCTTCATATGCCAAGTGCTGAAAACAGCTAACACCACTATTATTATCCACAAGGCAATCCACCCACACCCCGGACCAGTGCCAAGCAACCACTCTGAAATGCTGATAGCTTCACAGGCGTTCCAAATGCCCGGGCGCTAAAGCAGCTGTGATTCCCTTCCTTCACAGATGCAGATGGTGAGGAGGGAATGTTTTCGTTGGTACTCAAGAGGATGGATACCGTTGGGAAAGCCAGGAAGAACTTCCGCAGATGTATTCAACCATGCAGCAGTTAGTTCCGAATATTAGTTACCCACTGATCACATCTCCCACCTGCTCCTATTCTGCCTTCTCGTTCTCAGATCATTGAATTACCATCTACCCAGTGGTCCACGCTAGAAACTGCAGAACAGGATTTTTTCTGTACACTGCCCCACCCACATTGCCCACCAAAAGAGGAAACTTCAGTTCCATCCCATCTTCAATGGCTCAGGAGCTCACTCCTTTGCACTCATCCTTCCCCCTGAACTATTGCTGGAGGTCTTGGCCAGGTTTCACTTTGACCAAAATAAATTACTAATACAGTGCTCGATCTTTAATAAATGATCTGATGACACATTATAGGTGTGTTACTGGAAAACTCAGAAACTGCTAATTTAGAAAACAGAAATAAAATGAACAATTGGAATAATTTCTTTATGGCACTTAAATCCAGAATCAACATTTTGTGTTTGACAGAATATTGGCAGATAAATTATCTAATTAGACATTTTGAATATTTTAAAATACTAAAGGTTGGGGAGATGGCTCAGTTGATAAAGTGCTCAAGCAGGGAGACATGAGTTCAGATCCCCAGCACCCCAGTAAAAAGCCTATAATTTTAGCACTAGGTGCAGAGACAGGAGGATTTGGCCAATCTAGCCACTGAATCTGTTGAATCAGGTGAACCTGGCTGAGAGACCCAAGTCCAGAGAAGTCAGGTGGAGGGGCTGAAAAGATGACTCAGCAGTTAAGAGCACTGACTGCTCTTGCAGAGGACCCACGTATGATTCTCAGCACCCACATGGCAGCTAACATGTCATCACCACAATTCCGGGGGATCCAATGCCCTCTTCTGACCTCCGTGGGCACTGCACAACACAGGTACACTTACATATGAGGCAATGCACTCATATACATAAAATAAAAATAATAAATAAAATGTTTTTTCAAAGAAGGTGGAGAACAATTGAGTAGTTGACAGTTGATGTCAGCTTCTGGCTTCCACAAATATGAAAGGGCATACACATGCATGCACAGCTACACACACACACACACACACACACACACACACACAAATATACACACACAGAAAACAAATGCAAAATTTGTTTAAAGAATATTGAGACACAAAGGAGGCAGAAGCGGGGTGAAAGACGTTGCCTTTCTGCTGCTTATGATACATTTATCAAGGACATGCCAACTGCATCCTTCTGCCTTATGCATTTGCAGATGTGGCAAGAAGAAGATCTTTAGGAAATCATCTTTGAAATATTAAGATGCCAACTTTGATTTTAATTTTGAGGTTGCTTCAAGCAGTGGTCTGTTTACTTCAATGCCAAAGAAATACATTGCTTCTCCTGAAACATGAAATCTCTCTTCTAAGGAATTTAGATTTAGTCTATGAGTGACAGCTTGGAAGGGGGTCTATTGACTGCCCCATACTTCTCCACCAAGGCCAAGGTTTCCAGCCTTGCCAGGGGACAGACCTATTGCTATGTGACAGTCACCTTGGAGACACAGCAGGGGCAGCTTCCCCTGGTGGCCTTTTCCTTAGTTTCTCACTGTGAAAGCCACTTACACTTGAATGTATTATTTAATGTAGTGAAAAATGCATTGCTCTTCCAGAACTTCAGAGCTCACACAGGTTTTAAAAGGTCTGGAAATCTTTCTAAAACTAAAATAACGCTGCCCTTGATGGGTGATGTATGGTGTTCTTATCAGGATTATCAGCAGTGAGCCTAGATGAGTAAAACAATTAAATGAACAGTTTTGTGAATTTAGGTTTTATGATGCCCCTGCACGTCCCAAGAAGCTCAAAGGGGCCTCAAATGTCATAAACCAATTATGACATGCTCAAAAGAAATACAAAATTGCTGTAATCGTAGCCTCAAAGGCGGTATCAACGCCCAGACACAAGACAACTAACAAAGCAAAGGAAAATAGTACGAGCCAGCCTAAAGGACAAAGGCTAAAGACTGTACCAAATGCCCAATTTCCTCACAAATGGAATAAACTATGCCAATTGAATTAGAAGTCACCAGTTCAATTAGTCCATTTAAACAAGACCTAAAGAATTTGCATGTGAATTTTCAGCTTGCTTTTCAGCTCTAGAATGGAACTGCAGATGGGCAGAGACAACAGCATGTGGTTGATTACTGTGTACAAAGCCAGCTTAGCAAGACTTCAACTAAATATCTTTGAATTCTCTTCTCTGTGTGGTCCTAGGCTGATGCTGTGATGGCAAAAGGAACCTGTGAAAGAAATGGGGTCCAGAGGGTATCAGGAGTCGTATTTAGCTTGGGTGATCAACATGGCGTCAACTGAACTGAAGTTCAATTAACTGTGGATATGCTAGACCTAAGACCCCATCCCCCACCCCCTGCTGGCTCTTCTCTTGTCACTTCCTGGGGCTTCTATTTAAAAAAAAAAAAAAATGTCTTTTTTCATTTATGTGTTTGTGTGTACACCACATGTGTGTGGGTACCCACAGAGACTAGAAGAGGGTGTTGGATACCCTGGACATGGAGTTATATGTGGTTATGAGCTGCCTAATGTAAGTACTGGGAATTGAACTCTCATCCTCTGAGGGCAGTAAGCACTCTTAAACACTGAGCCATCTCTTCAACTCCCGCTTCAGCTTTTGAAACTAGTGTTTTTAGGGTCCGAAGGGCAGTGTCAGCTTGTCCTTCAAGTCTCCTACTTATCCAAATCAGTCTTGAAGGCTACTGCAGAGCAGCACGGCTGCCACTGCATCCTGTGGGCTTCAGCTCATCCTTACTTCATCCGCTTGCCCTCTCTCTGCCTCATTTCACCTCCTTCCCTCTTCCTCAGCCTCCTTCTCACTTCAGGCACATCATCTGATGCAAATGCAAATAGCCTTACAGGAACTGCTTAAGCAATCTGCACAATGAAAAGAAGAACAAAATTGCAGGAGACAGAGCCTCAAAGGTGATATTAAATCCTAGATGAAAAGGTGGTGTGACAGTTCCAGAAACTAGTTACAAGCTGATCCAATGCCTCTCATAAATTCCTCATTTTATCTGGTTCCTGATAATTTGCTTCTCAGACCAAATCTTACTGACATGGTAGTGTGCTGGGCCCTGAGTTCAGCATATTGCTATATGTTGTCCAATTAAACCTGGACAAAACTTTATTTTTAACTAAATTGGAAAGAAAATTAGGTAAAGTATCTGCAGTCACACAAGGCTCTGTGGTACCAAATTCAAGCTTCATGTCATTATCTCTGTCTCACACAGTTTGATGAAGGCTCCCTATCCCTGAGACAGATTAAATACTGTTTTGATAAATATAGGTGGCAAGTTAAAGAATTTGGAGCTGCGAGTCAGGTTATAATTATAGGACTAGAAGGATACGAGTTGATTAGACCAGGGACAGAGTTAAGAAGCCCATGACAAGGGCAAAATTAAGGGACTGGAAATAAGCTCAATCTTTATGGACCAAAGAGTCTCAGCATGATTTTCTAGGACACAAAAGATTTAAGATGGAATAACAATAATGCAGAAAAGAACATGAAGATGATAAGTTTAGAGGACAGCCAAGGTGGATAAAACAAAGCTTTGGAAACCAAGGCCACATTTTGTATGAATACTCCCTCTTTGAAAGGTAAGCGTGGATGCCAGATAAATCAATAGGTAGAAACACATGAACTTGTAGTTGAGACTGTCTGTAAAGACTGACAGAGGCAGGAGAAGTTCAGAGTTTTAGATAGCTTTTCACCACTGTGACAAAATGCCTCAAAGAAACTATTTAAGAGAAGAACGGATTTGATTTGGCTTAAGGTTTTGACTTATGGAAACTTGGCTCCTGCTTCTGGTTCAGAGGCAGACCCTCATGTCAGGGAGCATGTGGTGGTTATCTGACTTACCTCATGTAAACAGGGGGTAGAGAAAGCAAAGGGACTACAGGCAAGGTACACCTTGCCAGGCATGTCCTTCTTCCTATATTCCACCGTCTCCCAATAATACCATCAGATTATGAATCTGTGAGTGGAATAACCCAATGATGAAGTTATGTCCTTCATAATTCAGTTATTTTCCCAATCCTATTTGTTGATCAAGCCCTTAAAATATGAGCCTTTGCATGAGGAGAAATTTTGGATTCAAACCATAGCAAGAAGAATCGATTTTTCTTTCTCAAGGTCTAAGGATTTTGAGCTAGTCACAAACCATTCTGGGGGAACTTTATCTAAGGCAATCTTGATATTTAGGCACCAGGAGCATGTCGTTAGGACTCACACTTAAAGCCAGGTGAGGGGCAAGTCTAGCATTAGTAAACCCCAAAGCATCATTTGTCTTGAGAATCTTTCTCCTTAATGGAGATCATGGCCCATCCTATCAGTGCTGCAGACTGAGATCAAATGATTCCACAATCTGGCAGAACCAGGAATGAGCAGAGGAGACAAATGATGAAATTTGAAAAGTAAATTCTATGTAATAGATATATAAATTATAATAAGTGATATACCTCCAAATGGATGCCATTTACCTAAACTTCATATCATGTAATATTTATACATAGAATGCATGATGTTTATGACAGACACAATACACTTTCATAGTCATTATACTATATTTAGTGGAGTTGAATATGAAATCTAAATTCTGATCAGTGATTATCTAGTTTTTGAATGCAGAGAACTAGTTCCTAAACTACTTGCTCTGGGCTAAGATAATTTCATTGGAATTATTTATATGAGTACAATCTTTCTCTTCTCTTTGATCCATTGTCATGCATAAGATAGCTTTTCCAATATCTTGATGTTAAATAATTTCATTTCAAATGTGTGTATGAATAATTATATTGGCTGAACTTGGATTGAGGGTTCTAATACTTCTGGAAATTGCAAACTGAGGATTCAAAACTAATGAATCAACAATACAACTAGTACTTTGAGCTACCTGTCTTTGGACAGGCATACAAGAGGGCTCTCACAAACCTACCTGCTATTCAAAAACAATAATGACATCTTTAAAAGACAGCAGAAAGTCTGTAAGAGCTAGGTCTGGTGAACGACCCAAAGGAAACCGTTTTCTTGGCCTCTGAGAACTTGCTCATACGAACTTGCAGCAATGGCAACAGCTTGCACGAGACCCACGTAAACTTAAACCAGAAAAAAAAAAAAAAAAAAAAAAAAAACCAACAGCATAAAACTGGGGAAATGGGCAAGAAAACCCAACCTTAGCTGCAGAACCACTGGCAGCTAATCACTGCTGGGTGAGGGAGAGTTGGTCTTCTTTTTTAAATATTTTATTATTTTTATTTTATGTGTATGCATGTATTGCCTGCATGTAGGTAAGTGCACCTCGTGTTGTGCAATGACGTTGGAGGACAGAAAGGCTGTTGGATCCCCTGGAACTGGACTTACAGACAGTTGTTAGCTGCCATGTGGGTGCTGGGATTCGAACCTGGGTCTTCTGCAAGAACAACCAGTGTTCTTAACCGCTGAGCCATGAAAGTTGGTCTTCTTCAGGGAAGTGACTCTAGATGGGCTGGCCAGGCTCCAGTGGATGAACTCACACTGAGGGATATCTGGGGACACAAAGGGCTCTATAGGTCTTAACATACATGCCAGGATGCATAAATCTGATGTGAGGTGCTATGAGTAAGATTCAGATATTGGAAGGAGTCTAAATATTATTAAGATGTATTGTGTAAAATGCATAAAAAAATCAATAAAAAATTTTAAAAGAAACAAACCAAAAAAATTCAGTAATGTCAACTCTCTCTCTTTTATTCTTTTTTAACAATATAAATTCATATAGACCTCCGGACCTCAACAAATCCAAACTCTCATGACTACGGTCTGATAATGTTCACAAAGGGGATCCACTTCAGTAGCACAGCTTAGGTCCATTTTTAGTAATGATTCATTTTAATATTCTCAGTCTTGTTGAGCTATTAACCTCTTTCACTTGCTCACTGTGTTCTAACCAACAAGAAGGTTGTTAATATGTGGTTCACTTGGTTCTTTCTGTAGATGCTGTTCACTGCTCCCCTTCACAGGAAGCTTGCATCCTTTCATAATTTTAATGCATTCAGTCTGGACTAGGAAAATATCTCTAGTTGAGCTATAGGCAGAGAAGTATTTCCAAGTGTCTCTGTTCTAAAATGCAATGCAGAGTAGAGAATAGAGCTAAGTCAATTTCCAGAGGAAACATGCAAATTCATTACTTCATGGGCAGGATTATCCTTAGGCTGACTGTTAGGTCAGACCTAAGTCTAGTTTTTAAAGAGAATTTGTGAAAGAGACATTTATATGGAAATCTTGAAGGAGTGTGAAAGGGAGAGAATGACTGACCACTGTCTACCAGAAACTATTTGACCTAAGGCAGTTGCAGATAACTGGAAGGGTATGAAGATGTTAATTTAACCTCCTGGAAATCTTGTACATAGTAGACCAAGGCCAGGGTGAAGAAGTTTGTGATACTCTAAGAAGGAAGAGGAGGTTTTGTTCTTGCTAACCCTTAACAACTTCAGTAATAAATATTACAGAACAAAACTTTGGCCTATGTTTTAAAAATATCCTGGAGCCATGGTTGAGTTTTAACTATATGTGTATATAAAATTATATACGTGTAATTTTCTATTTCTGCTTACAGTTTTTCTTTCTTTTTACAGTTAAAGAAAAAATCGTAAAGTGTAATGTTTTGCTTTAAATAAAAATTTAGTTCATAGGTGTGATGGTTCATCTTGTCAGTTTGATGGGACTGAAAAATACATAGGAGAGATTAGTAAAACACATTTTTGGGTGTGTTTGTGAGCACTTTTTCAGAGACAGCATATCATGAGGGCTCTGGCCTAATTAATGCATTAATCCTTTGACAGATTAAGAGTATGATGTCAACTGGAGTATAGTTGGAAGAAATAGGTGGTGGTGATTGGGGGTGTCATTGGGGATATATCTTGCCCTGGGCCTTTGCTGTGATACCTCTGCTCTATTTCCTGTCCACCTTGAGGTGAGAATCTTCCTTGCCATATGACACTTTATCAGGATATTCTGCTCAATGCATGAAAGCAGGTGACCATGAGCTTAAACTTCTGAAAATTTGAGCTGGGGAAAAAAACCTTCCCTTGTTTGTTTCTGTCTGGTAATTGGTCACAGCTAGGCAAAAGTTCCTAACACAATAGATAAACTATGTTGCTGATTTTGAATAGTTCCTTTACCTTTTTAAATTGCTGACTATTGGCTATGGAACTAAAAAATATGCAAATATATGTTTGATTATAGTGTTAACATAAATATTTTTGCCATTCAGAGGAAGGTGGCATCTAAAAGGTTTTCTGTTCCAGGGGTCAAATATAGTAGGCACACTACTGAAGGAAATAAGCCAGGCTCTAAGGCTATGGTCTGCAGAGCATGTCAAGACCTCACTCCAGAGAAATAAATTTAAGCCAGCTTAGAAAAGGCCCTCTAAGGCTTTGATATAAACAGTTCTACATATGTTATGAATAAATATTACTTTTAAGAGTTAGCTTGTCCCAAATGATCATTCTCATTATCACATAGGGAAGGGCAAACATCTTTAAAATAGTGATCTTTATCACTGGGTGCCAGTGCAGAGAAGATGCCAGAAATGTCCTAACCCTAGAAGCCCCAGCTAAGGTTCTCCTGAGGGGAACTAACACCGCTGCTTAGCGAAAATATTCAGTGTGGTTCAAAGATACTCTGCGGCCATGGGGTGAGGAGAGGGACCTCTTTACCTGAAGAACCCAAAAGACTTAGGGCCACTTCAATGTTCATCTTCTTCCCTCTGTTTCCAACTGTGGTTTGATGTGTTTTAATCTTTTAACACAATATGAGTTAAATAACTAATGTGAAAAATGGTTAAAAACTATTTCCTTTTCCTAAAAATTATCAGCTCTGAGTGGAGGAGGTAAAAAATGCTACCATGCCAGAGAGAGAGAGAGAGAGAGAGAGAGAGAGAGAGAGAGAATGAATCAGTAAATAGAGGAATCAGGAGTTAGTATTTGTTTTCCCATATTAAATGATAGGGAGCCTATAAATATATCTGTTATTTGTGGGCAAGAAAGGCTACTAGGATAATACAAAGTGATTTACTTTTATATAATAAATGTACATTGTTCTGCAAGAATGTGGATACCTTAAATGAAAATCATGGTCAAAGATGAGTAGGGCAAACTTTGCACATATTTTGTTCACTTTCTGCATTGCCATTCTAGGCTCTAGGCTTTCGCAAAGAAAGCAGAGAACTAGAAGCGGGCTTGAGTATTTAATACCTTTGTCTCTCACTCCCAATTCAGGAGGTGTCTCAAGTCTGGCCTATTAACCTTACATCTCACCACATGTCATCGTCAACCCCCCATTTTTAAGTAATCAAACAAATCAATAGGAGGTAGATAAGTATGTCACCAAAGCTGAAGGCACAGTCCTAGTGGCTTATATGCCATGGAGTTCATATTTACAGATATTAAAAACACAGTAGGGTGCATGATACTTTCTCCCTACAAGACAGGAGCACAGCAGTTCTTTTAGGGTAATGTTTCCTTATTGATTAGTGTAAAAAGATTAGATATGCTAAATCTTCCTTTAGACCCAATTCATGTAATCTTGCCACATCCAATCATAACGTGAGTAATTATGAAAAAAATGGCACGTATTTTAGAAATGTTTTTCTTGTGTATTTTATTTTCTACCATTTCCTCCAGTCTCTCCATATTGAGCTAGCTTGATAAATATGTCCTATTAAATTATGTATAATACTTACATTGGTGTCCAATTAACAACGGACTCTGCATCCCTCCAAAATATGTGTGAAGCTAGCAGACTACCATCCATCTCTTTCCTCTGAGCAAACTTCAACTTTCATTTTGTTCCTCTTCTCTGTCCTTTGTGTTGCCTGATTCTGGCCCAAAATATCTTATACCTGCATTCATAATTTCTACACATAAAATGTAGTCCTTGTTTTTATGGCCCTAATATTCTAAACTATTTTCTCCTTAAAGATTCACCGCTTCAAAGTATTTCTTAAATTCCTCTTGCAAAGAACCGAGATTCATCCTAGATGCAGGGAAGTCATCATAATAAGGAAGAAGAATTCAGAAATAACAGGAAATTTGCCTCCTTAAAGTTCTGGAGTGAAATTAAGCAATTCTTGGAGAAGAAAAAAATTTTTCCACACTTTGGGCATCTGATGAATATGTGATGATCTGATGTAGAAGGATTTCAATTTAAAACCTAGGAGGGTATGAAAAACACCAACTATGTCTTCTAAAAAAGACTAATAAAGTTCTGGGGGGCAATCAAGGGCTGTGACAATAGCCTATATTATTTTGGCAGTCTCAGTAATTCAAAGAGACGTTTCCTTTGTTTGGCACTGTGGTTTTTATCGTTGTCTTTCTGCTTTGGTCTTGAGGTCTCCATCTAGAGTAGATGCAAGTTACAATAGCTACTCTGTTGACAGGAGAATATCAGGTTTAAGTGTATCAATTATACAAGCCATGATGAAGAACTCAAACCCAAATTCATGAAGCAGAAGAAATGTACAAAAATATTTCAAGTTTAAAAAAAGATTTACAAGGGGCTGAAAGTGTGGGAACAGCAAGAAGCTCAAATAGAGGTTGGAGAGCAAGAGTGAGAGAACCTGGGACCTAAGCCTTTATCACACACCCTAGTGTTACCTTTTGGTTCTTCAATGGGACCCGAGGGTTGGGTGGCTAAAGAAAATACCCACAAAGAAGAAAAGTTCAGTACACTCTGGTGTTGACCATTAGCTTCTAGCATTGTTGGCAGTTAGAAGGTATGGAATGAAGAATATAGACACTATAGTAAACTGCCACATAGCAAGAGTTAAGTATTAACTAAGTCAAAGGTGACAAGGCAGTTTTGGTGACATGAATTTAATAATAATACATTTATGACAAACCTTTTGGGTAAAGAGAAGAAAAGAGAAGTTGTTGGGGGGAGGGGAACAAAGACATCCTTGGCTTCTTTAAAAATCACATCCTCTGGATTCAGATCTTATAAGATGGAGCAGGCAGCTATCTAGGCAGACAAAAATGGAGAAGGAGCTTACTTTTGGCCCTCTGTAAACTGGTAAATTAGAACTGTGAAAGTAAGCAACTGTGTTATCCATAAATCCCATGTCTCCAGGCTTCCAAATGGTCTAGCTGCTCAGTAGATATATTTTGCAAAGTTTTTTTTTCTTTTTTTTTGCTTTTGTGTCTGCATGTGTATACACATGTGGGTGCTAGCATGCATGAACGTGTGTGTGTGTGTGTGTGAGCACATGGAGGCAAGAGGTCAACACCAGGTGTCTTCCTTTAGACAAAGTCATTCACTGAACTTGGAGCTCACTGATTTGGATAGACTGACTAGCCAGCAAGCCCTAGGGATACTTCTGTATCTCTTGAGTACTGGGATAACAGGTGCACACTGAGCCCCTGGTCATTTACATGGACACAGATGTTCATGTTTACATAGTAAGCCCTTTACCTGCTGAGCATCTCATACTCTATGAAAGACCCTGCTCAAAAACTAAGTGTAGAACACTTGAGGAAGACAGCCAGTGTCAATCTCTGGGTTCCACACAGGCACACACAAATGGGTATACACCCCTAACCCAGGTTAACACACACACACACACACACACACACACAACCACACAAACTTTGGGAATAAGTTAACAAGGTGAAAATATAAAGGATCACCGAAGCAATTTAATCTTTAAACCAAATACAATGATTTTCCTATGGTAACAAAGAAATAAAAATTATAGAAAATAATTTGTACTTTAAAAAAGATGTATATTGGGGCTAGAGAGATAGCTCAGTGGTTAAAATCACTTGATACTCTTCCCAAGGAAGTGAGTTCAGTTCCCAGTATCCAGGTCACGCAGCCCATTACTGCCTGTAACTCCAGGCCCATGAGGTTAGGCACCATTTTCTGGTCTGAGCAAGCACACATATACAAATCATATACATATGATACTGAGCGAACATCACAGATGAACACCACAAAGTGAAGGATGAATTAGGAATCCTTTATTAATAAGAAGGTCGAGAGGGGTTAGCACCAGAAAGAACTCTGGACCCCAAGAGAAGCACGGCAGGGATTATAGCACCCAAGACCATAACTACATCATGCCAGGGGCAAAACCAATAAACATTGTTACTTAAATCACCAGAGTTACAAGAGGCTAGGAACAGGTCAGTGAACAAATAAGTTTTCAGTTAACAAAAGTTTTAGCTAGTGAAAACAAGTTTCTTAGAATTGTAGAAACAATGGGCTCCAAGGACATGCTGGGAGAGGATGTGCTGTCTATTTGTGTTTCTCAGTGTAGTAGAAACAATGTACCCTCTGAATCTATAGTTGCAGCCTTCAATGGACCAGTTTTAGCTGGCTAACTGTACTTAGCGTGGGGTAGTTGGGCCAAAACACAGAGATAAAGCAAAAGTCAGCTAGAATAGAGTACTTTTGCTATTTCATATGCATAGATGCACACACACACACATAAATAAAATTATAAGCAATCCTTTAAAATAGATACATTTCTCTGCAAATTTAGAAAGTATATTTTAAATATACAAACTCCAACAGATTCATGCATTCAAGGCAATGAGAAATCTTTTATTTATATCCCAGCCTTGCTTACACAAAGGCTCAAGAAAATTTATTGGTTAATTAATGAGACATAACCGTGGAAACATAATACTGCAAGATTTCCATCTACTTTTTCATTGAAAGAAAGATTTAATAGCTGTCATCCATAGATAAACATCAAAAGATTATGTAGGTTTCCATTTGTAAACCATCCTGGTTTTTCATCTACATGGTGATGAATCATTGAATACAAACAAGAACTCCCAGCACAGAGGTTCTCTTCCCAAACGCCATGCTGGAGCCTTGAAGAAGGCCCTCACTTTAAAATATGCTCACAACAAATTTCCCAATCCTCACTGTCTCCACAAGCCTCCTGGCCACTCTCTAGGTGATTTGGCTTTGAAGCAATCTAGCCTCTGACCTAATGCAGTTTATCTCAAATGAGCCTTTCCTTTACCTTCCCTTCACTTCAGAACTGATCTTCTTGCAGTGGTGAGGACATAGGAAGAGTCAGTGGGCATACAAATCTATAGGAAGGCAGTTAGGCAGACGAGATGAGAGCAAGTGGTTCCTGTTCTTTTACTGTGAAATTTTATTTTAAGAATCAATTATAAGGGGGGACTGGAGAGGTGACTCCGTTGTTAGGACACTGGCTGCTCTCGCAGAGGACCAGAGTTCGATTCCCAGCACCCACATTGTGTCTAAAAACCATTCGTAACTCCAGTTCCAGGGGATCTGACACCTTCTTCTGACCTCCACTGGCACTGTATGACATAGGTGCACTTACATACATGCAGGCAATACACTCATACACAAACAATAGAAATAATAAATATTAAAAAAGAATTCATTATGAGGAACTAAATTCAAGCTGCAGATTTTGTGTATAAAGATGGTTATTGAAGCACAATAATGTAATAAGACCCTGCAAACAATTATAATGTCTAAAATACAAGTTAAAGAAACTACTGTTTACTGTAAGGACATGATACAGAGGTGTGCTTACCTGAAAAACGACTGCTTCAACGGCAATGTGCATGATAAAATGACAAAATGAGAGCGAAAATTTGAAAACACTACCAAAATTTTAATACTACTCTTTCATAGGATTATGATTTAAATTGAATAGTTTGCAGTTCTTTATTTTTCTAACCAGCATTCACTCCTTTATAATGAAGATCAGAATTTACACATTTATTTCTGTATGAACATCTGTTTCTCTAATTCATTTCTTTCAACAAACTCACCCTCTACCCGCCCATAAGCTCTCTTCTCCTTGTATTCCTTTGCACTTCTTCCCCCAGATACCCTCTGTCATTCGTGAATTATTGTCATTCCCCTTGACAATATTTTCACATCTTTTAAATTTTTAATAACTACATGATTAGAAGAAGCATGTCACTACAGCTTTAACATATTCAGTAACACACTCCAGAGTAAGAGTACATCTCTTTCACAAGTGGGTGCAAGTTTCTAGGTTCACAGTTGAATTAATACAGTTATACAAGATTGAACTCAGTATAAACCCTGTAAGATATAAAATTGAATGAGTTTTTACCCTTTAAAGAAGCTCTCCATTTCATTTTAAAACATGCTGTTTCCTACATTTTTAATGCTACTAACACTTAGATGTCTGCACATGTGTCTTTAATCTCTATGTATCTGATGATTACTAGTCATCACCTCTACTAATTAGCATGACAAAATTTCCATGCTTCCTCCTCAAATATATTTTTTAAATTTGTTGTTTTTGTGTGTGTGTGTCTGTGTGTGTGTGTGTGTGTGTGTGTATCACACAGAACATCCCAAACCATCTTATTCAACTATACACCCACTTCCCAGATGGCACCCTCCCATAGACTCCCTCCCCCCACTAGAGCCCTTATACTCTGATATCCCTACTACTGTCTGCTTGATGAGTGGATAATGAAAATGTGGTTCATTTATACAATGGTTTTACTCAGCAGTAAAAAAAGATGAAATCATGAAATTTGCAGGTAAATGGATGGAATTAGAAACTGTTATACT
>NW_008353267.1:1649911-1652463 GCF_000622305.1 Nannospalax galili | reverse complement strand
CTAGGGGATAAAGGGAAAGAAGGAGTTCAAGAGAGGTAGGACCATAGGAGAGGGTATTATTAAGGGAGAAAGGGCAGAAATGGGGGCACCTTAAGTGGGAAACCATGATGGAGAGGTGAGACAATGCGAGAGATAAATAATGCCTAGCTAGTTTTGAAAATCAAAGGGAACCATATTACTCTTACAACCTACTGACAAATTATACATAACAGATCAAGAAATATATGTCTAGGTAAGGTTTGTCTGAGAACAATTGGTCTTTGCCCAAGATTTATCTAGATGACACACAGTTATTAATTGTACCAGACTGGTGGAACTAACCTTCTTGGATGTTTAACAGACATACTTTGAGGCCTATAATAATTTGGTCAGAGGGTCATAAAGGACAGTTTTTGCTCCTTGCCCTCTTAGGTCAAGTAGTTCCAGGGGACTATGAGCATCTCTCAAAATGTCCTGTGATTGTGGTGGGTCACCTGTCCTCTTGATCAAAGTGGCTGAGGAGACCCCACCAGATGGACTTGAATCAGTGTCCAGTCTATTTTCACATTTTTATGATAGATAAAAACAAACCAATTTCAAATGTTTCTCCTCTGCTGTTTAACTTACTTTTCCTCCTTCAGTATTTTTTTAAGCAAATAGAATAAATTGCCATATTTTCACACCTTCGTTGCCTAGGAAGGTGACCCTCTGCAACCTCAGATCTGCCATATTCCTCTCTGGAATGTGTGTCACAACAGTTCTGCTTGAACTCTGTTGCCACATTCTGCTTTCTTTATTGGGGAGTTTATGATCCTACACACCAAGCTGCCATCTTGAAGCAACTAGTAGATTGCAGTTCATTGTATGACCTTGCTTGTCCTTCCTCTGTACTCATAGACCGGCCCCTCATTCCCCTCGTGATTTTTACAATTGCTATGGGAACAAATAACAAGCAATGATAATCACTATAACAATGAGTAACAATTGTATAAAATAGTGACAGCTGTTCAATCATTGTATCCTCACAGTAAGCCACCGAGCAGTTGCTGTTGCCATGCCACTGAATGGAGACACAGTGAAGTTAATCGACCTGTTTATGTTGACCCCTGAGAAGATTTAAACCCAGAGTTTGGGTCTATAAAAGCTGTAAACTTGCTCTGGATTATCACTTCCAACACCTTTCAGATTAGCACACTTATAGACCTTAAAGTTTGATTTACTTAAAAATGTTCTTCTCCTAAGTTTATTTAGGAGAAGAATATAATGCTGTTGTTCCAATGCTATCATTATAATGCTATTACTCCAGTCAGTAAAACATTTAACTCAAAACAGTCTCTGTTCCCTCTTCACCCATATATTCATATTAGGGTAATTGTATATTATTTTCTTTTCCTTAATTTAACATTATCTGTAGTCCAATATATACACTTAAAACTCCTTTGTGATAAATATGGGACTGTCATACTCATTATTTAACGCTACCAATATCAGGCTTATTATTTCCTACTTTGGAATAGTAAGTGTAAGACACCATCTTTAACACTTCTCAGGAATCTGTTCTGTCACCTGTAAGCCAATTCTAAATCTATTCTGGTGATTCTATTCAGCAACATTAAGTAACAAGTTATTTGGCCAGTCACATTGCCACCTTGCTAAGGCTCAACATGTCCCCATCACTCTCACCATTAAAGAGTGAAATATAACTAAGTCTTGACCAATAAATTATGAGAACTGCTATGCAGTGTTTCCATGAAATCTCATTACAGACTGGCAACATCATTCTTTTTTTTTTTTCAGGAACTCATTATGTAGATCAGGCCGGCCTCAAAATTATAGCGCGACCTTTCCGCCTCTGCCTCCCGATTACTGGGTTAGAAGTATGAGTCACCGTGCCTGGCTCTTCTCATTAGTTCTCTTTCTAGCTGCAGATGATATGGGTGGAACTCTAGTAGCCATCTTTGCAATGAAAATTGAGGTTCCAACTTGGAACAGGACATCAGAAAACTGAAAGGATCAGAAATCCTTGAAAAATGCTAGAACAGCCGTACTCTTCCCATTTTAGAGAAAAATAAACAAGGTACACAGAGGTGAAGTGGTAGAAGACAGGCTACAAGCCAGGGAGTCTTACCCCAAAGTGAGAACTGCTCCTTCCTATGTTGTGCAGCCTACCCCCATTGGAGCTTCACTTTGTCTTACATTGTGTAAGATACTCTAATTGGTAGGCTAGATGGTCATGTTAAAATTAATATTTTTATACTATGAATGGTTATAATAAAATAGAATGGTATCTTCAGTCTAGGAATTAGAAAAAGCATTCTCAGAGAAAGGGGGAAAATTGGGGTCTAGCTTAGCTACTATGATAAGGATACTCTTTGTTCAAATAATGGTTTAAATAATGATTCAAAAATAATTAAGAAGCTTGGATAGTAAATAAATGTTTTCTAAAAGTATCAAATACCTATCTCTCTACTTAGGAGTAAAGTGATTGTAATCATAAAAAATGTAAATTTATCTGATTATTTTCAAGATTATTATCTATCAATCCATAGCCAAAAAAAGTACTATGATATATA
>NW_008353267.1:1648161-1649881 GCF_000622305.1 Nannospalax galili | reverse complement strand
TATATATATATATAAAACTTGAATTCAACTCACAAAACATAGTCTTCATTAATCTTGAAGCTCTTTGAAAAGGAGAAATAAGATGGGTTTTTTTACACTGAGATTTTCACATAAGAGAATATTCCCAGTGCAAATTACTATTACAATCCTAACAATGTTTTCATATCCAAGGCATACTTTCAAGTGTATTTGATTTAACAGCACTCATCAAAATTCATCCCTACACAAAAAAGCATAATTTCAAAATTCTCTCACATCACAGTGGCTTTTTCATCTAATCTTTTTCAATTTAATAGTATTTAAACTGAGTAAAAATTTAACTTTTTAAAATTAACTTTCCTAGGAAGTAAAACATTTATAATAAAAATTCTTTATCTTGAAAAGAAAAGAAATGCCACATACTTAATATTTTCACTCATATGACTGTGATAAATCAGGCAAACTTTATCCGACTATAATAACTAAGCTCACCTGTGCTCATTGTATCAAATTCTGTTTTTTTAATTCTAACTATGGAAGTTAAAAATGCTCTTGCAAAATGTCGTCATGACAACAAAATCCCCAATGAAATGATGTAAGTCTACATATGAAGTATTCATGACATGATTCAGCAGAAAGATGCCTCAACCACTCACTCACTACAAGCCCATCTTTCAACTTGTCTATTTAAACATATAAGAAATTCTGTATCCTATATCGCTCTTCAATAAATAGGCCAAGCCTAACAATTATTTTCAACTTTCCTGCGTCAACTCTCATTTATAGTGAAGAAAGAAGAAAGATTTGTCAGTCTTTACGAGTTACTTAGATATATTTTATTCATCTTTCCTGTCCTTAAGCATCCTCTGTAAATGAACGATTTGCTAATGTGATGCAAGGATAATATGTAAGAAAGCATACATTTGTTAACAAAGATTACAAAATAAAAAGAAAGGTTAAAACAATAATTTAAAATAACAAAGTATACTTGTTTTAGTATGTAGATACATGTGTCTTATAAAGTTCAAAATCTAGCCCCCACAAACGAAAGATTTCTGTCATTTGACTTCCATAAGACCTTAGACCCTGGACACTACACTGAGATTGAAAATTTACAAGATATCATAATGTGAAACATGGATGACACCTTCCACTTTGTGAGAAAAATGTAAGAAAAAAATGAAACACTTTGATCTGTAGTACTCATGCAGATGTCCAATTGCCCTCTTAACTTCTTACAAAGGCAGTTAACTTTTCTGTAGCAATTGATGTCCTTCCCATGATGCCTATACGTCATTTCAGCAGTCCCTTTCACAGGTATCAAAATTTTAATATAAGAGACTGATGCCTAACTCTACCCTTCACCCTTGTCAAATTAAATTCCTTGTTGATGCCTGATAATGGCTAACACTCCACACTTTCTTTCCTCTCCACTGGTTTTATCCAGTAAAATAAGGTAAGAGAAAGAGTAAAAGGCATGTTGTTTAGAAAGACACAACTGTTTCTATTTAAAATGATATGCTTACACTCACAGAGAATAACAAGGGTGCTACAGAAATATTTCTAGAACAAATCACATCATCAAGGCTATATAAGACAAGCTTACAAAAATCAGTTGTATTTCTATATATTAGCAATATAAATGTAAAAGCCAAATTAAGACCATTTAAAATCACTAAAAAAATATATAAATCTAATGCATATAGAACTTACATCATGAAAATGATTCAAATTTGATTAA
>NW_008353267.1:1607555-1647979 GCF_000622305.1 Nannospalax galili | reverse complement strand
AATTTTATATATATAAAATTTACATGGGATGTCAAAGGAATATGCACAGTTAAAAATAATTTAGGAAAATAATAATAAATTGAGAGGAATTAATCTACTCAATTTTGAGTTATATTCTGTAACTCCGGTAATCAAGGCAAAGTGAAAGACGCATAAGTAAATTGAGAGATTAATAGTACCATATGATTGGTTTTTAAAAAAATCACAAAAATATGTCAGTGAAGAAAGGATAAACTTTTCCACAAACAATTATTATAAGGTTATTAGCATTATGCTATAATAAAAAGACTGATTTCTTCATTTTCAGCACACTGAACCACAAGGAAGACATTTTAAAAATGCTGAGTGGAAGTTGCACTGATGAGAGTTAGGGATGCAATAGTTTTCTCCCTACCCTTCTTTCTGCTGTGTTCTGTGAGCCTTAGGTGTAGAGATTCAACTGCAGATGTGTTTCCTAGAACTGTATAGCTCTCAAATCTATACTCTCTGTGTCTGACCAGTTGTGGAATTCTGCAGTAACCTCCATCTGTTCCCTAAAGAAGCTTCTTTGGTGAGTGCTGTATGGTATGCTTGTTTGTAAATATAAGGATTCATATTTAGCATATGGTAAGAAATTTCATTTTTCTAGAGATATGACAGAGATAGGGTATTCTGTAGGATCCATGTCCTCTCCAGCCATGTGGATTTGGCTGAGTTTACAGCGCCACCCATGAGTTCACTCTCATTAGGTCCAATTAGATAGCTGTTGATTACCCTCAGATAACAGTGCCACAGAAGGCCACAACTGGCCAAATTTTAAAGAAGAGACTGAAGAGTGTGTATCCCTGAGTAGGACTCCTATATTAAATCTCACCTACCCATGGCTCAGGGACGATTGCAGAAGAGGGGGCAGAAAGACTGTAAGAGCCAGGTTTGGTTCATGAACACAGGAAAGCAGAGGCTTTCAGACCACTGGAAGCTTGCACATGTAAACTTGTGGCAATGGTGGCATCAAGCACAGGACCCATGCCCACTCAATCCGACAAGGGTCCAGAGTGGAGTGAGAGGAATGGGTGGTGGGCCAGCTAGACTGAGAACTTTTGGAGACTGATTACTACTGTGAGGGAGAGTATACCTTACCTACGATCTCTAGATAGGTTGACTAGACTCCCGTGGATAAATTTGCACTGAAGGACATCTGGGTACATAGGACTTAACATGTATGGTGGAATACATCAGATCCAGTGGGGATTTGGAGGGGGGGGACATGGGTAGAGGAGGGGGTCTAAATTTGATTAAGAACTGTTGTTTGGAATGTAAAACAATTCAATAACTTAAGAAAAATACTGAGTGGAAGACAGTGGCTCTGGGAGAGAACCAGCTGGGTACTAAGATATTCACTCTGCATTTTATAATGTTGACATTTTTAAATGTTAAGATAGCATTAAACATCTATTGTTCAATAAACAGTTGCCTAGTATATTTTTTAAGTGTGGCTCACTGGCATACAATAAATGCTATATCCAGGGGATGTTGCCCTGGTTTTCCAAGGTCAGACCACAGAATCTGTAAGATGGCAACAGGGTTTGTTTTTATTAGTGAGAATTAGTATGCAGTTTACAAGCAGGAATCCTAGACTCTGACCGACTTTTCAGGTGGCATCTTCTTTCAAATGTTTACTGTTTCTTGTGATTTTGCAACAAAAAGTAAGCCAAAAGCCTTAGTTTGAAACAATCCAAATCCATCTAAATATGAACAAGTCAACTCTTCTCCAAAAGTTCAAGTTCCCTTACAAGTTACTAAGGAAAAATGATCCATCACCCTTACCCAGAAATAATAAGCTGCCAATAGTTCCTACCCAAAGTTGTAGCCTCCTGGCCATTTCCCCAGTTCTATGCTAGCTTGTATAATTGAGTTTGCACAGGTCTTGTGCACGCTGTCACCATTGCTGTAAGTGCATATGAGCAAGGTCCCAGGAACTTAGAAGACTCTATTTCCTTCTGGCCATGCACCTCCTTTCCTGGATCTTACAATCTTTCCACACCCTCTTCCAAAATTCATGAAGTCCTGTGAGCAGGCTATTGGGCAGTGGTGCAGATAAGGGAGGCCTAAATATTATTTAAACTATAATGTATGAAATCCAGAAAAATTCAAGTAAATATTTTTAAAAATTATTCATCACCAAGATGTCAAAAGATGGTGGTATTTTTCATAACTTTCTAGTAACAACTTTATAATACAAATAAAAAAGGTACATTTTTAAATGAAATATTTTTTTGCTTATGAACAAACTACATTTTTTCCAAAGAGAATAATATGATATAGGTATGTCTCCTATCTTACAGAAGCAGAAGGATTTTTTTAATCCTAGTTTGATTCTTTCAAGCCAATAGAAAGCACAATCTGCTGAAGAAAGTAACCACTAAAAGACAGAAATCTGACAGAAAGATTGAAAGTCGCTAAGACCCATCACTGATTTTTTTTGAGTTGCAAGGGAAGATCTTTCCTAGATGTTCATCTTTTTGCAACAGATGGAGGTTACTATGAAATCCCATAACTGGTCAGACACAGAAAATGTACATCTGAGAGATGCCCAGTTGTAGATGACACATCTACACCTAAGGCTCGTGGAACATAGGGGAATGTGAGGTAGAGAGAGAAAAAATGCACCCCTTAACTCAATTCTAACTTAATGCTTTAAATTCATGTTTTCAGTTGTTTTGACTACTTCATTCAATTGCCTTTTCGTGTTTTCATGGTTTTCATTCAGTCTTTCTTTCATATCTTATTTGTGTTCCTTACACTTATTTATAATTGTTATTTTGAAATCATTGTCCTGTAGGTAGGCTAGGTTGGCCTTCTCAGGAAACATTGCAGTGGAGGATGTTAATTTCTATAGTATTCATATTATCTTGGTTACTCATGTTGTGTTTTATTTTCCTGAGGCCCAAGCATTTGGACTCGTGTCGGCGGTAGTGTTTCTTGTTATGGGTAGATGATTGCATCTTTGGTGAATGGTTATTTGTCTTTGTTTCCCTAACATCAATTTGGAGGGGGGACACTTTTTGATGATGTGCATATGAGGTGTAAGAAATATTCTCAGTTCATCTAGGGATAGGTTCAACTTTTGATTTGAGGCTCCAGCATTAACCTCTTATGGTTCTTGAGCACCAGGGTGGGCTGGGTGGTTACTATGTGAGTAGGTTGGCTGATAGATCAGGCTGGGAGAGCTCATAGTTCTTGGGGAAGAACAAGACTCCTACTGACCCTGGCAGGTCTGAGCTGAGATGGTGGGGTGTGGAGAATTGTGAGAAAAGGAACTTACCTATGCACTCCCTTGAACTTAAATAAATTATTTTGGTGACCTAAATAAAGTCAACATTTAGTGGCTCTCATGCTTCTGCATGACCATTAGAGATTTATTTTATATTTATCTATTTTTAAATGATCACTAACTCAAAAAGCGTCCAAATTCTAGTCTATGTAATGGGCATCTCTTAAGATACTAATGCCTGGATTTTAATTCAGGTTATTAATATTTATGGCTCCTTCCCAATAAGTCCGAAATCTAGCCTTGACTGCTGGGGTAATCAATAGAGACCAGAGTTTCAAGCTTTGTATAGCCCATCCTATATTTAAGTATATTCACTGCTGTTCTCTCATTGCATCTGTCCCTAACCTAGTTTAGGCTGCTGGGCGAATAAAGCGCACACTAGCAGAGAAAAGGAAGAGGAGATGGCCTGGCATGTCCACCAGCACAGAAGTTTCTTGATTTCAGATGAAGAAAGGCCAACTCCTCCCCACCCTGCCTCCCCTCCGCTGGAGATTTACTGGTGATTGTTGGATGCCTTCCCTTGTCTGCCTTTTCTCCTCAGGCAGGCAGGGAGACCTAAAGCCACTTACAGTTCAAGGTTACCACAGTGCTACTTCCTCTGGCCCTGATCACAGTGTAGTGGAAAACTACAGGGCAGAGGAGAGTGCAAGCAGATGCATGCAGCGGGGAGGGAAGGCCTGGTCTCAATGGAATCCCTTCCTCTCAGCTGTTAAGATATGGGAAAACGGTGTAAAGCATGGAGAACGTGGGAACTCATGATGGCATGAAAGAGCTAAAAATTTTCACTTCTCTAAAATCCATAGTTCCTGGCTTTCCTGACAGTCCACTGACAGCTCCCAATCAGTACTGTTCATCTTCAAAGAGGATATTCAGAAGCAGTAGAAGACAACCCCAAGGTCCACGTGTTAAGTACAGCTACATTTGGCCAAAACTATACGCCTAAGACAACAGCATGCACAGACGAAATGTTGATGACAGGTGTGTGACTCTAAGTGACATGAAGCTAATCCCCCCCACCAGGCCCTGACCAAGTCATCTTGGGGGTGGGGGAGGGTCAGCTCCCATACAATCTTTTTACTACATTCTTGAAATTTATGAATTTATCTCAACTATTTAGCTTTTGCCAATGAGCTGTCGAGTTTTGAATCTAAAATTTTGGTTGGGTAGAATTTCCTAAATGAAGGATGCTAATCAACAATCTGTACATCAGAGAGAAAGGGTTTATCTTTTGTGAGATATTGGTATTTTTAATTTAAGGAAAATGAAATAAAGGATACATACAACTATCAGCAAACCTCAGTGTGTGTGTGTGTGTGTGTGTGTGTGCGTGTGTGTGTGTGTGAGAGAGAGAGAGAGAGAGAGAGAGAGAGAGAGAGAGAGAGGAGGGACTCTGAAGTCAAGACACCTGAATTTTAATCCCACCTCCTCTATTAAGTATATGACAACAATAACAATGAAACTTTGTAGAAGTACTTATTCAACTCCTGGTTTCTACATTTCTCAAAGTACACGTGTTACTGATTCCTTTCTAATGTCCTTTCTACCTGTAGAGAATTAGCTCTGAGCCACCATGGACACACCCTCATTTTATCACTCAAGCACATTATGCTGATTTGCCCCTATTATACAAGGTGTACCCAACGATACAAAGCCCAGAGTTGACAGCCATCTTAAGAAACCGTCTTCTGTGTTGTCAGGAAACAGATATATGCTGGTCAGGTTAGAATTTTTCATAGACCAGAAGCTTTAGTATTATCTGTCTTCAGTGGTATTTGGTGCTTAGGTATTTCCTCATGAAAATCTGTACCATTCTCCAATGTTTTGAACATTAGCATCTTTCTCAACTCTTATTACCAAACATGTTAAAAGATTGTAATCCATGGAAGATGTTGTTAGGAAATAGGGACAAAAGAGGAAGCATCGTCTGGTAGTTTGCTGAGTGTTCATCTTCTAGGATGTGTTATGTTGATTATAACAGTCTTGATTCTTGTGTAACTGGACCACAATCTTGAGTCTTCCACCCATAATCTACTGCTTACAAGCAAAGTCAATGCCTCATTTATCTGATCTCTTTCCAGTGTGTAATCATAGGAAACTAAGAAGGTGATACAAAACACCATATCTCAAACTCTTGTTCCCTAATTTGGAAAAAGTATGTAGTTCATATATTACATTATTCCTATGTCCTTATGTTCTTATGCAACACATGTCCTGTGTCATTGTAATCTTATGTGACACTCTTTCTTGTTACTGTGTTATCATGTGATAGTCTTCCTGAATTTTGTTTCTATGTGGCACCCTTCCTATGCCACTATGTTCTTATGTGACACTCATCCTGTGTGATTCAGCTCTTGCTTTAAATAAGGATTAGTGGCAAAATGTTATCTTCCAAAAAGTAAGAAGAACCTCCTTTTGTTCCACACGTGTCTTGGAATAAATTTATAATGTCAGAATACTAGTAGAATTTTTGACACATTGAGAAGAGTAATAAATATTTAAGTAAAATGTTATTTTAAAGTAAAATTTCTCCCAAATTCTATTTAGATTGGATTATCTATCATTTATTGTATAGTGTCTTTTCATTCAAAGAAATTTACTGGCTGAGTTTTAATATTTTAACTTCTGATCTGATACTAATTTATTACTTATACCATGCCAGGGATAAATATCACACAAGTTAAGGTAACATTGGCAAAGCTCATCTTAAAAGACTACTACTACTATCTAAACCTACTACTCCGTGTTTTTCTATTGGGAAGCTTATCATCAATATAACCAAATTCAAAATTCCAGCAAAGACTCAACCCAATCAAGTTCCATAAAATGCACGTTTTATTCTGTATCAATGAAAAAATATCCACATTTAAATAAAGTGTGAAAAAAGCAAAGTTAATCCTCCCTGATGAAATACAGTTTATTGTGCTAAAACCCAGGATTCTTTTGGGTTGAAACTTCCACCTGCCAATTCACTTTTGGAAATGATTATTTCTTGAGAACAAATTTTCAGTAAAGTGATAATTGCCACAAACCTCCTGGCTGCAATTGAATTTTGATCACAAATATTTCCGAATTGATCCTAAAGTCTCCAATTTAAAGTATTCCACATATCCACTCATCAGTCAGGTGATAAGACAATAGTACATACAAAATTTCTGTATTACAGATTTCATTGTCTTGGTTTAAGTAGAAAAACATGGTCAGTTTAGCATGAATCAAGCTTGAAAGCTACAGACAAGTACTGCTTGGCATAATGGCATTAAAAATATCTTTCATGAAGTCTTTAGGCTACTTCCTTGGTCAATACATGATCACTTATTTCCAGTGAATTAACCTTTAAAGAAGCATTTTAATATCCACAAATATGGTTGGAGCAGTGGCAAAGACATTTAAGAACTTGAAAAAAATAAATCCCTGTAGTAACATCAGTGTTTATAGTCAGTTTACATTATAATATACAAAATGATGCAACTAGTAGACACAAAGTCAGTAGAACATAGAGTCAGAAGAAATATGTATTTCTCAGTGTCATAGATGTACATGATTTAATTTGTGTTGTCTGAGTACCAAGCATTCTAGAAGTCACTGCTCTCAATAAACAACAGGAAGCAGGCACTAGCTGCAACTGAATTTTGATAACAAAAACAGAGGTTTTAGGGTAGAAATGATTCTCACCTGTATCCACCTTCAATGTGAAAACAATCATTTAAGTCTGTTAATAAAGTGAAGTATGTATTTCCTCTTCCTTAACTGTGACTAGGTTTAAGGTGGAGGGAGGCTTCTCTGGAGAGGATGTCAGCATGGCCATTATAAGATGTAAGCCAGCCTTCCTCATAACCTCTCTGACATGGGATCCTGCAATCAACAGCATGAAAATAATCCCCAGGTCAATAAGTACTTCTGGCCAATAATTTTTCTAAAATGATATATATTAGATAATCCTGATTTAAAAGATTGAATATTATTTAACAAGCCATAGCTGTGGCATAATAGGTAATGGCTCAGTTCTATCAAACTTCAGTTGACATGGTATTTAAAATGCATCTTTATTATAATTTGCATAGTATGGTGACTAAATTTTTCCTGTTTGCTCAACTGTGGCCTCATCAGAAATATTTTCATCAAATTTTGGTTGAAAAATTTGTAATCCACTCAAATCTTTATACCCCTTTTGTCACAGGTTTAATTTCCTTAACTCGGTGAAACATCACACCATGGGAAGAGGTGATTCCATTTTATATTGTCAAAGATATTTAACTGTGAATAAGGGTACAATAAGTGACAATGAATTACTTACTTCCATTAGTTAAGAGTTAAGTATTCACTCGGGTTTATTCAAGCATTGTTGGCCTGGCCTGCACTGCGTCAACAGCCAGTGATTCTGCATAAACACCAATCCTCTGGACACTATCTAATCAAGATGCAGCCTAATCATTCAAGTACTTAAACAGACCTGTACTTCTAGATAAGAATCAAAAGTTAGCAACTTTCTATTTGGTAGAAAAGCATTCATTCATTTAAAAAGCCCCCAAATTAGACAAGCTTTCAAACTGTTTCATAGTGCTTCATTAAAAACCAAACAATGGTGCCAAGGCATGAAGGCCCACACCTTTAATCCCAGCACTCAAGGAACAGAGGCAAGGGGACCTCTATGAGATTGAGGCTAGCTTGATCTATACAGTGAGTTCCAGGCCAGCTGGGGCTATAGGAGACCCTGTCTCTCACAAACAAGCAAACAGCAAAACAGAACAATGAAACAAACAAAAACACAAACAATGGATAGGCCAATGTAACATCAAAATCAGCCAAACAAAAACCACTAAAAAGACATCATACAGGAGAAGCCGTTAAGAGGAAACAACTACTGTCCTTTCTCTTCTATCCTGACTTCATTTAAATAAAAATGCAGTGATATTGTAGAAGCAACAATGAAAGTGACCTAACCGTGAGGAGCTTCAGGTAGAGTCCCTGGGGACCTCCCTGGTTATGAATAAAACATATGTTCCTATTCATGGTTACTTTGGGCTCTAGCACTCACAAAGAGAAAACAAGATAGTTCGGGTTGAGACTCTCAGAGTGTGACATGATGTCTTATCTGTTTTGTTTTCTCATCTCAAGACATTTTTTTTTTCCAACATCTCAAAAAATAAAACAAATAAGTCACATTTTAGAAATTAACTTTTCCATTAGAGAAAATTAATTTCTTTAAAGCAAATTGTGTGTGTGTGTGTGTGTGTGTGTGTGTATGTGTGTGTGTGTGTGTGTGTGTGTGAGCACATTAAATCTGTCTCCATTCTAAACAGAAATAGTTCATTTGGATAATGTATTTAATAGTGGTTTGGCCAAGAAACCAACATAAGTATCATCAATAAACGGATCTGAATACCCTACTTAAAATTCAACGGGTCAAAAAAATGTTAAAGTCTTTCTGGTGTCTCATCCAAATCTCAGTATTAAAAAGAAAAAAAAAAGATGTTAACATCTATTGCTTTTGTTAGCTATCATGTATTACCTCTTTATGTTAAAATTCAACTGGAAAAAGAATTTTGGTACCAGTGATATGTTCAAATCTATGTTTTGCTTATGATCATATTTACCTCCATTGCTGCCTTTCAGAGGTTGGAAGAAATGAAGGAAAATTCTATTGTTGGAACAGGGGAACTCATACAGTTATGATTCATCCTCTGTATTTGTTCTGATTACTCTGAAAGCCAAGCATTTACATTACAGAGCATAATTCGAGAAATTACTTTAACTTTGAGACTTTGTAAGTATATGTCTTGAAAGATTTGGAATTCATACTGCCAGTATTATATAGAATGAATGTTTTCTTTAAGATCTGACTGCCTGTTAGAATCTGTTTTACTAATTGGGTATCAATAAGCTACTACAATTCTGAACACGTTCCTTAAGCTATTAGTTCAAAGGAGTGCTGCAGAATTAAATATGATTATGGAAAGTGCTTAGCACACGGAGCACTTAATAAATATGATCATAATTTACATTAATTTTACTTCTAAGTCTAAGAGGAAAAAAGCAGATAGATTCAAGCTGGTTTTCTCTCAGCCCTTGCCTGCACCATCTTGATTCCCTCATCCAAGTCCTCAGTGGTCCTGCTCCATACAAAGTATGCAAACCATTAGTCCCATATTTAAAAAGAACAGACAAAATCTGAAGTTAGAAGTCAGACCAATATTCTTATATCATTTGACACATAGTAGGTATTTAAAAATTCTGATTCATGCTCCTCTTCCATACTTAACATGGCTCAGAGTTTTAATTAGAATCTACAAGCAGTTACAACTTCTAGCACCATGTGAACAAGTGTGTCAATAGGTAGGCTGACCTATTTTCTCTTTACCTAGTTTCCCAAACACCCCTAAGTATCATTATTTAGTTTAATCGATTTAATTGCTCCATAAATAATTTAAAAGTTGTAGTTGGCTTACTGTATATGTAGAGAAACACTTTGTTTGGTTTTATTTTCCTTCTTAAGTGTTTTCAGAGGTGGAAGAAAATATGATAGTATCTAAAAACTCCAACTTTTTCAAGGGCCTTTGAATGTGGGTGACAGAGAATCTCTGCCCTTCCCAGATGGCTGAGAACCAATTATTGCTCATAAAATGCTTTGAAGATTAGTGCTATCAATAATAATTTACATGGGCACTGCTTAACATATGATGTATTGAGAGTAATTAGCTATCACTATTCAATTAATTACTTTTTGATTAAGATTATTGCTCATTTTCAGCACTGTTCATACAAACTGTCTGGCCCCAACCCAGTTTTCATTGTAAACTTTTAAATACCACATATTTTCAAAGTTACAGGAATCGTGCAACTAAATTCACTTTTATAAAGAAAACAAAATGAAGATAAAAATTTAGAAGTGCTCAAATGTTTCTCTTCATACTTCCTAGATAGAAATGGACCCGAGGATGGGGAAGAATTTTTTGAAGTACTTTTGTTCAAGGTATTTGAGGGGAAAAGTATAAGGATGAAAACAAGCCACTAAAATTTAAAGAAAGCTTTTTTTTTTCTAAGAAAAGTCTATTGATTTTTAAATATTAAATATATTAACTCACAATTTTTTCAGAAAGACAATTAACAAAATCATTGCTTTTGCAACTAAGTGTGTAGTTCTGGAAATATTCTAAATGAGAAAAACTCAGTCAAATCCATGAGATGATAGAATATAAATTTGGGTAAAGTTAGTAGATATTTTAGCATAGAAATATGTGGAAATTAAAATAAATACAAATACTTATTAATATTAAACTTGTAGATGATAGATCTTTTAAAAATAAGTTTGAGAAGAATATCTTACTGAAGACCTAAGTTTCACAATAGAAAGGTACAGAGAACAAGAGGACTTGTCTCTGTCTCTTCAAACCAGGTGTTTCTGGACTTAATTTTTTAAAACTGCATTTTTCACAATTTACTTATGGGGACTTGAATCAGATCATATAAGAACTCTTTTGCTTAAAAGGTAAGAATTCATTAAACTGATTTAATGAATTATTTTTTTCAAGTCCTAGGGTTAACTAAGATTAGTAATTCCTATTATTTAAATGTTTGAAACTCTTCAACCCTTTGCAAATAATTTTAGTGGGATGTGACAGTCAGGGAAATATGTTATAGCTACAGAAAGAGGAATATTTAACTCTGTTTCAGTTCAAGTGCCTATTATTATTGTTCCATGTGAACTTTTTGTTTTTGTTTCCATTTCTTTTCCTTTTCTCTTTTACGGTAGTTTCAGATCCAGACTGAACTGAACAGTCGCATTGAGAAGTACGCATGTACTTTTAGAGAACAGTAGGTAAAAGTAACATAAAGCCTTGTATAATAGCAAAGACAAGGTAAAAATGATTTTAAAATGATGTACATTCACTAGAGTTGACTTGAATGCATATGTAACATTGCCAATGATCATAATCAAATTTACCTGCATCTAAAATGCAACCTCTACCCTGTGCCTCTTTCTAGATTTTCTTAAAACATGGCTATACAAATCCTGATTTAAATTCCCACAAGTACTTGTAGCCTGGTACTAGTAACTTACTTAAAGTTTAAATTCGCATTTTTTTCCTGATCGGGTAGCCTGAGTGTACATTAGTTCTTGCTTTGTTTCCCTGGTCCAGTATAAGAGAATTAATTCCTATGGTGCCAAAATTATTTTTATCAACTCTAAAAATGAATAACTTATATGCCACAAACATAATGTTTTTCTTGTGTAAGTTACTAAAACCATTTAGGCTGTAAGCACGTGTTTTCTCTCAGAGTAAATTGATTGAATATATTTATTTTCATAGGTGTAGAATACATATGTAAATCAACCATGAGTTTCAATGTCACAGGCCTACCATAGTGGGTAAAAATATAATGATTACTAATCAAGTAGCAAATAAATAGAAAGAATTACAATGGATAGCAAAAAGTCAGAGCCAATGATGGCCCATCCCTTAACCCCTTTGACTCATATCTTAAAATTTTAGGACATTTAAAACTAATAATTTTTTACTGTAGACAATTATGTGCACTTTCAAAACATCCCTAGTTAATTCTTCATTTGTAATACATTTTAAAATTTTAGTTTTGTGAAAATATTAGCAAAATCCAATAATATATTTAATAAATAAATGTTCTTTCTAGTGCATAAAAATGTCTCCTTTGTTTCTAAGTGTCCTAGTTATTTTCTTTACCCAAAGCATCATAGAAAATGCAATGAAAGTTTATGTGAAGCCCTTAGAACAAAAGGCTTCTTTGCAGAATGGACAAATGTTAACAAAACGAATCTGATCTTCAAAACTCAAATGCTTATGTATTATAGATTTTTTCTTCAAATTACCACTAATAATAATAAGCATATGAATTTCTCAATTAAAATGCTATGGCATAATGACACGAGCAGTCTTTCAGTGCTATTCAAATGGTTTTCTTTTAACCTTTGACTTTTTTTTTTTTCAAGTTCAAGGTAGACATTGGAAAATTTATTGGTCAGGAGAAGGATTCTTTCATAGAACTTGTTTAAGAACATCTGGCCAGGTGCAATCACATATCTTGTCGTGATTATGTCTATATGAGACATTAAAAGATGAGCTACTCCATCCTTGAACAGTTTGTAGACTTTTTCTCACAATATTAAATTTTTCTGCTTATCAGTGTGATTTTGGTGGAATTTATAATTATAAAATCAACATCTGTGTTTCTCTTCCTACTCTCCAAATATCTTCATTCTCTCCATATTTACTTGATTAATGGTTTTAAATTCCTGGATCACTTGCAAGAATTATGTTCAAATGCAGTTAACTTATCCTTGGTAACCTAGATTTCTCACCAACCTCTGACCAGAAAAAAAATGTCCTCTAAAATTTAGTATATTTAGATATAGAGGGCACCATGGCTAATCTCCTATAAAAGAGACAAAAAGACAACCTGTCTTACTGTGATCTTCCTATGAAAGGAACGTGACTTTCTATGGACTCAATAGCACCTCGACAGAAGAAAGTAGTTTAGATTTTTGTTTAAATGTTTGTTCTTGGGAAGATTGAAATGTAAAGCACACTAAAGACAGTTAACTTGCCCCAAGTTACTCTACTAGGTTAACAGAGCTAGATTCAAAATCTGAGACAGCACCCATGTGCTTGCCCTAGGAAGTATAAAACAAACACACTTTCGTGCTCCCATTTCCAACAAATTTCAGGAGAAACATGTCTCACAAAGAGTACAACATTCACCTAAGAACACACTCATTCATAGTTTAGCATTATCCACAAGTGGATAACATTATCTCATTATCTACATGAGACGTTGGAAGAAAAGACTCAGGGGAAAACAGTTTAAAAGATGACAGATAACAAGATAACAGAATTCATCCAAAAGAAGACGAATAATTTCACAAGGACCAGCCACCACACAATCCAAAACAGTCACTTCTTTGAAATCTCACTTGAAAAATGTTTCCCAAAGAATTTGTTATTTTTAAGAAGATAATCAAATGGCCTGGATCTCACAGGTGAGCAATACCTACTTAAATTTAATGGGAAATGTGACTTGCATTTAGGCTTCAATTAGGCGAATTTTCAAAATAACACTTTAGTTTTCTGTTATAATTAATATTCATATTAAAGTGCTGGGTACCGCTGAGGAGGTATTTATTCTAGGAGCCATTTAAAATCCTAAATGCTTAAATTCTATGTCTTCTGATCTACATAAAGTTGTAGGGGGGTTTTCTTAATAACTACCATATGAGGTAGAATCAGAGTCATAATAAGATAACTTTCCTTTAAAGAATGAAGTTTGGGTTTGTGTTCGACCACTATGTCTGAACCATTTTAAGTGCCACTCATGTAAATGGGGAGTCCTGGGAGCTTCGAACTTTCTTTATACCTTTTGGGTTTCCATTTGCCTTTCACTGTAAGCTCTTCTATCTACTAGATCACGTTTAATGTAACACTATCCTGATATAATTAATAATATATCCTGCTATAATGCAGAGATCACAATTCTGTTTTTATTTGACTTTTGCTATCATGTTACAACCACCTGTCCAGGATACAGCATCTGATCTTATGTATTAATAGTGTTATAGAAAAGTATTAAAGATGTATACATTGCTTTGTGAAATGTTTGCATTTCAATGATATATCCATTTACTCCTATTAGTATGATTTCAGAAGTATAATAGTAAAAAACTGATTCTGGATGCACCAAGAGCAACTATACAGTGTAGGAATAAAACATGCAGTCATCAGGTCCCCAAAAGAGCCTCCTCTGTCAGTGTGTTGGTTCTGTGCTTCACACAGAACATGATAGTATCATTACCTTACTGATCAAGCAAGTGCCCACCCTCCATTAAAATCTGACTAAATTCTACTGTGAGGAATTGTAAAGTCTGGGAACCTAAAATACTATGTACAATATTTGCTGAACACATGCAGACTGCATTCAGCAACACATCATGTCGTGCACGCAGAGGAGAGTTGTTTGGAGAAGAATACTTAGATAACTGCACCATAAATGAACAATTGATACTTTCCTCTCCACTGAAAGTCTGGAACAGTTCAAAACCTTTATGTTTCTTTCACATCTATAGGGATATGTATTTAGAATGGAGACCTCATTATCGTCAGTGTTGTAGGTCAGTTAGGTAAAACTCTGAGTCAGTTTCAGAGCCTGGCAAATATTTATATCCCTAATATGAAAAAGCATGTATTGTGAGCCAAACCAGCCTGCCCTTCACAATCATTCTCTTAAAGCTTTACACTAACTGTTCATTCGAAGGGTGTAGCTAGAGTTAAAACAATTTCTGCATCCACGTTTTTAATCACTCATTCACCTTTAAAGGTATTAGTTAAACTTGACTTAAACAAATAAGAATATATGCAAAACACATGTCAGAAATCAAGTACAAGTTGCCATCTTCACTGTGAAAGTTTAAAAGAAATCTTAATTTTAAGTCAGATTCTATAATTCTTTCATGTGCCATAATTATCTCATTTTCTTGTGCCTGTGGTAATAAGGTATCACAGCAGACCATGGAGATATATCGTCCTAGAAATTTGCACTGTGGATAATGGAAACAAAAGCAAATGGAATCCGTGGTGCATAATATATATTCTAAATCTCTTAGAACAAAGAAGCACATCTTGGGGGCATGTGAAGAACTTCTTCAAAATTACTTACTGCCTTGCTCTTCTCCAGTATGACTGTGATAACTCTTCTTCTATTCTAGTGGATATGCTTGGGGATAGTTAGAAAAGCTCATAAAATGGGTATCATAGACGGACCTACTTCCTTTTATTTTTCCACATCTTTTTATGTATATATGTGTAAATATATACACATATGCATCCCCATAATATACAAATGGTTGGCATATATTTTCAATTTAATGTAAACACTTGCTTCTCTTCTTTCAGTATTAAATTTTAAGACTGCATTAGTTGAAAAGTATGCCCCTCTGAATGACTTCATGAGAAATAACTTCTCCAGGGTCTCATAGAGGAATGTGCATTTTGTTTTCAATGGCTATCATCTAACTATAGACAACACAACATTTGTGACTTCTTTTTTCAGTTGATAATAGGCACTTTCTAAGAAGAGGATTTGTTACCCAGAAGACTGTGAAATTCAGTCTTATGATCCTTTTGTAAATGGACCTGCCTGAGCCATAGCAGTCTATTGTATCACCTCAGCAGAAGTCCAGCACTGCAACGGTGTGCAAAAAACCTTTAGAAAATTGTAGCCAGAATAAAATCATAGAAAAACAGTCATCTGAGCTGAATAACTTAACATATTTTACTTCTTGGTTGGTTTGTTAGTTACCACATTTCCTGTTACCTATACAAACAGTAAGAATCATGTGTCAACAATTCTGTACCTGTGTTTCATTCTTTCTAAGTCACAGATATGCAGTTAAAACATATCTAATTGCTTATGCTCTTTAAAAATAATTATAACGTTAACAGTTGAAAGTTTGGTACATTAGGCTTCTTTGCTAAGAGCCTTTCAACTTCCCCCCTTGAACGAGCTTTGGAAATAGAAATGTGGAATATTCATCATCTTTGGACAACTGGCATATCTAACGTGATTTGTTAAAAGGCCCTTATACCCTGTGGTGCAGTTTTTCTATAATAATATACACTATATTAACAATTGAGTATTTATGGTGTTGATGTCAGCTTACAAGATGACAGTTGTTCTCCAAGATGGAGGGAGCAGGGAATTCCTTACATAAGAGTTAAAGATTACTATTTAATATAATGCTAAAAAAGGAGAAGCATCATTGAGTGGAAATGCAATTCATGCACAAAACCCATAGCAATAAGTTCTCAATATCTGACACTGGTATCTGATGTAGGCAACGGAACAGTCATTTCAATGGAGCAAACATTGCCTGCAGGGAAAAAGAACCTAACACTAAGTTACAGAAAAGTACCCTTATGGTATGGGAGCATAAAATGGTGCTAACAGCTTAAGAAGTTCAACTCTTCCTTGACATTAATCTATAATTGTAACTTAACAGAATAGTGAAGAAATGATAGCTCAATATACTCAGCCTGAGATCAAATTTGTCATGGCAACATTGGCAGGTTAGACCCTGAATCTTCAAGGTAATTACATTGCCTTAGTTAACAAAATTCATACTCTTTTATTACAGAATAGAGATTATAAATAAATGTAAAGTGTGCATGCAGTCAACTGCATAATATACAAGCGATATCTATGTCTTAAATAATCATCTTCTTTGGCAGGCCAGAATCCAGCTGGACATGCAGGATGTACATATCAAAATCCATATTGTGTTCATCATATTTAAAGCAAGTGAAAATATATATGTATATACTATATATACACATATGTATATAGATGTATATACTGTTTTAAATATATTAACAAATATATACGTATATATATATATATTAAAAGTTGATTTCATCTTTGTCAGATTCAGGTGACTCAGGCCTTGAAACACTAAAAATATCCTGACATGGTATTTGAGAAGGGACTTGGAGTGGCATTTGGGGTTTTGGAGAAGAGGTCTGGGGTACACTTTTTTCTGACAGTAGTTTTAAGATTTCTGCCACCTGCTTTTCCAGAGCAGTCATTCTGCAGCTCAGGAGCTGGATGTCCTCTTTGAGTTCGTGTTTTACTTCCTGCAGTGTGGTTTGTAAGGCCTGTTCAGGGATGGGGTAAAAGGGGTGCTTTGCATCAGCCTGAATGGGACTATGCTCTAGAGGACTTCGGGCCTCTCCAGCTTTATCCAAACGAAGGTCACTTTTTGTAATTCCACTGTCACAAGAATCTGTTTTCCTTAACGGGTTCTTGGTCACACTGTTCTCTGAGTCACTGCCCTTGGTGTCCTCTGACAAGAGCCCCATTGACTCAGCTTTGGTGACATTATTCCAGTCTTCCTTTTTCTCTTCATGGGTCCCCATGCCGTTCTTCAGTCGTAGCCATCCTTTCCCATTTCCGTTTTTCATCCTGATGGGGCTGTTGACTTTGAGACACTTTTGTTCAGCACCACCATTGGTCTTGAGTTCCATGGCATCATGGTTATTCTGCTTGAGGGACTCACTGGTTTTCACATAGGCCAGAGAAGTCTGGATGGGAGTAATCTGTGACACAGTGACCACGCTGGTACCTGTGATGGAGGCTCCATTCTGCAAGGAGCGACTTTCTACCTGGAGTTGGTTCCTCTCAGGGTCACCCTGAGTGGAGCCTTGGTTCCGCAGTTCCTTCTGCTGTTTGAACTTCTGGAAGAGCTTCCTGACTGGATGATCTACGGGGATGCTGAGAGTCACTTCGTTCTTCTGCCGAAGGCGCTCTTCCTCTTCCTTCTTTACATCGCTAATTTTACGGAAAATGATCTGAGGAACGGGAGAGATAATGAAACCATGGTTACAAAATATATAATAGTGTCATACTATACTGGATATGATTTCCTTTTCTTTTTAAAAAATATTATATTTATTATTTTTATATTTTTATGTGTATGCGTGTATTTCTTGCATATAAGTAAGTACACCCATGTCGTGCAATGCCCACAGAGGATAGAAGAGGCTGTCGGATCCCCTGGAACTGGAGTTACGGAGTTGTTAGCTGCCATGTGGGTGCTGGGATTCAAACCCGGAACTTCTGCAAAAACAGTCAGTGTTCTTAACCGCTGAGCCATCTCTCCAGCCCCATGATTTCCTTTTCAAAGGAAACGTGTGAACATACCACATGATCCTTTATAAAGGGAAAAGGTATTCAGATGCCACTTAATAATAACCTATTATACTTAAAATTCAGTATTTAAACTTTGACTACTGGCTCAGTTCTCTTCCCTAAGATTAGAGAGGGAAATAAGATTGACACCATAGTGTACAGTTACTTGATGCCTCCATTTAAAGGAAGGCACACACATATACTAATATATCTGCATATATGTATATGTATAGATATGTATGTGTATTGAAATATATATTCCTTAAATTCCTTAAATTTCCTCATTTTTGTATTTCCCCCTTTTGTAAATATTTTTCAAAACCATTTTTTAAACTTCATCCTCTAATATTTATGGGTAAGCTGCCAGGAGTTCCAGGCCACAAGCATATTAAAAACAGCATTGAGTTTGGCAACGAGACACATGGCCTTGGAGTGGACAGGGATTACGTATACCTACAAAAGCAGGATTAGAATTAGTGAGGAATAGTTTCTGAGAAGCAAGGGACAGCTCAACACATATACTTAAAATTGCTATTAAATATACCACCCAGAAACAAAGAATTTACACTCCTCAAATATCCAAACCTCAGTAAGTATTTTGCCCATAGGACACTTGAGCTGGGGATGAAATTTGGACTCTCCAAATTCTAAGAGTCTTAGTATTTTAAATGTGAAATTTAATATACAGTTGATGTGCTATTACATGACTATCCCCCACTAAATAAACATCTTATTAAAATATTTTGAAAATATTGGGAAAAATTGTAGTAATGTTATCAAGAGACATGAAGATTATTGGGTATATGAGATGCTATCAATTGCATTTTCAGTTAAAAGTTAATTTAGTGAGTAACTGCAGACAAAGCTGTAAGGAAAATTCAGAACAGAATTACATTTCATGAAGCATGTTAGAATCACACAATTTTATAACTCAAGCAGAATTACTTATCTCTTCCATCCTCACCATGCTGTTGCTTATAGTAGAAACACATGTGCAGTGCATAGTCCTGACCCATAATAGATAATCAAAAGAGATTGGATCTCTCCCCTTGAACTCAAAATACAGCCAACATGAAACCATTCTTATCTCCTTTCAAAGGTTCAGCAGCTCCCTGGCCAACATATTGTCACTGATTTCATATCAGAAAGCAATATTCATGATGGTCACTGTTAGCAGAGAATTCAAGGAGGCACTAATTCTCCTTCTATGCCAGACCTCATTTTCTGAAGTGGTACTGGCAAACTAAATTTAGTTTATCAAGTCATAATAATTTGGATTTTAAAATAAATATTCTACGGGCCGGAAAGATGGCTCAGCAGTTAAGAGCCTCGGTTATTCTTGCAGAAGATCCAGGTTTAAATCCCAGCATCCATATGGCAGCTAACAACTGTCCGTATCTCCAGTTCCAGGGGATCTGACAGCCTCTTCTGTCCTCCACAGGCGTTGTGTGACATGGGTGCACTTACCTACATGTAGGCCACTGTTGGGGCTGGAGAGATGGCTCAATAGTTAAGAGCACTAGCCAGCTGCTCTTGCAGAGGACCTGGGTTCAGTTCCCAACTCCCACATGACAGCTAACAGTCATCTGTAACTCCAGTTCCAGGGTATCTGATACCCTCTTCTGACCTCCATGGGCATTTCAGGACACAGGTGTTTTTATATGCATGCAGGCTAGTACACTCATACACATAAAATAAAAATAATAAATAAAATATTTTAATAAAGAAATAAATATTCTAAATTCAATAACTATCTGTAAAGGCTGCCATATGTGTTTCTCTCTAGTGGCACATGAAGTTGGGTCTTTTTAACAGATGTAACACTAATCTCGAAGTCTGACATCAAAGCTGCAGCAGTTTAATTAGAAATCTTCCCAAGTTTGACACATTTCTATCCTTCTCTGTAAACAGAGCATACACTAAGCTTTCAGGGCATTTACACTCTCTGGGACCAGATAGACCCAGATATGGAAAACTCAGAGAGGATTTTCATCCCTTCCATTGCAAACACTCACTTTGGTGTCATGAACCCACAGGAAAGGTTTGATGCAAATGACTTGACATGTCCCCATCTAATTCACTCCAAATCCCTTTGTTAAAGATATGTAATTACTTTGCCTGGGGCAGGCAGAGCTTTGGTGTGATGTGCAACTGAGAATACCCTTGGTATTTGGGGGAAAACGAATCCTGTTTCCACTCTTAGTGGAAAAGAGCAGGTGTGTAGCATCCAGGAAGGTCAGACATAACACAGAACAATCATGCAATGTGTGGGGCCATCGGTGCCAGTTGGTGTAGATGAAATTTCATTTTAATGGTGACTCATTGCTACCTTTGACAACCTTACTGATATGTAATGGATCAGACTTTTACCATCCCTGTAATGTCTCCCTGCACTTCACAGCTTATAGGAAACATTGAAGGCTTGATATGCCCAATGACTGAGAGTTGATGGGCATCTGAGGCCACAGCTTTATTTATTTGTTAATATTTTCAATGTAACAGCTAACAATTATATTCATTTCATTGTGTGTTTACCAAGTTCAGGGTGTTGAGTGATTTAACATTGCAATAGCTCCTTGAAAAAATACAAAGAAAAAGTCTTTTCTAGCTTTCTAGATCAGCAGCTGCTCACACTCACCTCCTGAGAAGAACAAACAAAGGTATTTAGATTGCTAATATTAAGCTGAGAACAAAGACTCCTACCATCAAAATAGCGAGCACAAAGGGAGTCCTGGCAGAGGGCCAGAACTCCCTTATGCATCAGGAGACAAATGAGGCAGAATTGGATTAGTGCATCTTGCCACCGAGAAAACTAAAAGGAACTTGGAAAGAGAAAGAATTTGGATTTGAGATGGTAGGTGACAGAGTCTTGCATTTTACACCATTCCTTTTCCTTGTCTTCCCTCTCCAGAGGGTAGGGAAGGATATACAGACAGATAAGGCAAGGACACTTTTATGAGGTGAGAAAAGCTATTGCACTCTACATAAGCCCTGCTACCAGAGACCTTCATACCATTAAACAAGCCACACAAGGAGACCAGCAAACAAACATGGTCAATACTCTGGGTCATGATCACAATGACCACAACCATCCAGATCTCAAACACAAGCAAGCCCAAGGTACTGAAACAGGACAGTCCACCTCCCCTTATCAACCCACAGAAAGTTTGAGCCCAGTTAAAGCAGGTTGGGAAGAGAGAGTTATGAGAGTGGATACTCAGAGTATACAATTTGAATTGAAGCCTAGCTGATAACAACTGCCACTTGAATTTGATCAACTGCCTACCAGATCTGTGCTTTTAAACTAGAGGCAATTTTTTAAAAGAATCAATGGATTTGATACTTTACTAAACTAATTTTTTTACTATGGAACAGATATATCAACTTATCAAAAGTTATCAAAAATTTACACAGAGGACTGGAGATACGGCTCACTAGTTAAGAGCACTGGCTGCTCTGAAGAGGTATCCAGGTTCAAATCCCAGCGCCCATACTGTGGCTAACAACTGTCCATAACTCCAGTTCCAGGGGATCCGACATACTCTCTGATCTCCAAGGGCATTGCAAGACACGGGTGCACTTAGATGTGTAGGCAATACACTCATACACATAAAAAAATAATAAATAAAATATAAAAAGTTTACATAGAGCAACACCTTCACTCATACGCTTGACTTTCTCCCATGTAACGGACATCCATACTGTATGAGATGCATCCTATCGTTCTCATATTGCAGAAGAGTAAATGGAGGCACAGCAAGTTTAAATGATTTGTCCTAGGCCACCCAGCTAACAAGTGGCTAAGATGTAAATCCAAGGAGTTGGAATCATACAATCTTAACCATTCATTCTGCTGTTCCTCGGGGCAATTTTAATATGTGCCCTGGACCATGGGGAAACCTGGACAGTTGAGCAGGGGGAGTAGGGGAAGAAGCAGAAGTTTCACACTAAGCAGGTAAGCCAAGCCCTTTACAGAGGATTGGTCATGGAGAATGATCCCTTAAAACAGTACTTGGACCATATTGCTGGGTCCATGGCAGCCTTGCCTGCTGGCCGGAAAGACCTCGAAGAGAGGACTTCAGACTCTACTGATGCTTGCTTCACTCTATCCCCATCAAAACACATGTCATCAGCTTGTTCCTTCTAGCTCTTGTCAAGGCTGCTTTGTGTCTTTTCTTTCTTATACTTGTATAAAAACCCATTACCTGGAGGCAAAACAAGGGGAATGCAGACTCAAATAATGTTATTTGCCCTGGACTCTGACACCATCTTTGATCCCTCTTATGTCTAGATTCACTTGTTTATGAGAAAAGGATGCCTGTTTTGTTAACTGCTGTATCTTAAGACTCTGCCATAAAACCTACTACACTGAAAATCCTCAGAAAATAAATCTTTAAAATTTTTACTTTAAAAATCATGTGTTTTATGTTTGTCTGTGTGCGGGAATGTGCATGTGTGAATGCAGGTGTCCACAGAGTCCAGAAGAGGAGACCAAAGTCACCTGGAACTGGAGTTACAGGTAGTTATGAGCTGTCTAATGTGGATGCTGGGAGTTAAACTCAGGTTCTCTGCAAGTTCTTAAACTGTGAGGCATCCCTCCAGACCCTCAGAAAATAAATTTTATTCAGAAATTCAACCACCTCATATACTTAGCATACACACATGTGATGGGACTGAATTACAAATAATGAGTTTTTTCATTCCTTTAATATTTTCCATACCCTAAATAATCAACCAGTGATGTCTGTGCTTTTTAATTATTGATGATTATATCTACCACTATTTCCTTATTTGGAAGCACATACTACATTGTATGCCCTTTAACTTTCCTTACATCGGGCCCACTGCTGAGCACATAGATAGTCAACATATACAACCAAGGAAGACTCTGTTCAGAGTTAGCTACAAATCATAACCCTATTCACCTTCCTTACAGGGATACAACAGCATGCACTAGAAACTTAGTTTTTGGCTTATGGCAATATTAAATTTCCTTCAACCCCAAGGTTATTTTTAGAGACGGATCTATAAGTTGACTCATGTCTTATACGTAAGTTATGATTCTTATGTTGTTGTTTGCCTTATGCCAAAAATGATGCGTCATCTAACAAACCAGAAAATAAAACACCAGGAATGTCTAACTGGGTAAGTCACTATATTTCAAAAATGCTGCATATAACAGATTCTCCCTATAAGATCTCAAAATTTTGGTGATAACTTTATGAGCCTACATTTCCATAGTAAGTATTCTATGTGGCCACTACAGATTTTCTGATGAATTCTAGAGTGTTTCCTTTCCATGTACCATTTACCTGTATAATTTAGTAATGACTGTAATAAAATGGTTCAAATAAATAACACAATGAAAAGATTGAGAGATTTTATTAATAAAACCCTTTAAGTATAATGTATATTGTTTAGATAAGATAATTCTGCATGTTAATTTTTGGGCATTGGAAGTAACTATAAATAATAAGATTCTTCATAATCTGTTTGAATCTTTCATGGCCATATCTCCTACAGAAAGTAAACAGTCTCCAGATAATTTGACATAAACCCTGTAGGTTAATTTTGCATAAGTACGACATTGAAATAATGATGTATTCCTTAGAAAACCACATTAAAATGACCCACAAAAATCATTTTTTAAATGTTAAATATGAAATTATAAGTTCTCATATGAATTAAACTATGTCAAAGAAAAATGTAAATCTATGATTATCAACAAGGTATTAAATCAGCTTTTAAAACTCTATTTTTTCTGCATATTAATAACCTTGTACTTAATGTACTCCAGGTCTATCTTTTGTCCAATGGCAAATCAAATTGCTATTGAACACTATAAACATTAAGGACAAAATTTAAACTGGATAATCGGCCACTAGGCTATGGTTCTAGCTACACTTTTATTGGTCCCATGCGTAATAGCCTGTGCTGTGTTAGCAAAGATGTTTATTTCACTTAAAGCTTTTCTTCTCTGTGCTTCATTATGTTCTGTGGAACCCATGCTGGAAGGTTTAATTTATTTAAATGATAAAAGCTTCTTAAACCTAATAGGGAGCATGGCCAACTGAGCTTTCCATTTCAAAAGTAGGACATTTGATCATAAAAGTGATATCAAAACTGAATCATTTTAATGTGGACTAAACTTTGAAATCCAATAAAGGCAAAGGGGGAAAAAAGAATCATTTGTTTAATGGCATGGATTTGGCATTATATAATTTGTAGAAAGATAGAGGTGTTTTCTCTCAAATGGCCCATCATTTTCCAGATCTGTAAGTCCAAGGAATTGTCTGGGAATGTACATCTACATGTGCTGAAGCAGGTAGTGGCTCTGGTTCAGTTGGCTCTCCTGGGATCCAGCTGGTTTGGCTCTTTTTTCTTCTTACTGTTCCCATACACTTAATCACTAATTCTAATTCTAGCCTTCCTAATTCAGCTCAACCTGAGCAAATGCAACAAAGCATTGTTTATTAAACACTGTCCTGGGCATATCAGAGGCTGTAAACGCTTAATGTGATGGTCTATTTATAGACGTCCATTCTGTAAGTTTAGATGTGTGCAGTGTAAGATAAAGTACCATTCCTTTTTCAGACATGGCAGCTTTGCTTTACCTCATAAGTCCTATAAGCCCTCATAAGACCAAGGACAATACTATAATCTCAGGTTCCAAATAAAATTTGGGAAATTTATAAATAAATTAATTAAGGTGAATATATGCCTTAATGTTAGTAGAGAGGAAAAGGGAGGTAGTAGGGAGGATAAAGAAAAAAAGAAGGAAGGAATGGAGGTAGGGAGGAAGGGGACTATCTTTAATTTTGATAATGTGCAGGTACTACCTAATGTGAATGGGCGTGGTCAGTGAGCGTTGTTGATGTCAGTTACGAATTGGCTAAGGAAATGTAAGGCCCCTTTCTCTTGTCCTTCTTGTTTTCCCCTCTTGTAGGTTTATTAGGGAAAGTAAGTGAAAGGAGCTCCAAGGGAGAAATCCCTGACCCAGTTTTGAAATATATTTAGTACATATGGCTTATTTCTAATAGCCTTTCATGTAAATTAATAAGGATAAAAGCATTTTTAAAAGCAAAAATTGTTAAGCTACTCTAAAATAAAGCTGGTCAGGTTTGGAGTCACTGTCTCAACCTTTTCAGGAACCCATGAATTTTACTCCTTATCTCAACTTGTCTCATTTTCCTTCAATCCAGCCTCTGCAAGTGCATATTCAATATGACAGTGTCCTGGGATTTAAAAAACACTGAATAAAATCACATTTCCTTGATATTGAATCAGTAAGCCTCCTTCAAAGGCCCAGCCCTCCAACCTCGACCCTTCACTTCTCACATGGCCTCCACACACCAGCCACACTGACTCAGTCTGAAGTTCAGAATACATTTTTCATATTACTCTCTTCTCCTCATTTGCTGTAGAAGTCCCACTTGTCCTTTGACATTCATCTCATCTCATGTGAGCCTTGTTTTATGAGGCTATGTAATTTGCAACACCCAATGTAACATGAAAATTCAGGGCCTCTAACATCATACATCACTCTAATACCAAAAGTTTCCCCCTAAGGTAAGAAAAGACATAGCATATAAGATCTTGCTACTTATGGGGCTGGAGAGATGGCTCAGTGATTAAGAACACTGACTACTCTTGTAGAGGACCTGGGTTCGATTCCCAGGACTCACGTGGTAGTTAACAACCATCTGTAACTTCAGTTCCAGGCAATTTGACTCCCTCTGACCTCTGTGGGCACTGCACAACACAGGTGTGCTTACACACATGCAGGCAATACACTCATACACATAAAATAAAAATAATAAATGTTTTTAAAAAGATTTTGCTACTTCTAGTCAACATTGAATTGGAGATTTAGTAAGAGAACTGCCAAGAAAATTAAAGGTATCCAGAATGTAAAGAAAGAATTAGGATTCCTTCCATTTGGAGAGGACATGATTGTGTATATAGGAATTCAAAGTGAACCAATAAGACACTGTCACAGAATAAAGGAGGTCAGTGAGGATGCAAGATACACACAGATGTGAAGCTCAGGTGCATTTGTATGAACAGTTTCCAGGGGGAAGAAAAGTGGGAAATTAGAATAACTAATAGGTATGGAGTTTCTTTGAAGAATGCTTAAGGTATTCCGGAATTAGGTAGTGATGATCATTGTACAATTTTGAGAATACTAAAAATATGGAATATATAAATTATTAATTGTAAGTATATGAATCATGTCTCTATAAAAACATAAGCTTCCTTGTTCAGAATTATTAAGAATTTCAAGATGGTTTGAGCAAAATATTATACCGAGACAGGGCCCTACTATAAACAAGGTCCTGTGTGCCTACACAGGTTTTACACCCATGGAGCTAGCTAGGAGGCTTCACTCTCCTCCCTCCTATATCCAGATCCAGGCCAACAGCACTAATTTTGTGCCACTCACTAAGTGGTGGGATGCAGCAGTAAATGTGATTTTTATTCCCATCATGAATAATTTTTAAGCATCGATCATATTCCAAGTTCCGCTTTGGAGTTAAGAGTATAGCAATAAACAAGCAAAATCCCTTGGATATTCCATGTAGTGTTAAGTATTAATATGAGTTATGAAAACAAAAATCCTATCAGGTTATAGAAGGTGGTCTCTGTGTAGAAAGGATGCTTGAACAGAAATATCTGTGGACTGAGAAGTGGGCTGTGGAGGTAGCTATGGGGAGAAGGATGCATCTGAGACGAAGGCACTGCAAGTACATGGCATTTAGTAAACAGGGAGAGTAGCTAGAGAGGATGTAGGCGAGGTGGACAGGAACTTGGGTCTTAAATGAGAGAAATCATCGGAGAGTCTGGAGGACAGGATCCCCATAATCTCACTTCCTTTCTAAAAGGACTGTTCAGGATACTGTGGAAAACTGACTGCAAGATGGGAAAGGCAGCAGGAGTGACAGGAACTATGAGTGGGAGTTTGTAGTATAGTTGAAACATGTAAAATTAAACCATAGAAGCAGAAAAGGAAACAGTCAGAAACGATCAGTTTCTGGATTTGCCAATTAACTAGTAGGTTTGTTGATGGATTGGATAAATGATCTGAAAGAAAAAATGAGTTTGTTTGTTTTTTAAAAGTAGTACACCTTTTAGTCAAGCAGAAGAATAGATGGTAATGCTTGCAGTGGTAGCAGAGAAACCAGAAAGACAAATTATTCATACCTCAACACGCACATACATAGGCATGCATGTGCCCATGCACACACAAATACGCACATGACTACATTCACGTGCATAATATACAAAAGTGAAGAAGGGAATGAGGTAGACATCTAAGCCCATCCATGAAAAAGGGCAGAGCATGATAGCAGTCACAGCTCACAGCAGTGATGAGACACGTCCTGAGGCCCCTCTGCCCAACAGTGACTCAAATGTCATCTTAGTATGTGCTTGGGATAAGCTCTCTCATCCAATGTTCTTCATGGCTTCTGATTTGATCTCCTTGGAGCTTCTTCTTCATCTGTATTTCCCCACAGCTAGACATTACATAGGCGTTTTGTTCATTTTGTAAACATTTTGTGCTGTGCACATTTTTCACATTTTTCTCTGTTTCAGGACTATAGATCTTTGTTAGGTACATCCCACCTGTTACAAATTTGGGTACCAAAACCTCATATTATGAAAGGAAATTTTAAGCACACATTGGTGGTTTCTTTGGCAAAATGATTTTCTCAAAGCCTTCAGTAATTGTTTAAAATCTGTAGATGGTCAATTCTGTGTGTTCAGACCCTCACAAGTTCTTTCTTAGTGAAAATGAGGTCTCTCTCTCTCTCCCTTTCTTTCTCCCTCCCTCTCTCTCCTTCCCTCTCCCCCTCCTTATCTCTTTCCTTCTTTTGCTCCTTGTTCTTTCCCTCTCCTTTTTTGTCTGTTTTCTCCCATCATGAAAGGCATTAGACCTCATAAGAAAGTGGAAAGTCACATTCCTCACCTGTGCTTTGCGTTAAAAGTCCCAATCCACGTTTATGTGCAGTGGCTTTTCAATCTATTTTTAGTCCTCTTCTACCCCATTCTCTTTCCCTTTGCTGATTTGTTTAGAAGCTTTCTGGAATCACCTCTTTCTTTCGTCTAATCCTTGTTAAACACAGCCAGATGAAAGCCATATAAATTGTTCCACCATTTTCTAATATCTTCCAACAGAGCCACAGCAATGGGGGACAACCACAGTCAACAATGTTACCTGTCATCTGTCATAGAAAAGTACTTCACTCCTTCTTTTCAAATCCCAAATATTAATCTTCTTATTATTTCCACTTGTAAAAACTAGTGGCACGTATTTTTATTATTTTTAAGCTTCTTTTCTAAAAAAATTACATTGTTTAATTATGCATCCATGTGTGAATCTCTGTAGGTATGTGCACATGTGAGTACTGATACTCAGAGTCCAGAAGATGGCATTGAGTCCCCTGGAGCTGGACCTATAGGCAGTTTGAGCTGCTAGACATGGGGTGTTGGGAACAAACTTCAGTGCTCTGCAAGAGTGGTAAGTGCTCTTACATACTGAGTCATCTCTCCAGCCTTAATGATATTTGCTTTAGAATAAATGGTGCTAGAACCCACTACTGGTTTCATCTTATGTTAATTACTAGCAGCACTGAGCAGAAGAGAATTCAAAAGAAGAACATCCTTTTATTTTTCTGTTCTTAGCATAAAAAATTTAATATACCCAAGTTCAATAATAAAAAACTGATAAAGGTAAAACATCACCATTGTATTTTGCTGAAAAAGTAAGAATACAACTCCCAACACATTCCTGCATCCCATAAGTGAACCATTAGACTACATTGTATTTGAAACAATTATTCCAGTCATAACAGAGATGATGTTCCCATATTTTCATCTGGAGAAACATTAAAATACAAATACCACTACTGAGAAAATTGTGCTAGATACTTTACATGAACTATTGCCTCTTTTAATTTTCACAAAAATCCTTGTTAAAGAAGGAAAAACTGGGGCTGAGGGAGATTTTCAAAACCTTCCTCAGGATCTGGAGAGATGGCTTAGCAGTTAAGAACATTGGCTGCTCTTGCAGAAAGACCTGGGTTTGACTTCCAGCAATCAAATGGCAGTTAACAGTTGTCCATAACTCCAGTTCCAGGGGCTCTAATGGCCTCTTCTGACATCCACTGGCATTGCATGCAATGGGTGCACTTATATACATGCAGGCAATATACTCAGACACATAAAATAAAAATAATGGAAACAAAAAAATTTTAAATGTGGCTATTGTGATACACTTAAAAAAGCACTTTGGCCCATCATATCATTTCTGCTTGTATCTCTGCACATTATTTATTATTATTTCCATTCTTAGGTGTTCCCATTTGACAAATGAGGCTCAGAAAAGTTAGGTGAGTTTCCTAAATTCACCTTGTCAATAAATATCAAAGAAGAACATCATTTCCAAAAGCCAGTGCCTGTGTTCCTCCTGCTGTTCTGTTCTAGCACTTCTAATGTTAATATTTGTTTTGAAGTTCATAGTGCATTCTGAATATAATATCCTATGAGATGTCATTTGATATCATTGGGTTTTTTTTTTCTTCTATATGGTTTCTTTGTTTTTTGGGTTTTTTTTCTTTTGCATTGAATTCTTATGTATTTCATATGAAACATCTTAATCATCACTATACCCCCTTCCTCACTGGCACCTTACATACCCCACCACTCCAGATTTCACGAATTCTGTAATTTGGTATCGTTTTTATCTGCAGGAACATATCTACCATGCAGCTCTACTTTTCACCTTGGAAAACAATGACTATACTTCAGGGGTGCAATTACTGATGAGGGATATTGTTAATACCTTAATGAATTTTCATATTAAAACAAATTTTCTATACCTTCTGTTTAAAAACACAACTCTAGCACATTTATTTACATTTGGGCTTTTTCACATTTGACTTCAACTGTAATAACATAATTATTATTAGCATCACATAGAAACTCCTTAAACTTAAAAGGTGTGTATATTCTAAAAGAACTTAGCAATGCACATGTAGTCTAAATGATATACCACCATCTCAGTATTTGACAGCTCAAATCAAATATGCATAACATGGGATGGGTTGAGGGCATGGTATTTCTAAATTTTGTGGAATGTCATAGCTAAAAGTCAAAGGAGTCAAAGGGATTAGTCACTGAACTATGCATACCCAGTCACTGCTGATCTGAGAATTCACTTGTCCTTGTTTTCAAATTCATCTTCTGCTTCTCTTTCAGGATATGTGTGATTGTGGATTAAAATTGTCAAGTGGGATTTTTAAAAATAAAGAGTGCTTGGAGAATTAGGAATAAAGAGTTTAGTTAGTATCTTGCTCTATTTTTTATGAAACACCTGACATTACTTTATAAAGGAAAGAGCATGATTTGGCTTTTCGTTCTAGAGGTTCTGGAGCACAGTGCATAGCTCAGGTTGAGGGCCTTATGGCAGAAAGCATCAAGATACTGCCATACATATGAAATAGAATATGAAGGACAGGCTCAGAGGGCGTACTAGAGGTTCTGGAGCACAGTGCATAGCTCAGGTTGAGGGCCTTATGGCAGAGAGCATCAAGATACTGCCATACATATGAAATGGAGAATATGAAGGACAGGCTCAGAGGGTGTGCTGGATTCTCTCAAAAAACTAATCCAGTCCCATACAGTTTTCATTAATATCTTCTGACTGTGACGATCCCATGAGCTAACTACTATCTACTGGCTAACTCTTGAATTTCACGTCAAGAGCACCTGATTGCAGCACATGATGCTCTGGGAAACACACCACATCTAAACCACAGCAGGTACCATCCTCAACATTACCTACCTACCTGTGTGGAATCTGTTATGCTCCTTTCATCCTTTATCGGGTATATTTAAAGATCTTTCTAAACTAAACAATTATTGTATCATGATATTTAGCTATTCAATGTAAAGTAGATATTTACTGTTTATGTTGATTCTTTAATAAGAGTTATGAATATAGCATGGATTCACCCAAGTTTAAAGTTGAGAATGAGATCTTTAATATTTTTTATGCAAAATTTACAAATTCTAGCTCATTATTCATTATACCATTAATTCCAGTTCAGTTAGATGTTATGTCTTTTCATAGCTGCAAAACTAGACAGACATACAAGTGACTTTGCCTTACATATTTGGACCATTGCCACCCTATTCCAATTGATGAGTTTGGATTAATTAAGCATAGTACTACTAGAAACAACATTAGCAATTAGTGTCACTTCCCATTTGAAACTAACTCTGCAGGAATCTTGATGCTTGGGTTACTTGAGGCTAGAGTTTCAGCTTGGCCATGGCTCTAACTAGCTATGTGACCTTAGATATAAGTCCCATAATCTTTCTAGACCTTAGTCTGTTTATTTCACTAATGATAGGATGATGGTGCTTGTGATTTTAATGGTATCTGTAGGATAGGCAGCCAGCATTTGCTGCTAAGAAAGAGGAAATGCAATCTACATTATGCTTTTTTAATTTTTCTTCACATAATTTTGCTAGAAATAGCACAGTTGTGCTATTTTCTTGGTGTCAAAAACTCCATGTACCAACTGCTGAGATTTCTGTGACCCTCAATAACAATTATAGATCCAAGATACAAATGATACTTTTATTTATGTTTTGATTCTGATTCTTCCATAGCCAACTGCTCGCATGCTGTGTTGAGAGATGAAAATTTGTTATTACCAAGGTTTGTGCCTCTAAATATTGCTGGCCGGTAATTGAATTACAGTATCTAGAGTTGAGTACTAGCTAATAACTTTGTCCCTATGGGATTGAACTGTAATTAGTTATTCCAATCAAGAAAGAACAGAAGCTATCCTGACTATGTCTTTACTGCTAAAATTGCCCAGAGTTGGATTTTAAAAGAAGAACCAGTTTAAGTGGTTGAGATATGCCACCATCATACATAAACATATATCTTCAGCAAAGCCAGCAGAGGCCAGGGAAGGGATAAAAATTCTGGTTAGGGAGAACTTGTCACAGTATTGTAGCATGAATTATGAAAATATGTGAGCACTAGTATTAAAATATGTGGAAATTTTACTGTATATCCATATCACTGGTACCAAATGTAATATTTGCTTATTAAAAACACATGTAACTAGGATTCTGTTTGAAAAGAGTCTTATACTGTCAAAATAGATGCCCTCTATCACATTTTATTTATCTTCAGCAAGTTATAATATTCTTGGGTGGAAAAATCTTGTATTGCACACATTGCTATAAAAACTGTTTCCTGTTAACATAATCTCTAAAACTTGAGAAGTCTTTGCCCTGGTTTCTTAGTAAGAACTGACTACATTAGACCAGCTGACACCAGAGAATTTTGACTCTGAGTGAAGGATAATCCTTGAATGAGAATTGAATATTTTTATAAGAATCATAGGGTATACTGGGGACTTGAGAGATGGCTCAGCTGTTAAGAACACTGACAGTTCTTGCAGAAGACCTGGGTTCGAATCCCAGCACCTACATGGCAGCTAAAAACTATGTGTAACTCCAGTTCTAGGGTATCGGACAGCCTCTTCTGTCCTCCATGGGCATTGCACAACACGGGTGCATTTACCTACACGCAGGCAATATGCACACACACATAAAATAAAAATAATAAAATGTTCTTTTAAAAAGAATCATAGGGTATAAGAATGGGAAGAAATTATAGTTCACATATTTCAGAGTCATCTGGACTGTAGGTACATTCTATAGGCAGAAAATATGAAAATAAATGACTTATGGGACTGGAGAGATGGCTCCGTTGTTAAGAGCACTGGCTGCTCTTGCAGAAGTTCTGGGTTTGTTCCACAGCACCCACATAGCAGTTAACAACTATCTGTAACTCCCATTCCAGGGGATCCAACACCCTCTTCTGGCCTCTGTGGGCATCACATGATGCAGGCGCACTTACACACAGGCAGACAAAATGCTCATACACATTAGAAAAAAACAACTTGAAAATGTAAAAAAAAATGACTTTAGTAAATGCAGGTATATACTATATTTATGGTTTGGAAAACTGACTATTGCTAAAATGGAAAGTCTTTCCTGATTCTTGTAAATACTATAAACCAAATCAAATTTTATAAAGATAATTTTGAAAAATTTAATAAGTTAACCCTACAATTTATATGAAAACACCAAAGATCCTCAACAGTGCAAGTAGGATTTATTGAGAAGAAAAACACTGTAAAATTTACATCACCTCATAGTTTACTGCTAAAAACTGTAGTAGTTAATGTAGTGTGGCATTGGTACTAAAGACAAGCAAATGAACAGAACAGAGTAGACAGAAATAGACTCACATTTACCTAAACACTGAATAATGATGGTGTTGATATTATTTATAGTACACTAGAGAGATAATGATCATACATATCTATGTAAATATATATGAGAGTAAATGAATTCCTATGTCAAAATTATTATATCCTGACTTTTTCCCTTATAGCACAAACACAGTAGTTGTCAATTTATTGTAGAACTGAGGTTGGTAAAGTAATAAAAATAAAATCTATTTTAAAGGGGACTGGAGAGATGGCTCAGCAGCTAAGAGCACTGGCTGCTCTTGCAGAGTACCCAGGTTCAATTACTAACATCCGCATATCATCTAACTACTGTCCATAATACCAGTTCCAGGATATCTGATGCCCTATTCTGACTTCTGCAGGTATTGCACAGCATGGGTGCACTTACATACATGCAATACACTTATAGCACATAAAGCAAAAATTTTAAAAAACCAAAATTAAAAAAAAACACTTTCATGACTTCAGTTTAAAAAGTCTTTAAACATCACATAAAACAGGCTGGGCAAGGTGGCACATGCCTTTAATCCCAGCATTCTCAAGAGGCAGAGACAGGTGGATCTCTGTACAATCAAGGCCAGCCTTGTGTTCATGGTGAGCTCCAGGTCTGTTGGGGCCAAAGGAGACCCTGTCTCAATAAAGCGCCCCCCCCAATCACACAAAACAGTAACCATATAAAGGGGAGAGGGAAACCCAGTACAATAGATAACATTAAAATTACACTAAGGGCAGGGTGTGGTGGTGCACGCCTTTAATCCCAGCACTCGGGAGGCAGAGGCAGGTGGATCTCTGTGAGTTCAAGGCCAGCCTGGCCTACATAGTGAGTTCCAGGACAGCTGGGGCTACAGGGAGACTCTGTCTCAAAAAAACAAAAAAAATTACACTAAGGATTTATAAGATGTTTTTGTTCCTTACAAAATACTGCAGGGAGAATTAAAAGGCAAGGCATAATGAAAGGAGACAAATTCATCATAGAGGGATAATAAAGAAAGATGCAGATACATGATATTATGTACACTGTGTGAATATATGTACACAAACACATTCATAAACATTTGTACTTAACAAAAGACTCATCCAGCCTCCATAAAAACAACTACAAATTATGAACAGACCCAGATAGCTCTAAGAAAAAAATATGGGCATTTTTGTTCAAAAAATTATATAGACATTTATCATGGAACTGTGCTTCCCATAATTAGGCATGAAGGTAGTACAATTCATAACTACAATGTGCTATCTTTACATACTCATCAAAATAGTTAAAGTGAAGAAATACAGTGTTCAAATTAAATTAAATAAGACAAGCTTCCTGCTCACAGTTCTGTAAAGAACAAAGGAACGTAAAGAAGTGATTTCAGCACAAAATACAAATACGAAGCAGAAAAGCACATCTGTGCAAAACAGACCAGACACTCCTTAACTGACTTCTGCACAGTTAGCTTGATCATCACGTCTCAGTCTTTGCAAGACACACTGACTGATGCCCACAACACGTCAGATGCTCCAGATGGCTAACCTGTGAACCTGATTCCATAAGCTGAACTGTACTTAGTCATGCGCACATTCATCAGTAGTCTCTTAATCCGCTTTTAAAAAGACCAAAACTAGACATCCAAAGTTGGTATTATTATTTTGTTTTAATAAAGATTAATATCACAAAATATTGGTAACTGAACATACATTTATAAAGTTTAAAATTAAAACATCTTACCAATATATTCCATCAGTCCAGTCTATAATGACGAATCTACATGCAACGCTTTCTAGAGTTTAAGTTCTGGCTTATACTGGCTGAATCAACTTGTCCTTCATATATCATTCATCAGCTCTGTGATTCTAGGCAAGGTATCTAACCTCCCTGTGCCTCATTTGTTTCAGTTGCAAATGGAAAGGTAAGGGTAACTTCCTCACAGAGTTGTTTTGTAGGCATAAGACATAGAGAAATCTAAAGGACTTTGAAGGATGCCCAAGACGTCACATACATTCTCTTGGTGAATGCTAGTTATTAGTATTCCCGATACCTGCTGCATAAAATAAGAGACTTTCTAGTAGAGAAGCAAGACTGATAATATGGATGTAGAGAGAGAGGAGTGACTAATGACAGTCAACTGCATGAAGCCTCTAACATTGCTTAGTATGACAGCATGGGGGAAGCTTTTACAACCCTTTCAGAAGAAGCACTGAGTCATGGGTAAGAAGCCATTAAAAAGACGAAGGCTAAAAATAGATCTGGGGATACAATACACTGTCAGTAGAAGGATGCAAAGAGTTACAAGTATGTAACATGCAAAGAGCCTTGTGTTGGCCTACATTCTTGGCATCAAAACATTTCTGGAATTCAGAGTAGAAAGTTAATCTAAAAAGATAACTTTTAAACATATTCATTCTTCTTTAATGGACTTGGAGTTCCATGCGGCAGTCACCATTTCTTCTTTTCCCTGAAACTCTACAGCACATCCCCCACACCCAAGACACATACTTTCCTGGTCCACATGCCAGTCACTGTTCGGTGACTAGCCTCCATAAACTCATCCCAGTCATCTTCCTCTTCTGATTTCTAAATGTCAGAGTACCTGAGCTTCCATCACCTGAAATAATAGTTATATTTTGAAAAATGAAAATTTTATATTAATAATGATTTTTCCCTAATATCTACATTCATATTCCTAAAGGGAATCATCTAAATTGAACACATTTTGGAGGCAGAGGTGCTATCATTAATTCAAGATGACAGACATAACCAGGACTTGAGAAACACATGACCAACACATGCATAGAGATACTCGACGTTTCTCTATGACAGCCATTCAGGGTCATCAAGTCTCAAAACAAACTGCTAACTTTCCTAAGAAACAGGATAGTCCCCTCCCAGAGTCCTGGACTGCAAATGGAATGCAGTTCCTGCATGAGACTTGCTATTGTCTCCTCTGAGTTCAGGAGGAAGGATCAGACAAGCAGTCCATCTTCATGACAAAGATTCCCCACATCACTAAACTCCTATTTGTACCAAGCTAAATGACATTTCTCCTAGAGATAGGCACTACCATAGGACTGAGGTCCAGCTGAGAAACTAAGCAGAAGTGATATGCTCCATACCCAGGTCACACCTAGTAAAATTTCCCTGCAGGACCACATTTTGTTGCCAGTCTTCCCGAGTTATACTTCAGCTGCTTCACACATACACAACCTCATGACTCACTCAACCATACAAAAAGGGAACATGTGATAGCTTGGGACCAGTGCAGCCAGGAGAAAGCAAAGCTAAAGATGGACAGCGTCTGGGACTCAGCATCACTCATGGGGAGACTGCTCACCAGGGGCTTGTTTGGGATTGTTAAAAGTTTTATTGTGTTGTGGCAGTTAAATTTGAGGGCTTCTGGATTTTAAGAGCTGTCATTTCCTTTCCCAAAAAACCCAGATGGATTTTCTGTTGTTTTTCACTCTGATTTCACTGTATTGCTGTTCACTTTTATAGAACTAAAGTCAAAGAGAACTTGTAATCTATAATTCTTTGGATAAAATGTGTTTTTCAGGGGCTGGAGATATGTCTTAGCTGTTAAGGGCACTACTGCTCTTGCAGAAGACCTGGGTTCAGTTCCCAGTATACACATTGCGGCTAACTACTGTCCATAACTCCAATTCCAGAGGATCTTCTGATCTCTGTGGGCATTGCAGGACATGGGTACACTTACACATATGGAGGCATTTGTACACATAAAATAAAAATAATAAAATATTTTAAAAGTCTTTCTTCACAGACTACACAGTTAATCTTGGCATTTTTTTCATATTTTGAAATAAAACATATTTTTTAGGAAAATGGATGGTGTGCAAGGACAATAAACACATAAAATGTTATTTTCTGAACCTTATTTTATTAAAGTGAAATAAAGAAGTTGTGAAGCAGCAGTTGTTGAATTTCAAGCATTGCCTTATAAGTAGTGATTCCTAAGGATCTGATTACCCCATCTCCTTTGATGCTTTTGAGGAAAATGGTTCCAAGAGAGGAAAAATCAATAACTTCAAGCTCTAATGACCACCGTAGATCAATTACTGAAGTCGATACCATGCTGGTCGAGCTATATGACTTCCATCCCTCCCTTCTGCCCTCCTTCTGTTTTTATTCACTATAAGGAAAAGGGAATCTCTCCAAATTGTTTTATATTGCTTAATATCCACAGGAGCAAGAAAACTCTTCCTACGTCTCATCAGGAACAACGTGAGAGTATTTATTTGTTAAATGAATCTGAAGACAGGATACAGTCACAGAAACCTTCATTTCTATTGAAGAAATGAGAGAGGTGCCTCATGGCATCTCACCATTGAGATAACATCATGTACAGCTAAAACTGATCCTTCCTGGTAAGAAGTTTTTATCTCCCATGCAAAAAGATACAGACATCAAAAGCCGGGAGACTAAACCTGGTATGGTGGCTCATGCCTGTAATCCCATCACTTCAGGAGGCTGATGCAGAAGGACTGCTGTGAGTTCAAGGCCAGCCTGGGCTAGAGTGAGACCCTGTATCAGGAAAAAAAAATCCAATTTAATTAAAAATAGGAAAACGGAGAGACTAAATGTACAAGATGATTTTTTGTTGTTGTTTCATTCTTCTTTTTTTCTTTGAAAATCCTAATGAATTTGTTGGGCTTGCTAACAGAGCGTAGAGTGGGCATCTCCCCATTTACAGCTCGCTGGAAAGTTCACACTCAAATATAGATCCTATGACTTCCTGACAGTCGCACAAAATGGCGAGAGAGGTGCCTCATGGCGTCTTGGTTTATATACCCTTTGCCCCCCCCTATCATGCAGCTAAAGTTGACTGACTGGGTGGGAGGGGTAATCGACTCTATATATAATAAGGCCTATAGAGTCTGATTTGTGTCCCACATGTCCCTCAGCATGGGTCCATCCACTGGTCAACCTACTAAGAGTCTGGTCCCTGTCAGAGACTGTTTCTCCCCTCCCAGCAGCTATCAGTTACCAACAGTTTCTTAGATTGGGTTGGGATTTCTTACCCACTTCCCCATGTCGTGCTGGGGTTTTGTCTGGTTTAAGCTTGCACGGGACTTGTGTATGCTGTCACCATTGCTGTGAGTTCATATGTGTAACTGACTGACTGTTTGGAAAACTGTTTCTTTTGATCATCCACCACCTCTGGCTCTTACTATCTCTCTGCCCCCTCTTCCACAATGATCCCTGAGCCTTGGGAGGTAGAAGTTTGACATAGGTGTCCTATTAAAGGAGGAGCACTCTGCAGCCTCTTGGTCTCTGCACATTGGCCAGTTGTGGGCTTCTGTGTTAATTGCCATCTGCTGCATAAGGACCTCTCTGGTGAGAGTTGAGAGATCTATTCATCTTATGTGTAGAGGTTGCATTGATGATGTGTCACTTAGGGCTAAGCATCTCACAGACTTTTATCCTCTGGGCTTGATCAGTTCCAGAACTCTATAGTCATCTTCACCTGTTAGAAAAAAGGCATCTTTGATGAGTGGTGAGAAGCCTTACTGAAAAATACAGGTACAGTATGTATACATGAGTACATGTGTATAGCTGAAGGCTATGTAATGAAAAACAGTTCCAAGCAGGAGAAACCTCCCTTCCAGTTGTTATCAGGATAGTCCAAGAGAGTCCTAAAACAACACAGTCTATTGCCATAAACCTTGATTGTCTCCCAGAACTTGAAGGTAAGACCCTATTGCTGAAGACAGGCCATATTTTGGGCACAAGACCTGGAACAATGGAACTGGAACTGACCTGGAAGCCTCCTCTCTGAACATGCTCTCATGGTATCAGAGGATGCTATGCAAGCTGCCAAGGGAGAAAACAAATTAGTGGTCCTACCCAGCTATAAAGCCTAATAAACAATAATTAGTGGCCCAGCAAACTACCTCCATTGGTATAGTACTGGCACTTTTATCTTGAGGGGATAATCGATAGCTGTCTAATTGGAATTCAGTCCTGCTCAATGGGAGGGAATTCATACATGGTACTATAAACATAGCTATATATAGCTGGTGAGGTCAGATCCTAGAGAAATACATACTTTTGCCACATCCCTAGACCAACATAATTTCTTACTGTATTCTAAATATGCATCCTCATATCTACAGATCTGAATTGTCCTTTCAATTTGTCTTTAGTTACACTCTCAGGTGGCCATTCCTACACACTGAAAGAAAAATCTCTCAGCTCAACACAAGAGAGCATGTGACACCTCGGGACCTCTGACATCAACAGGGCACTCAGTCAACACTTTCGGCTCTCCTATGACTGTTTCTTCAAAATCCACCCAGCTCCTCACCTCTTTCAATCTGTAGATGGTCGTTCCTTGTTTATTGGGAAGACAAAGTGATGAGTTTTCTCTTGCCTTTCCCTCTTTTGCTCTCACCACTTGTAACTAAACCGAGCTCCCTCACCCTCCTTCCACCCAAGGGAGTAAAATGTTCTTATCTTTAAAGCCAGTGCCTTCGACTGTGGCTTGTCTGACTGCCTGAACCCTTCAAGACATTTCTCCATCCATCATCCTTACATCCAGCAATAGCTTTAACTCCTTTTCTATTGATGCTTTTTATCTTGGCTTTAGCTCACTCATCTTTCCCAGTCCAGTGAAGAAGTAAAAAAAAGTTCATAAAACTCCAAGCTAACACCTTCCTTTAACTTTTCACCCACTTTCAGTATAATGTTTTTCATTCCCTACTAAAATAAATGTTCAGCTGTATATTTTCCATTTGTCTCTCCAGATCCAGCCTTCTCTGTGCTCTGAGATGCTGGCCATATGAATAAATCAACATACTCATTTGGTGCTTTGTTTCCAGTTGCATGTTCCCAATGGGAAGCACTAGAAAAGATACAGGATGAAGGTGAGGACAGACTAGGGTCCTCATTATTGCAAACTTTCTTAAAAGTGTCTCCATGGGTTGGCTTAATTCCTTCATTAAGTTCATAATTTCTATCAGACAACTTTCTTGATATAATCTTTCTCTGTCTCTCCCCATTCCCTTCTCTCTCTCTCTCTCTCTTTCTCTCTCTCTCTCTCTCTCTCTCTCTCTCTATATAT
>NW_008353267.1:1590924-1607445 GCF_000622305.1 Nannospalax galili | reverse complement strand
TGTGTGTGTGTGTGTGTGTGTGTGTGTGTGTGTATTGCTGATTTATCTCAAGGTATGGGTGTTGTCCATAGTCAAGGTAGGTCTTCCTCCCCAGTTAATCAATCTAAAAGTACCTTGTAGACACCAGAGTGTGCCTCACCAACACTTCCATCAGGTTGACAATGAAAGTTATCCATCACAATGGTTCACTCTTCCTTATGTGGAGAAAGCCTATGGTTTGGTTATACTTTGTCAATAAGTCTCTAGTTTTCAACAGTAGTAAATACTGTCAACTTCGTTGTATTGAGACTCATAAAGCACACTTCTCAGTGTGTTTGTGAGGATGTCTCCAGTGGTAATTAACTAAGGGACAGAACACCTATCCTAACTGTGGACAGTGCTATCCACAGTAGTAGGCTCAGGGGTCAAGATGGGAAAAGAGAAGACAGAAAAAGCCAGCTGACACAGCCATACACTCTATCTGCTTCCTGGTTGCCATGAAATGAGCAGCTACCCCCTCCCTCATCATCATGTTCTGCCTTACAATGGGTCAGCAATAATGGGTCCCGCCAATCATGGCTTGTAACCTCTGAAAGCCTGATCCAAAATAATCTCTCCTTTTAAATTATTTCTCTATGGTATTTGTCATAGTAACAGAATGTCTGAGTAATACATTTTCCATAAATTATCCATGAAGAATCTCTTCCTTCGTTAGTCTCAGTCTGAAAGGTTTTTCTTGAAAGATTAGTTTACACAATGCTATAAACTATTGCCATTGTTCCTCCAATATTCATGTGTTAAAATCTAATCACCAATGTTATATTTGAAGATGAGACATTAAGAAATAATAGGACCTAAAGGTGGAAACCTTCTTGAAGGGATTAGAGCCTTCTAAGAGGCAACATGACTTATTTCCTTTTTCTCTGCTCTCCACCGTCTGAGGAAACCAGGAGAAGGAAGATAATTACCAGAGCACTCAGTAGGCCCCTTGATCTTGGACAGCTTATACTCCAAAACTACGGAAAATGTGCAGTTTCTTTTTAAGCCACCTAATTACAATAATTTATTTTACTGTATCAAAATAAGATACAGATTTCTTGGCTTGGGGCTGAATTTACCCAATCAAAAGTTCTAACTCTTCCTTATCCACCAAATACATCTGTTGCTAATTATGATTCACTGAAAGTCATTGTTGACATTTCCACTGGTGAATTTTATAGAGGAAACCTGACCCTGCCATCCCACAGTTTAAGAATCTTCTATGGCTCTATTGAGCTCTTTCAAGGCACACAAGTGCTTTCCTCCTGCTTTCATCGATTTCTATATGTCCCTGATCCCAGCATCCAGAATACTCGGGCTTTGTGCTCATGTGCTATTAATAAAAAAACTTTCTAATTCAAGTCTTAATATTTTATGCCTCCATGTCTTTTGAAGTCTGTAAATTTCCAAAACACCTTTGAACATGCTGTGTGTCTTATTGGTGGGCATAAGTGCTGTTCCTCCTCTTGCCCCACCTCCATTTCTACCAGCATTATGCCCACCAAACTCTTCCCCTGCTTCAAAATATCTACACTTGGAATTCAAGCTAGAAGGCCAGAAAATCTCTCATAGAATTAAAAATGCTATATCAATTAGCCTCTTGCTCTTCTTTGCCAAACTTTAAACATTCTAATGCAGGGAAGATGGCTTGATCTTTTTTTCACAACTACACACCATAGTTACTTGAATCAAAGCAAATATATAGGATTTTTATAATTACAACTATCCCAAGTGAAGTAACCCAGATTCAGAAAGACAACCACTGCATGTTTTCTCCCACAAATGGATGTTAGCTTTGAATTTTTAGATAAATGTGTTTCAATTGGAAAATCCTTAGAGATCAGGAAAGTATTAATGAGCCACAGGGTGTGATTCATGGGAGGGGAGACAGAATGCAGTGACCTAAAATGGGAAAGAGGAATAACGGATAGGACAGGTTTGATGTGGCAAGAATGGAAGGTTAGGGCAGAAGAGGGAGTGAGGGGAGGGATAACTAACACTGAAGGTCTTTAAAAAGACTCATATGGAAACCTACCATAGAAGCTTCTTTAATTACATACATATTCAATATAAAAAGAGTTTAAATGCAGTTACTCTTTAACAGGAGTTCAGTGTCCCTAAAAGACACCACTAGCTAGCAAATGAAAAGACCTATGCCAAGAATGGACTACCTCTTTTGAATTTGTTGGCTAGAGAGTTCCCATAGATCCTCAAACAATACTGGCTATTGCCACTGCATGTGTATACCCACCAGAACTTGATGGTAAGACCCTGTTGCTAAAGATACTATAAACCTGTGTTGCAGAACAAACAAGGAGACATCAAGCTGGTAGTGACTTTGAAGTTTCATTTCTGCTGGTTAGCTTTCATAATACTAGAAGGTGCTATGAGTGCTACTGGCAGAGAAAGGTAATCATCAACCTTACCCAGCTGGGAACCCTGTGAGCTACAATAACAACTGGCTTGGCAAAATATGCCTACTGGTACAATAGTGGTACACATATTATAGGAGTAACCAACCACCCTCTAAGTGGATTTAAGGCCTACTTCACAAGACAAAGTCCATAACTGATACTGGTGTCAGGGCCAAGGACCTATGGCTAGACAGGTCACAGGACATAAGGGAGAACCTATCATTCTACTAAATAGACATAATATTAAAGTGACGCATACTGACTTGTTGTTATACCCATAGATTAGTGCATTTCTAAACTCTCACCAGAAAAGCTTCTTGCAGCAGATGACAAGTAACAACGAGACCCACAACTGATCAACATTCAGAGAATGAGACGTGAAATGCTCAACCTTAAATAGGATACCCATATTACACGCTGTCTTCCCAAGGCTCAGGGAACATTACATTAGAAGGGGTGGAAAGATCGTAAGAGCCAGAAGTGGTAGATGAATACAAGGAAAACTGGGTTGCCTGAATAGCACAAGGTGGTTGCACATATGAACTCACAGCACTTATGACAGCATGCATAAGACCTGTGCAAACCTAAGCCAGACAGAGGCCCAGTGTAGATGGGCAAGGTGGGCAGGAAGTCACAGCCCTAGCTGAGGATCAATTAGCAACTGATAGATGCTGGAAGAGGGAGAGGGAGTTTTCCTTACTGGTGTGATGCCTGATAGGTTGACCAGACTCCAAGGGATAGAACCATACCCAAGAGCATTTAGGAAACACAGATTAGACTTAATAGGCCTTTTAAAAAGAACAACAAATAATAACAGAGGGCATGAAGCTGAGGGGAGGGTGGTAAGGTAGAGTGGAAAGGGAGGAGAAGGTCTGAATATGATTTAAATGCATTGCATAAAATTATCAAATCATTAAACATACTTTTTTAATTTTTAAAAATGTATTTATTTTATGTGTATGAGTATTTTGTTTGTGTGTATGTAAGTGCACCCATGATGCAAAGCATGCAGAAGCCAGAAGAGGGCATTGAACCCCCTGGAACTGGAGTTTTGGAGGGTTGTTAGCTACTGTGTGGGTGCTGAAAATCGAACCCTGGTTCTTTGGTACTCTTCAGCCAGTGTTTTTAACTGTGGAGCCATCTCTCCAGCCTCCTCATTAAAAATATTTTTAGCTTTGTTTAGTTTTGTCATCATTTTAAAAGTGTACACTTAATCCCAGCACTTGGGAGGCAGAGGCAGATGGATCTTTGTGAGTTCAAGGCCAGCCTGGTCTACATAGTGAGTTCCAGGACAGCTGGGGCTACAGAGAGACCCTGTCTCAAAAAGACCAAAAAAAAAAAAAAAAGTACACTGAAATACAAATAGTGATCTGATATATCACAAGACAGTTTTGTCAAGTCTGTTTACTATAGGCAGGTCAAACACCAATGTATGGTCTTACACTATGAACACACTTGAAATCCAGACAAGTACAAACAAGTTCTTGGAACAGGCCAGCCTAGAACTATAAGCATGAAGAACAAAGATATTGCACCTATCTTTATATATGAAAAATGATGCCCAATCCCTAGGAACAAAACCCATTAGATATCTTACAGGAAACAAAACTTAGTAGTGTTCAGTTTGGAAAATAGGAGGATTTCAAAGCAAAAGGATTTGTGGAGTTAAAAAGAAGAGTTTATATAATCAAAGTAGTGTAGATGTCACAAGAAAGTAACAAGCATGAGGGTATGAGGAACTGCAACTACCGTCAGAAGGGTTCAGTGAGCGTAAGCATGGTAGTGACCATGGCTGAGGGGCACAGAAGGCAGTGGGGAGCGATAAAGCAAGGTTATACAGGAGGATGGACAATGACCTGGCAACAGCTGGAGCTGAAGAGATGGATTTGATAGCTGTAAGTTCTCAATGTAACCATTAACATCTTATTCATATATTACCTAAGGGAAGTAGTCTTGTTATTCAGACAGCTGTGATTATATGATTATGGCATAACTTTAACAAAAATCACCATAGCTACTAATGTATTATTATTTTTAGGCACAATGTTTTGTATATAGATAATCAGTAAATATGCTTGATTCATCTCCAAACTATAGCCAAAATCCAATCATTTCTCCCTATTTTCACCAAAGCTAATCTGGTTTAAGCTATTGGAATGGACTGGAATTTTATTCCCCAGAAAAGATAGGTAGAACCCTTTACCTAAAGCATGTCAGAATGTGACTTTATTTGGAGACAGTTTTTACATATGCAGCTAAGTTAAAAAGAGGCCATTAGGATGGCCCCTAGTTTACTCAGACTGCTATTCTTCATCAGAAGGGGGATTTAGGCACAGACAACATTTATAATGGAAAGATGATATGAAAGCACACAACTATGTGGCTGGAGAGTACACCAGCCAAGAAGCACAAAGGATTCTGGGAAGCAAGGACAAGGAGAATTCCCTTCTAGAGTCATCAGCGACAGTGCAGCTGCTCAAACCTTATTTCAGGAATGAACCTCTGGAACAGTAAGACAGTAATTTACAGTTTTTGGCATGTTTTATGAATCCTATTTGTTAGTTTCCATATCTGAGATGAACCGTATGATGTTTGATACTTTCTGTGTTCTCAGCTTGAGTTTCCTGCATACTCACAGCTTTGCTCCTTCATCTTCTGTAAGCTTGGGCTCATGAATTCATATTTTATGATACTTGATTATCCTACACATGGTTGTAACCCCTCATAAATGTTTAACCCTTTGAATAAGCATTGCTTAGCATCCCCAGGAAAATAAGTCTCACAACAGATGGAAAATTGATTTGTTAATGTTATTATGTCTCATAAATATTAAAAAAGAAAATGAGAATGTAAAAGATGTTAAAATGATATGGGAATGGAGATGTTTTCCAAAATAGAAAAAATGAGAAAGCCTAAGCAAGTGATGAAGAGCTGTTTAGGTTTGGTATGATATATAAAGGATGAGACAAAATAATATACACATAATCTTAAATTTTCTATGGTCATAGTTTAGTCAACTAGTTTAAGGAACAAAATATATATCTAGTCAAAGTTTATCTATGAATATTTGGTTTTTCACCCAAGCCTTATCTACATAGCACATGATAATTAAAAGTACCAGACTGGTGGAAGTAACTTTATTGAATGTTTAACAGCCATAATTTGAGGCTTATACAAATGTGGTCAGAGGGACTTAAAGGACAGTTTTTGCCCCTTGTCCTCCAAGGTCAACTAAGTTCCAGAGGACTATGGACCATCTCTCAAAATGTCCTGTAATTGTGGTGAGTCACCTGTCTTCTTGTTTAGGGAGAACATGGAGACCCCATGAGATGGACCGAACCAGTGATCCAGTCTACAAAGGATCAACTCAGAAGAAACACCTCATTTATGCTTTCAAGTGAAGCCAGACATGGTCGAGCAGGACCTTTGACTTATCCTCACATAGATGGAAGTGTAAAAGAAAGGAGCCAGGTGCTCCTCCAAAGCCCATGTGACCCCTTAGGAACAGATCCTCAAATGACCTTAAGTGTAAAAATAAATTGATTTATTTGGGCCAATTATATGGTCTTAAACACCCAAAAGGAAAGTGTAACCAAAGAGATATATACTGATGACAGGGAGACCCTGTAGCCCCAGCTCTCCTGGAACTCACTATATAAACCAGGCTGGCCTTGAACTCAACAGAGATCCACCTGCCTCTGCCTCCCAAATGCTGGGATTAAGTCTATATAAAAAGTTATTTAGACAATCATTTCTCATTGATGATTTTGTTCCTAACCAGAAAGTGCTGCTCAGATAAGATTTCAAATCTTGGTCTCTAGTACTGCAGTGCCCACCTGCAGCTAAGGGAGACAACCAGCTATTGTGCTAAAATGATGGATAAATTTGTTTTCTCCTCCTATCAAGAAGCCTTTGAGAGGTAACTGACACTGATTCTAACCACTCCAACAGCTATCAAAAAACCTGGAAGCAAATCCTGAATTTATCACACTGTAGTGTAGCCTTGGAAGGCAAAAGAAAAATGAGGAGGAACCCAATAGAGGGATGCTTTTGGAAGCCCTCATCAAGAAATTCCAATGGACTCGCATATGCACATTTGAAAATTGGCCTGTTCTGACTTCTTTCTAGTTCCCTCTCTAAAACTTGTAATGCTAATTACTCTTGCCTTTACTTCTCCTTTACAACTCCTTTTCACGATCCAAGGACTTTCTTTTCCCCTTAGAGATAAGAGTTATGCAACTTGGAGTCTTTTAGATAGACCCACTGAAGGGGTACCCCAATTGCCTCACCCTGCATCCCTGTTCAGCATGGAAGAAGCCAGAGTGGTCCGCATCCCTATTCCCTATTGGCAATTTGGGTAACCTCTTCAGAGGATGGCATGGTAAGAATAGGAGGTAGGAATTGGCTAGGCAGTTAGGGTAAAAAGGACCCAAAGAAAAGTGGCCAGTTTCTTGACTAAAAGTCAAAATGTCCTTGGGCCTCTTAGCAACATAAAACTCTGTTCCAAAGGTCAAAAATGTCAAAAGTATTGGGAGCTTGTATCTAATCCATAAAAGATTTTAGGGTTACCTCTTCGGGGGGCAATGTTATCAAGTAGCCAAAAGCCTCATAAAAATAAATGAATAAATCAAAGAAGAAAAAAAGTTTAACCCTTTTCCTGATGCATTTTCCTTCAGAGTTCCCATTGCTATCTAGAAGGCAACATATTTTATTCCACACAGAAATTTAATCTCAACAAGGATTTCTTTTGTTTACTGATATAGAGGGAACACAAGTAATAGAATAAAGTCTGGTCACCTGTGCAGTGGTAAATTACATCCCCCACTGAGACACTCAAGAGGAGTATGTGGCCTTGGTAAGTAGCTGCTGTGCCCATTTGTCTGCTAAAATAAGGAGTATAAAAATCTGCTATTCACCTTACTGTATTAGTCTGAGAAGCAACTTGGATGATGCACACATAAATGTGCATCTGAATCCTCACAGTGTTACATAAACATGGAATGTTATTAAAACTAAACTATTCACAAGTTTTACAAAAGCAATTCTTTATATTAAGAGGTTAGCAATAAAGGATGACATCCTTAACTGTTGAGACCAGCATTCCTGAAACAGATTGTTTGTTTTTTTAATGGAAAATAATCAAATTGAGCACAACTTGAAATTTTTCTTTAAAATGAGAGCTATGAACTGCAACGCTCTTTATTAAAAACTATAGCCTGCTAAGAGTCACTGAAATACTAGCAACATACTTACAGGACCTCAGACCATTTAAGCTTTCTTGGTTACATAAACAACTCCTTTTGACAAATGAACCTCAGTGTTACAGCCTGAAAGCATACTATCCCATAAAAATAAAGTATCTAAAATATCATAGAATAGTTTCCTTAATTTACCTTACCAGCTAAGATTTGCACATGCTAATATGCTCCTTTAAAATAAGTACTCTGTGGATAACATACAGTCTGTTCATCAGAACCTACAGTCAATCATACTGAGGACATCTGGGATGAGCAGTCATTATACAGCAACATAGGAAGCATTTCTTTTGTTTTTTTTAAACAGTGATGTTTTTCTTTTATTGAACTACAAGTATATAATCATGCCTATGAATAATAAGAAAATATAGGACTATAGGTACAGTTCAATGATATACTACTATAAGAAATAAATAGATAGTAAAGTATAGAAAAAGAAAAAAAATCAATTCATTGGTACTTTCTAGTTGAAATTCATGTATTTTTTGAAAAGAGAGAAAATACCCTCCCACTGACCTATTACAGCAATGACTCTTCCAGGCCCATTTGGTTTCACTTTTTAAAATTTTAATCACACATAAAAATGCCAAGGGGTGATATTTCTTCGTGTTTATAACTGTGGTGTTGTTTTGATTTTGAACCCACTATTTAAAGGAAACAATGCAAGGTTTTATAGAAGCAAATACACAAATATGAATCCTAAATGAGTTCAGATGATCCCAGACCATTACAAACATGCTTCTAAGTCTACCTGTGATGGAGCCAAACGAATGACTAGGAGTCATTAGAATTAAATTCCATGAAAAGTACATGCATTAAAGAATAATAATAGAAATGCACTTGCTTGAAGTTGACATATTAAATTATTAGAATCAATTACTTAGTATTTAGATTAACACAAGTTTGTTTATGGACATATTTCATCACTGACTTTATGATCCCAGCACACAGTGATAATATAAGACAGAGCAACTTTGAGTTCCATTATTATTGGTCTTCCAATCTCTATAGCAGCATACCTCATGATTTTTTTTTTTTTGTACCTTGAGAGAACTACTCCTGGCTTGTCCTTAAAACACAGCTGTCCAGGACCAGTGAGATGGCTTGGGGTGGCAGGGAAGGGGCAGGAATCCCTTGTCATGAAAGCCTGACAACCTGAGTTTGATCTCTGGAAACCATATGGCATGCATGTACCCATGTTTGCACATCATATATACACACACTAATAATGATGATGATGATGAATTTTTTAAATATTTTATTTATTATTTTTATTTTATGCTTATGAGCACATTGCCTGCATGTATGTAAGTGCACCCATATCATACAATGTCCAGAGAGGTCAGAAGAGGGCATTGGATCCTCTGGAACTGGAATTACAGACAGTTATTAACCACCATGTGAGTGCTGGGAACTGAACACAGAGTCTTCTGTACAAGCAGCCAGTTCTCTTAAGCACTGAGCCATCGCTCCAGCCCCATGATGATAAATTTTTTAAATTATTTATTTAATAACCACATACTTAGAAGAAGCATTTCATTACAAAAGCATTGACATATACAATAACATTTTCCTGAGCTAAGATGCATCTCTGTCAAAATTGGCTGTAAATTTTTAAGTTTACAGTTAAATTATTACAGTTATATAAAATTGTACTCAGTATAAACCCAGTAAGACATAAAATTAAATGAGGTTTTAACCTTTAAAAAGATCTTCATTTCATTATTAAAATACACAGTTTCATACAGAAAAATTCATTTTTAGTGCAATTGACATTAAGATGTTTGCACATGTGTTTCTAATCTCTATATATCTGATTATTACTAGTCACAGTCAGTTACTTTCTGAGCTCCTAGGCACTGAGCATGGATATAAAGGCATCAGGTAGATTTCAATGGTAATGTTTTTCACATCTACTAATTATTAAGGAGCAAATTTTTATGCTTTGAAGAATTATTATTTTTTAATCATTATTTTTAAAATTTTTAATAACTACATGATTAGAAGAAGCATTTCACTACAGCTTTAACATATTCAGTAACACACTCCAGAGCAAGAGTACATCTCTTTCACAAGTGGGTGCAAGTTTCTAGGTTCACAGTTGAGTTAATACAGTGGTACAATATTGAACTCAGTATAAGCCCTGTAAGACATACACTACCTGATGTAGGCACAGTGATGAATAGAACATGGTTTTTCTCTGAAAGAAGCTTGAATCTATTTATGAAAATGTAGTCTACAGAGCTTCAGCACAAATTAGACTACTAGAGCCCATACAATAAAATGAATGCCACCAAAAAGCATAGTGTAAAGGAAGGGAAGATGAATTCAGAGTGAGGAAATCTGGAAAACAATGATGCCATTTTATCTGAGTCTTAAAGGACTCCCACCAGCAGCAAAAAGGAGAATGTAAGGCCATGGGGGAAAGAGGTAGTAACTCCCACAGCTTCACTAAGAAAGATCATGAGGAACTGAGATTTAATGTGCAATGTGGTCATTTAGGGATCACCTCTAATACGTAGAAATTACCAATAGCAATGGAAAGCATTCCCCCAAATTATACTGTGGTGCTACATTTAAAGACAGTTGTCTACATAAAAATATGTTGTATGAAATTCTCAAAGAATCAATAAAATATTTAACTATTTAATCCACTTAAAAAAAATAAACAAAAACAGTGTTAGTCACCATTTTTAATAACAAAATTAGAAGTATTCAATCTTTCCTGGAGCCACATAGTTTTTGAGGATCCTTATAAAGCTTTCATAATGCTTCCATTGAACATACACATTGTCCAAGATATAAATAATTTAAAATCTTGCTTCAAAAATTTAATAGATTCCTTTGAAGCATTTGGTTCTTAGGAAAAGAACCAAACAGTTAGTTAAAATGACAATACTGTTTATGTAGTGGAGTGATGTTTTCTCTTCTGCATTACAGTATTTAGGGTTCCTAGAGAAGTTTTGAGGGCAGTGCTGCAGTAACATTTAAAATGCTTGAAAACTGAGCAGTGGTGGCTTATTGTAGAAGGTCACATTCTGTCATCCTCAGAGAATACATTGATTAAAAAAAACTTAGTGACTCATTAAACCATCAGCCCCAAAGGCCTTCCAGCTCTGCTCAAGGTCCTGATTTACAGACTGTAACACACAGGAAAATTTCTGTGCAAACCTACAAGTGGACAATGATTTCCACCCCTAGAGATCCAGGAAAAGGGATCTGCAGTGAGACTCTGTTGTATAAACCTGCAGGGAATTTGGAGAACTGGAGGAAAAATCTGTGGCTCATCTCAAGGCTTGCCAACAGACCACTTCCTTTAATTTACAACAGCAGTTTAATGGCATTTTATAGACAGACCATCAACATAAAACAGCAGTTTATGTTGAAATGAACCTTTCAGTCAGAAATAAACCTTTCAGCAAAGCAAGATACGATGTAGAAGGGGGTGGGGTATGAGTACGCTAACATCTGAATCAGCATTGCTAAGAGGTTTTTCTTTGGACAAACAGACCGTATGAACAGCTAAGCTTCTTGACATTCTCACATATTTAAACAAGTCAGGTCTAGTTAAAGCAATAAAAGAACAAACAGTGGCTAAGTTGTGATAGAATTACAACATGAAGGAAGGAGGAAGAAATGTAAGCTCATGTGGATGCAATAGTCAGAAGTGGAAAGGGGTCTTCAGAGGATGCATGGGATTCCCAGAAGATACACTTCCTGCCAGTATGCCTCATCTTTCTGGTGTCCACCTAGAGCTGTGTGTGTGTGTGTGTGTGTGTGTGTGTGCATGTGTGTGTGTATGTGTGTGTGTGTGACTGTGTCTGTGTCTGTGTCTGTCTGTCTGTCTGTTTTGTATAATCTCAGAAACTCAATGACCAGCACGGCTCTGGCATAGGCTGAAACACAGGTGGCCTTGTTCAAGCTGCCAGCTATCCATACCGCTCCTTGCTCACAGATCTCCCTTGATGCTCTTCTAACATCACACCAAAGCTTGCCCCTCAGTCTCACATGTCCTTGGAAGGAAATGCTTTCCTGAATTATGGAAGCTATCCAGAGAAAAAATTGGCATCTGAAGAGACATAGCGCCCAAAGGATAGTATCCTTGGGTTTCAGCCTCATCACCTCCCTTTGTTATGCTTATATTTCCATTCATATATTTTTAAGTATTTTTATTGTATGTGTATGAGTGTATTACTTGTATGTGTGTAAGTGCATCCATGTCATGCAATGCTTGCAGAGGTCAGAAGAGGGCATCTGATTTCCCAAGAACTAGAGTCATGGATGGCTATCAGCTTCCATGTGAGTGTTGGGAACCAAACCCATGACCTCTGCAAGAGCAGCCAGTGCTTTTAACTGCTGAGCCATCTCTCCAGCCCCCATATTCATATATTTTAGCAAGCTATACATTAAATGTGTTCCCTATCGAGGTAGAAATGAAGCTCTCAATGCAACACACATTAGCTGATTGTTTAGTGGCAAGGAACCACTTTTAGATAACAGTGAGAATGGAATTAATATCCACTAACATGCAAGTTTTCCCCTTGTCTCTTTAGAGCAGTACAAACTGATTAACTATGTGCAGCAATTAACAGCAAAGAACTCATGGGAAGTCTCTAATGGTCTGATGTCTGACTTCCATTACTTAGTTGACTAAACTTTATCTGTTCATTTTCAGATATCTTATTTTTAAGTAGAAGTCACTTAAATATGATTTGATTTTCTTCTGAGTATGTAAAAAGGGAAATACATATAAATCTGAAAGATATTCCTCACACATCTTTGTCTTCCTTTTGTGTGTGTGTGGAGTATGTATGCATGTTCACTATGTTGGCACTCCTGTGTGCATGCATGCATGCATGTGGAGGCCTGAGTTGATATCTGGAGTCTTCCTCAACCTCTCTTCTACCTTAGTCTTTCAGGGACGAAACCCAAAGTTTGTCGGTGGCTATTCTTGCTCACCAGCTTGCTGTGGGGAGGCACATGGGTTCTGGGGATCTGAATCCCAGATACACTTGTGAGACAAGCGCTTTAAACACTGATCCATCCCCAGGTCCTCCATCTCATATTTTTAAAGGCAAGCATTATGATCTCAAACTGTATTGATTCCTATGTTTAAAAGTCCCATAATGGAGTTTTCTGAGAAAAACAAGTATATTGATAAAGTAAGTTATGCCTCCTCCTTAAGAACTTTGTGAGGCGCTTGATGCTTCTGATGTGGGAGATCTAAAAGGCTGTACTATATTTTCTGAAGGCAAGACAACCAACAGTACAAGAGGAGCCCATTTTATCGATAGGCTAAATTAGGATAAAAGAACTAATGTTCAGAGAAAGCTCATGACAGTGCCAACAGGAAGATTTTTAACTCCGTGACACAGGCTGCTTACAGTGGTATCATACAGTAGATGGCTGTTGGTTCTCTTTTCCCACCCAATGATAATGTCAGAGATCAGAAGCCTAGACTTTACACAGTGTGTAAAACCGTGTATGTATATATGACATGAAAGTAGATGTGAAACTGTTTAGGGAAGAGCACACATGGAATGGGGAGGGGTAGGAAGAGAGGGGGAGTGAAAATACAGAGGAGAGGTGGCACAGGGAGAAATATGCTCTAAGTACATGTACAATGAATACATGCCAATTTAAAACAGTATTTTAGATGAAGACCAACCCACATGAATGATATTTGAATGGTGTTTTAAGTTTTACTGAGTGGGTGGTACTTTTGGATAGTAGAAGCTGATGCTGCTTTCTACAAATCCTTTTCCTCTCTCATCCTTTTTCCCTAGAAATCCACAGTAATACAATTTTTCCTATTTTATTTTACTATAGCCTCTACATTTGTACTTTGATACCTTTGCAAAGGAAGAATCATGCCATGCTTTAAATGGAAAGCACTCTAAGTTGTTAATTCTGCCAAAATAGGCAGATAAGATTTCCATATGTAAAGATGGTGTGGTAGAAATAAAGACCTCTGGTTATAAAACAGTTCAAGTTCCAGTTCTACTGAGCATCATGGTTTCAGCTCAGAGATCTTCTGAGGCTCTGAATGATAAACTAGATCAGCAGTATCTTCTTCAAAGGACTGGAAAATTTAAACAAAACAATATCTGAAAGCTGGTGACATGACTATAGTCCAGTATCTTCTGGAACCTTTGAAGAAGTCAGTGCCTGAACTAGGAAGAGTGCAAGGTTTAACTGGTAGAGTGTGTCCACTGGCCCTTATAACACTGTCACTTCTTTTAGGTTTTATTAGATTATAAACAAAAATGTACTAACACACTGAATTATATTGTAATAAGTAAAAATCCCAGATAAGGGGTGAACAAAAATAATTCAATTCCATTTTCACTAGAAGACAAAATGGTTCTTAAAGAACTGGTAAATTGACGCTGTGCCAATACCCCTCAGGAGATTCTTGAGCAGTTAAAAATAGACTAGGGTTTTCAGTAATGGTTATGCCTGCATATCTCTGAAAATCCACTGATACCTTTTCTTTTTAATTACATTTCTCCCTCTCTCCTCTTCTCTCTCTCTCTCTCTCTCTCTCTCTCTCTCTCTCTCTCTCTCTCTCTCTCTCTCTCTCTGCGGGTGTATACATGCATAGACATGTGTGTGTATGAGGCCAAATCTAAGCAACTCAAGGTTCCTTTTCCCTGCCACATTGTCCAGGTAGAGCTCAGATATCTGTATCTAAACACAAGCTCCTGGGCTGGAAGGACGACTCAGTAAGAAGAGGTGTTTGCTTGTAGGCCTGACAGTCTGAGTTCAATCCCTGAATACCACAAAGCGGCAAGGAGAACTGACTCCCAAGAGTTGTCACCACAGGAGTGCTATGGAATGTGTGCCTCTGCGTGTGTATGTAGGTGCAGATGCACATGCATGCACACAGACACGCACACGCAAGTTAAAAAACAAAACAAAGCTTAAGCTCTTCACAGGCACATCTCCATACAGGCCTCTGTGCTGAGGCTCATGTGCTCCTCATACCCAAATTCCCAGTACTGCCCACATCCGCAGGGCAGCTTCTAGACTCCCTGTATCTTTTCTTTTTTCTTTTTTTCTCATAAGAAATTATATTTATACAAGTAATAGTTTATACTAGAAAGGGAAGTTAAGCATATCAGTCAATATTGCCACTTAGAAGTGTGATAATAACCAGAAAACACAACTATCTGCTCCCTCCGTGTAATAAGTGGCTTCCACAAGCTCCTGAGGTATAAATTTACCTTATTTTTCTCAGGCTTGAGAAACAACAAAGCAGCAGCAAAGACAGACCATGAAAGCACTGTGCTTTAGGGGGGAAAAGATCAGAGGGAGGGAAGGAATAAGAAAAGGGCCTTCCTGATTAAAATCTCTGTGACTCGAAAGCTATCATGCTGGGATCCCACCATACTGAAAAAGTAGAACTATTTATTCTGGCTAATGAACATATTTTGCATGGAATCAAGGGAGAGAAGTCTAACAGAAAAAAACATAATGTTGTAAACTATAGTCTCAACCCTTTGCTATTAACTATGCAACTACCGATAAGCCAATCAACCATCCTCCTAAAGTTCACCGACGTCCGTGCCCATGTGGATTGAGGACAGTTTAAAGACAAGAGTTTTGAAAAGGAAGGCCCTCTTAGCAAGGAAGAGGAAGCTGGATATAGCTAGCATTCCCTGTCCAGCAGTCTTCATCCAAGACAAGAGCCAAGAGAGCCTCATTCTAATTTGGAATGTTTAGTGAACACAAGAGATAAAGAACAAAGTCCAAATATGAACTGCTATCTAAGGTTTGTCTCTTTTAATTTCTTTAGTCTCTGTTTTCTTTAAAATCTTATAATTACAGGTATGTAAGGAAGAAATGAGGGTGTTGGTGGGATCATCACCAAGGATAATCCTGCCTCATTAACATTAATATGTAACTGTTTACATATTTTTTAATTCTTTTTCCTCTGCTTCATATACTTCTCCCAATAATTCCATGAGATCTGTAGGGCACATTCACACAAACCATTATGTAGCAAACTCTAAAGACCTGCTAGGAACAGGCCTATTACATTATCACTTAATATTGAGAGATCTTAGCAAGTTATTTCACCTCTCTGGGGCTGTATTTTTTATTATAAAACGATGATGTGTTCTACAAAAGACACATAAGATGTTGTATTTTGAACAAAACTTCTAAACTACAAGAGTGTTAGAAATGTCAGATATAATCAGTCCCATTTTAAAGGTGATCAATATTGAGGCAGAAGTTAAGGTGGTTGGTGAGAAGACTATTAAGGAATATTATCATGTTAGAACATGGCTTTTCTAAACTCTATTCAATCAAGTATTTTTATATTACAAATAGCCTTAGAATATTGTCCCAGGGGCTTTCTGACATAAAATCAAATAAATAAATAAATAAATAAATAAGTAAATAAATAAATCTACTATGATTTTAAATACTAAGCAATGACAGAACTTTTCATATTTTGAATATGACCTGGGGAAAGGATGTTTCAGATAAGTGCACCCGGAATGTCAACATGTCTTCATCTCCAGGCAGCCATTGGGAGGTGATGGAACATTTACCTCCCACTCACCAAGTGTTTGGTCTCTAGGTGAGTGGCCTGGATGTCATAAAACATATGTCCTAAGGGGATGTGGGACCCTGACCCATCCTCTGTCTTGTTCTGCTTCTGTGGTACATGAAGTAAACATTTTACACTATCATGGGCAAACGAGCTTTACCATTCAGCTTCCCAAACAGAAGCCCAAAATGATGAATTCCTTGATCTTGGATTAGAAATCCATAACTATGAGCCCAAATAAATATTTCCTCCTTATAAGTTATTTACCTCAAGA